>NC_133979.1:10000-312500 GCF_047716275.1 Strix uralensis | reverse complement strand
TGATGAAAACAAGAGGCTTTCTTTACCCATTAAATATTTCCTGATCTTTTTCTAATGTGACAATCCATGACAACATTCATCACACTCGGTGCTTTCAAAGGAAGATTTTTTTCTCATAGCCAAAATGTTTATTTTATTACAGATTCAGCATCTTAACTCACCAGAAGATTTGGAAAAGATTTGCAAATAACTTTCAGCTGTATAGAAAATCTGCTGCAAACTGCTTTCTACCTAGTGCTATGAAAGCCGCAAAACAAATCAACAAAATCACCTCCAACAACTTGCTCATCAATGTTTATCACTACTGAGGTTTTGCCAAAAGAAAACAGCAGTTTTCTCTAGAGGGAAGAATCATGCATTACAGAGAATTCACAGCTGGAAGTCAAGTACGAATTCATCCTGATAGAAATCTTGTATTCTATATATGATTATATTTTGGCCACCTGCAATTACCTTTAAAAAAAAAATAGTTCTGATGGTGACGTATATACAATGCAAATGTAACACAGAAGAAAACATCAAATTCCTTGCCTTTCACTCACTTTTATTTTGCTGTAGGTCAGATCCGTAATGTTGAAACCAGTACAGTGAGGGTAGGGAGGAAAGTTCACAAAATTCCTCTAAAACAGAGGAAAGGAGCAGGCAAAAAACTAGAACTGTATTTTCAAGCAAAACTGTCATTTTGTAACAAAAAGACCCATAGAACATAGATGAACACAATCTTGAAAGACAAAGCAGACACTCCAGACGCAAGGTGCGCAGCAGTCGCAGATGATGTCAAAACAGAGGCTTGTAATGACAGCAGCTATAGGACAAGAACTTGTCATCTATACTAATAATTTGCATAAACTTTCTTTATCCTTGCAGGAATGCAACCTCACAATTACTTAGAAGCATCTACACTAGTAACATTAGCAGCATTTAGTTGAGAGATGGTTCCTCAAATGGGCAGGAGGAAGCTGCAAGTAACCACAATGTAATTTGCCACTGCTTTTGTACGGCAACTGAATCAGCAGAGGAAGATAACATAACATGTACTTGCCATTAAATGTAAATGTAGCACACAAAAGTATAAGTAGGGGCTCAATGGCTTGCACAGTAAGAACAGAAACCACTTCCTCTTTCAGTTTCACTTAATAGAAGCAGAATTTTAACTGTAAACAAGAGAAAACTGAATCTTTTAAAATATATAGCAGCCTATATTAAGGACCACTGCCATTAAGTTGCTCCTATTTAGTTGGACAGCTACGACTCAGCCATTATTTTACAGGCAAATTAAATACTTAATAGCAAATTCACTGCAGGATGCCTTCTAAAGAATAATTACAAAGCTCTGGCACTCACATATAACTATACTTTGCCCTTGAATATGAGAGAAAATGGTTAAAGACAACATAGTTTAGTGCAAGTTAGAGACTGTTAGGACTAGTCAGATCTAATGGGTTTTCATTCTCACACTGAGTGTAATATTACCATTAACCGATCCTGCTAACTGAACTGACCCAACAGCTTAAAAGCCAAAAAACAGGTGAAAAAAACACATTAACTGACCCTCCACATTTCCATCGTCCACACCCCTATAAACTAGGGCAGCATGATGAAGTTTGGTAGTTACACACCTTTGAGATATTTTGGTTTAATTTGAAAATTCTGTCCACAAAGTCAAATTCATCACTAACTTCACTGTCTGTTAAGAGAACATCACCACCAGGTCCTTTTGGATTTTGGAGGATTTCTCCCTATTCCGCCTTTTTTTCCATACTACGGGCCTTGGACCAGACCCTGCAAGTAATCAAGCTCTGGATTACTGTGAGGAGTCTTAATGATCATAGAATATCTCCAGCTGGAAGGGACCCATAAGGATCATCAAGTCCCACTCCCTGCTCCTCACAGAACTACCTAAAACTAAACCATATGACTAAGAGCATCATCCAGATGCTCCTTGAACTCTGACAGGCTTCGTGCCGTGACGACCTCCCTGGGGAGCCTGTTCCAGGGACTGACCATGCTCTCAGTGAAGAGCCTTTTCCTAATGTCTGGTCTGAACTTCCTCTGACACAGTTTCATTCCATTCCCTCATGTTCTATTGCTGGTCACCAGAGAGAGGAGCTCAGCATCTCCTCCTCCACGAGGGGGAGGTTGAGGAAGTTGTAGACTGGGATGACGTCCCCCCTCAGCCTTCTCTTCTCCAAGCTGAACAAGCCAGGTGACCTCAGCCGCTCCTCCTAGATCTGCCAGCCTGCTGTCACCCCATTTGCTATAACTCTTTGTGCCCAACCTGCCATTCACCCAACATATTACGGACTTGTCTAGCTGCATGCCGGACATTCAGTCCGGAAGGATACTGTGAAAGACAGTATCAAAAGCTTTACTAAAATAAAAAAACTCCATATCTACTGGCTTCCCCTGGTCAACTAGATGGGTGACCTTGTCATAAAAGGAAATTAAGTTGGTTGGACAGGGCCATTCCCTTGAGAACCTGTGCTGTCTATAACCAATGACTGCATCGCCTCTCAAGTGTTTTCTCAGTAACACTTCTTCATAATAACCTTCTCCATAATTTTACCAGGCACTGAAGTGAGACTGACAGGCCTGTAATTAACAGGGTCTTCCTTTTTACCCTTCTTGAAAATTGGGACACCATTTGTCAGCTTCTAGTTGACTGGGACCTCTCCAGACTCCCTTGACCACTGAAAAATAATGGAGAGAGGTCCCACAATAATGTCAGCCAGCTCTTTCAGTACCCTGGGATGAATCCTATTGGGCACCAGAGCCTCATTCACATTCAGCTGGAGCAGCAAGTCTCTAACAAGTTCCGGGTCAGCTGGGAGTTTATCATCCCCGCAGTTACAGTCTTCCAACACAGGGCTCCGTGGGTCCCAGGGCCCATCATCAGTGTTGAAGATAGAGACGAAGAAGGCGTTAAATGTCTCCACCTTGTCTACATCCCTACTTGTGAGCTGACCAACCTCACAAACCACTATTATCCCTGATCCTCCTTTTGCTGTTAACATATTTTAAAAAGCCCTTTTGTTGTCCTCCACAGTGCTGGCCATCTTAAATGGTAAGTGAGCTTTGGCTGCACAAGTTTTCTCTGTACAGTGGTGAACAGCATCTCTGTAGTCCTCCTGCATTGCCTGTCCTTGCTTCCAATGTCCATACACTTCCTTTTCTACCCAAGTTCTAGAAGATCCCTACTCAGCCAAGCCAGCCTTCTGCCTTGCTTGCTTGACTTCCCACACTTTGGAGTTGCCTGCTCCTGCACTCTTAAGAGACAGCGCTTAAAAAGTGACCAGCATCATGGACCCCAATGCCTTCAAAAGTAGATTTCCAGAGGACCTTACTAACCAGCTCTTTCAGCAGCCCCAAGTCTGCTCTTCCCATGGCCAGGGCCAAAGTTCTGCTGGCAGTTTCCTTCCTGTCAACAACTCTTTGAAACTCCACAACTTCATAGTCGCTGTGACCAAGAACAGCCACCAATCACCATTTGGTGCACAAGTCCCTCTCTGTTTACACACAGCAAATCTAGGAGGCACCTCTCCTAGTCGGCTCCCTTAGTACCTGCACCAAGAAGTTATCTCCAACGTGTTTTGGGAATTTCCTGGACCTGCTTGTGTCTGCTGTATGATATTCCCAGCTGACATCTGGGAAGTTAAAACCACCCATAAGGACAAGAGCTGATCTAGGGATATCTCTTAATTCCTTGTAGAATAATCCATCAGTGAATGATAGAATCATAGAACTTTGCTACTGAAGGTCCTAACAGCTACATGATACAGACAACTGCACGCCAGAACTTGAGCCTGCATACTTCCATATTTACTCTACTAGCATAGAGTCAGCCATAGAGACTGTATTCATAATGCTGGAATATTTTTACTTTTTTTTTTTTTTAATAGTTTTTACTAAAAAAATCTCAAAACATGAAGGATTTTTACACAGATCAGGTGCGGCCATTTGAATCAGGTGCATACCGTTAACCTCCAAGATAGGTGGCAGATCCATCTCAGAAAAATGCTACTGTTACCAGAGATCTCCTGGATTACCAATGTGCAAAACAGTTTATCTCCAATTCTTCTCAACCCATGTGCTTACATGCATTGTGACATAGACAAGAAAGGCAGGAGAGGCTGTGAACTAGCTCGTGTGTCTGTCAGCCCTTACTCTAGGTCAATTCCAACATCACTTTAGATTGTTCAGTGAGTCCACTGAGGTTTCCTAACACTGATGTTTATACTTTGACATTATATCAAGTGCTAAGATGTTCTAACACTGTCAGAGAGAAAGTATTAATTCCACTTTGATACTTGCATGGATGCGAGTTCCCAGCTTGACTGGCAAATGCAGCTGTTGTGGGCAGTTGCCAGCATCAACAGAAGTCATTCTTTGGGGAGAAAAGAAACACTTCTCCAAATTGCTCCTTTACTGTGTCGTCCTTTGTTACTATATTTTCCTTACACGTTTGAGTGAGATAGAGCATAAATAAACAACATTCATAGGTTTTCTCATATATCTTTTTCCAGCAGTGGTTACAGTGCACATAACAGGGAAAAGTCTTGGAAAAGAGCTCTTGGAAGCTGGGGGGTTTATTTCCTTGTGCTTGCAATGCCACATTTCCAGGGGTACTATACAACTTCATTTATAGTTTATGGTTCAGAATTCTATTGGGTTTGTTTATTTGTTTACTACCCCCAGTTACAGATTCAATTGCTTTGTGGTTGGTTTTGTTAAGAAACCTTCATTGATTTCTCTTCCTGTTTTGTTTTTCAGTATCCCAAACCACTCACTACCTACCAATTTTTTTATTCCCTTAGTTGAAAGGGAAGCCCTTTGGTACAAAAGAATCAGAAAAAAAAAGCTGGCAGTTTCCAGTAGCTGAGCTCTTTTTATTATTTTCTCTACAACTGCAAAATAAGCTTCAAGAGAGCTGCTGAGATGGATGTTGTCCCTCAGACTGGAGGACTGGAGTCCCAAAATGGTGGCCAGACTCAAGCCTGTGGCAAGAGGCTGTACTAGTGTTACGTTCTTCTTGCCACAACACCCAGTCATTTGTGAAGAGTCATCAGCATAAATTAGCAAGGGTCTATTCAGCATGAACTACACCAACAGAAATACAATGTAGGCATATATTATGTTACTTGCTTTCTAAATGAAATTCTGAATTCATGGCTGTAATAGTTCTGTTACTAGTGTTTTGTCTAGGTGTAGTACAGACCTGGACAGATGCCAGAAAAATGCTAACAAGGAAATATATATGTATGCACATATTCTGTACATATTTTCCTAAATACATATATATGTATGTATCTAAGCATTTTATTATATCACAAATTCCACTCAAACCTTTACATTACTTATGGGGTAAATATTACAAGAGTTCAAGAGTATTGGTCACAGGCACATAGCACTTATTATCATTTTCCTGTTTATAGCAGTTGTCTAGATGCTAGCACAGATATTGCATTGTACTGAAACCAACAAAAAGGGTTATTCACAGATAAATCTCATTGCCTTTTGTCAGACAGAGCAAAGCAACAGCATAGGAACTATTTACCATTCTGCTGGGGAAAAAAAAAAAATCTAAAAATAAATACTGTATTTTGCTACACTGTTAGTCAGCTGTTTTTTAGCAACCTGATCACGTCCAAGAAATTCTAACTCTTGTAGAAAAGTATAAGTGATTAAAAAAACAATTAGTTTTACTGTAACATCCAGTACAGATAATCTTAAATAATAAATAACAGAGCTATTATTCAGCATATTCATTTATTTCAAACTACACTTATTATGAAGGATACTAATTCAGCTACCAGATTCCATGGCACATCAGCCTGTACAAGTACAGCTGCTCTGCATGCAATTGGCCCAGCAGGAACCTGTTAACCTGAAAAAGACACTTACTTTCTTCTATGTATTATCAGCGGTGCAGAAGAGATAATTAAGCAGTCCTGGCCCACCCATGTGTTAGAGCTCCTCTTTCTGGCGACACATGCTCCTCAAGCAGAAACAGGTTCCCACCCTTATCACATCAGAAGCACACACTAAACCATGTATGTTAACAGATTATCTCCTGGTTTAAGAAACAGGTACAAGCATGGGACTTCCTGCTGGAGAAGTAACCCACCTACATCTTTAGGGAGAGGATCTCTTTAGGCCAAACTTCCTCATCTTGGCAGCAGTCTGAGGCCAATCAAAGGCACGGTTTCATGTTTTAGTACAATAAAAGAGCTTTGACTTCAAAGTGGCTGCTCAACAGAGTACACTCAAGGAGCGTGGTCACTTGCTGCAGCTCTCTTCAGCACAATCTAGCAGGGAAAAGATGATTTCACTTATGTGGATTGAGGCTGGAAATGCGCAAATATTGCTGTGTGGCCTTTCCTTTGAAGGAACAGTCAGAAGCATCCCATCCCTGGCTGTAAAAATTCCCCATAATTTGTATGGGCATGCGGACAGCACTGAATTTCTACATCAGCAATAGGTTGTGTGGGATTATCCCACAAACTAGAGAGATTTCCTCCTGGCTACTTTTACTTATGGGTGCCTATAGCAGTCCAGATGCTGTGAAATGCCACAGCAGATTATTGTGATATGAAAACAAACCCACAAACCTGATGTTTCATATGGATTGCAGCTCTATTATTCAGAATGGTGGGTATAAAGGTATTCTATCTATATCTGGAGAGAGGTGAATTCCAGAGACTGGTATTCCAGGATCATAAAAGCTTGGTACCAACAAATTCAGACTGAGCAATATGGAGGAAAAAGGAAAAAAAAAGAAAGAAAAAACACAACAACATTATCACAAAATTTAAGTTGCACAGGTCTTCTGTCCAAAATTATACTCAGTTACTCTTGGGATTTGTTGCCTAAGAAAACTTAGATCTCTAAGACATCTATATAACTCTAATAGCTGCCAGGCATTTATTTCCTGTCATTCTAGCAAAAGTAAAACACTGGTTTACAATAAACCTGTTTTTTCCCAGTAATTACTTATTAGGCTTGTCACTGCTTTCCCAGTTTATGTCCTGTGTATCACACCACCTGAATGAGATCCCATTAGTTCATCTAGGTCAGCACAGTCCAATGACTACTATGAGCCAGATCTCCCATCTTGCCTATTTTCTCTATCCAAGAGGAAAGAGGAAATGAATTTTTAAGCAATTAATATTGACCCAAGGCGAAATACTGTCTACTGTGTCTGAACTTGACCAGGAGCTGCTACAAACACTGCAAAGGGTGACAGGAATAGAGGTATCCCACACAAACACTGCTTTTTATTGGGGCTTCCAGCTCTCAAACTTGCTGAGACTTGACCACCTCCCAAATAAGTGAACATAGAAAAGAAAGTTGGAAGGAACTTTCAAAGGTTATTCTGTTTGTCTTCACGGATTTTTTTGATACTTCTTCCCTGCTTCCTCAACCTATGATTGAAACACCTTCTTCAAAGGAATCAGTACAAGTTCAGCAGAAGACTACGTATGAAAACCTAACTGTCCAGGCTTCTATATATGTTGTACAATGCACAGCCATTATGCTTTGCTTAGCCTTCACTGTAACAAAACAAGGTTGTTAACAAATTTGGGGATGTGTTTGTCTTCATCATATTAAACAAAGCAGAGTCATATTTCATCCAACACACCTTGCTCCTAACCTCACAGAAAAGCTCTTATGTGTATGTGCTTTAATAGTTCTAAGTCAGCTTAATTTACGTTATCCTGCTAGATGTTTCTGTACTACTGTATTAGGCTAATAGTCATTAATGAGACACTGTCTCCTTGACATAATACCCAGCTGCTAGGGAAAATTATGTACTCACACTAGCAGATTTTGTAAATCTGACTGCCTCCAAGCCAGGTACTAGCAACAGGAAAAAATAAATGGTAAACACAGTTAAGCAACTGTGAATGTTGTGTGCTTTTGCATTTCAGGCGCTAATGCAGAGCAATTTTTTTCACATCCAAGTGAAGATCAGTTACTGAATTTACTAAATCACCTCCAGGTTTGTTTTCATTCGGTTTAACTGTAACAGCAATTTTTCTTCTGACCCAGTGATTATGGCTAATTTGTTTCATTTTTGCTTATTACGGTATAACACGACCATGTTTTTACAGATAATAGTTTGTGTAGAATGAGATATTTGTGACTAACATAAGGATGCAGTGTAGAGGAATACAGGCCTGGTATGACAGAAGAGACCTTGAAAAGTAGAAACACAGGATTGGAGGATGATATAGTGTAGGATGAACCTTCCATCGCTGCTCCACATCCTAAGGTTGGTGGGGCAGGGGGTGAGTTACTGTAACCCACGGAAGGATGAACCTTCCATCTCTAGGAAAAAGGAAAAGGGGATAGAAACTAAGAAGCATTAATGTAACAATTTAAACTCTATTTAACTGTAACTATTCCTGAGACTTTTTTCTGCATAGAGTTACTCTTTTTCTGTAATAACTAGATTTGAACTAATAAAAATCACTGGATTAGACTATTAGGATTTTAATTATTCTAACAATAGAATTCTTGGCTTCATATATAAGGTGTGTTTCCTCTTTGCCCACAAAAAGGGTTTTCAGATTAGCACATTCTCTTATTACAGACCAACTGTAGTATAAGACACCAAACTTTTCTTTATTTCCTGTCTCTTCCCGCACCTCTAATGAGCCAAATAATTATGAAAACTGTCTCACCTTCACTAGTGTTCATTCTGAGAAACACTGACAAATTTGCTACAACAAGAGTTGAGATGACACTCTAGCCCAGGAATTTTAAGCATGAAAATAGTTATGTTGATACTGTATTTTACTAGTTCAATGACAGATTATAAAAAACAATATGCAAAAGAGAAGCTACAAGAACTAAACAACACTCTAAATGCATCTACCACTTTGGATGGGCACCTTTAAGAATTTCTCCTAAATGCCAACCCGTCCGATGCTGGTAAGAACTAACTCCGTGGGTCTGTAAATACCCATCTTCCTTCCCAAGTACAGAAGTACACTCTTCCAGCCCAAACCCATGAGAAGTTCTAGATGGCAGACAGCAGACGACAGTCCAGTGATGGCAAGGGACCTAAGCACGTCCTGGAATACACTTCAAAGCCTTGGCTTCCAAGAAAGTTCTGATTAACTAGGCCTGAAATGTACTACTAGGACCAGAGATACAGTTTGTAGCATAATGACTACATTCAGCATGCAAAAATGTTTAGGCCTTTCTTTCTCTCATCTCTTGCAATACTGTTTTTAAAGCAGCAAGACACCCTAATAATATAAAGTATTTAAAAAAGGAAAAGAATGAAAAACCCAGACCCCAACCTAAGCAACAGTCTAAAGCCTAACACTGGTTCTTCTTCCACGAAAGGCTAGAACAGCTGAGCTATGGCTTGGGGGGATGAGAGTGAGGAAGGGTTTCTAAATACAAGACAGACAAAACCTTGAGTGTTTTGGGACTGAATTCAGTAAGCCATCCTGAACTAAAAAGGGAAGAAAGAATTAAAAAGATTAAACTTTTAATTTGTCAGGACTGCCCACTGAAACACAAACATATCAGTTATTTATGCAGCTGTAGCTGGACAAATTGAAGGTAGTGTGTATTTCTCTGCTTTCTGATTGAAGGAGCCTCCTCTCTTGTCTTCAAGACTTCCACTAGGCTTCTAAAAATCTGTAAACAGGTATACCACTTGTATGTGCATCAGGGAAAAATAGGCAGGGCTATATTTTGCTTTTATTTTACATTTAAGACTGTACCTGATTTTGAAAGAGAGAAAATAGAGAGATGGAACACCTGAAGATATTTAACTGCCAGCACACCAGAACATAAACATGTCAAACAGGTATGCCAAGTCTCACTTTCACACAACCATTAGTGTCTCTGCATTTGCTATAAAGAGGTTTCTTTAATTTCTTTTAATCAACTTGTAAGAACAACCGCTTTGTGGCAAATGCACAAAATGTCGATTAATTCAAAAAGGATCAGCTTTTAGTGTTTGACAGTCATATTGAGAAGACAAAATGATGTGGAGACAGACTACAGAGTGTCAAGGAACAGCGAGAGCAGGACTGCTTCCTGAGGGAAGGCAAGCCTGGACCCCGGCCCGCCTGAAACACAGGCTGTGCAGTGAGCTTACCCTGCAGCACCAGAGGCAGGCACGTGAAGCTGTGACACCAACGGGTCCTACTGACAGTTCAGTGACCGCCAGGCCAGACAGGGTAACAGGCCAGGGCCCACCCAGCACAGAAAGAAGATGAGGGACAGACACCCCCAGGACACAGCTCAGGCAGGAACCGCCGGCACCAACCTGAGCTCCAAGGGAACCCTTGGTCAGGGGACATGGGTGGAAGCTCCAGGTGAGACTGGTCAGGCCAACGACCTATTCGTGCTCTCGGCACCGTGATGCAGAGAAATATCAATGGATTCCTAAACAGGAGGATTCACTAACTCTGACAAAACTACTAAGTTATGGTAAGTGTACTAATTCTAACTGCAACAGTTATGCTTTATGTTTCTGTGCAATGTCTCCTTTTTCAGAGCACATAGCCCAGGGAAATAAGAACACTAAAGGCTTTAAAAATCCCATACATGTATGTAAAGCCTCGTTTTGATAACGCAGGGAGTTCCTCTAAAAACAGGGGGTTTGAGCTTTATCTCCTCCTGCATGACAACTCCATTACACACCCACACTTTCCTGGAGCTCATATCATGCAGAAACTGCTCCAATCCACCTGACAGAGGACTGTGCAATGGTTAGAGTTGATTTCATTACATCACTGTTAAATTGTATGGTGGCAGAGAGAATTTCCCTTCTTCAACTACATATTAATAGCCTGTTTGTCAAAAGACATAAAAAAGTTTATTTAGTCATAAAGAAGCCTAGTTTATTAAACTATTTCTTTCTGGGTAATGTCAGTGACAGTCATACCGCTCAGTGACAGTCATACCGCTCAGCAGTAAATAATCAACAGATTAGTGTATAACCATGCATAACAGTTAAGTTAATCTCCTTACTTAAAGATGTTCTGATTGCATCATCCTTGTTCATGGCTGAGCAATACCTTACTCCCAAGAATGGCTCAGCTTAAGTCAATAAGCTGAAAGAAGGACAAGACTCGGGCTCTAAAGGATGATAAATCAGAGCCTGGATGGTTTCACATACTCTAGAATCTTAATTGGACTGGAAAGTGTAGTAATTAATTTGGCTCAAGAAATACAAAGAAGTACTAGACCACTAGATGAGCACTTTGTATTGACTAAACCCTGGTGGTTTTATTGCCCATTCACTTTACTGACCTAACCGTTTCTGGTATGCAGTACTTCGCATGTTTTAAGAAGATAGATTGAATTCAACTCAGCTACTTATATTAATAAAGTAAGCACTTGTATCAAAGGAGATGTCTGTAAATTTAACTGAGTTATTGTTCGCATCTCATCAATGATCTGTTGAAGACCTCTTGCAAAAACTTAGAATAGGCCTAGCTTTATAAATCCAAGTTCATCTCATAAAATTCTCCATGATAATCCAAATGAGGAAAAGATGTTTAAACTGTTTCCGAGATCAGCACAATGTAGGAATCCCACAAAGGTATCACTATCACCAAAGTACAGATGCTTCTGAAATACCATAACTGCACAAAAAACTTAAGAACATCCAGTCATCTTTGTAATCAGGGTTTTACCATAATACACAATAAATCACACTGCTGTTCAGAAAGCCTCTAGTCTATTGGGTAAATACATTTTTTTAAAATACCCATTAATAGAGATAGTCACCACAGTCCAATAAAAATAGTAAATGTCTTTACCACTGTCTAGATACATATTTATATCATACCCTATTGCAGTCAATAATGTGCATTTAAAGTCTTCAAAGTATGGATTATGAAAATATGTATTTAAATGGTCCTGAAATGCATATTTACATGATTGACTGTAATTTATCTAGAAAGCTATCACAAACCTTTCTGTTCACTCTCACACAGTTCTACAGGGATCTTCATTTTTTCCTCTAATATTATAATTTAATATGCATAAGAAAAAGTCAGGATTATCAGTCCTGTGCTTCCTAAAGTTTTGGGGTGCAACTTCCTATTGACTTCTTTAGAGAGAAATTTGAGTTAAAACCTTGTCATGACAAAAAGGTAAAATGAAACAAATCTGTACTGCAATTCTAATTCTTTCTTGATACCACACTGAATGTTCAGTGAATTATGATATATACTTTATGTCTTATCTATTCCAAGAAAACAAACTCATTATAAGAACATTCAACATGATCATGAACTTCCTGACTACAAGTAATAAATATGTCATACAGCTCAGAGTACGCAGACGCATCTCCACATTAGACACCTGATTTAGAGCCCAATTCTGCTCTGGGAAGAAACGTTCCTCATACTTTGAGATATTAGAAAGCTAGCTCACATACACAAAGCGTGATGGTCTTGTATGTGTCCCCTGCTGCATTAATTTTATATTTATGAAGTCACGAGAGAAACAGCAGCCACATAAATGGCCTAAAATTGCTCTGTCACTTCCACCCCAATGTACAACCCCAACTCTCTCAGCCTGTCCTCACAGGGGGGGTGCTCCAGCCCCCCGAGCATCTTCGTGGCCTCCTCTGGCCCCGCTCGAGCAGGTCCATGTCCTTCTGCTGTTGGTGCCCCCAGAGCTGGACCCAGCACTGCAGGGGGGTCTCCCGAGAGCGGAGCAGAGGGGGAGAATCCCCCCCTCGCCCTGCTGCCCACACTGCTCTGGGTGCAGCCCAGCACACAGGTGGCTTTCTGGGCTGCCAGCGCACGTTGCTGGCTCACAGTCAGTTTTCCACCCCCCAACCCCCCCAAGTCCTTCTCCTTGGGGCTGCTCTCCATCCTCTCCTCGCCCAGCCCACCTAAAACATGCACTGCAAATCCTAGGTGAAGTGGACCAAATTTATGTCAGAGGAAGAAAGGTTTAAACCGTCTGAATCTGAGTTCCACCTACTTCCAATGCTTCTGAGTATATTCAAATGTGAATAAAGTGTTAAGTCAAGTTTCAGCTTTAATATGAATGTACTCCACTGGTATGAAATCTGAACCTCAGAAGGTGAAATTAATTACATAACATGATACACAAGGATTTACCAGCAGGAGCTAAGGAGGCTTTATCTGCAGCAGTGTCACAGCCAAGAGCTTCCACATCACATGACACTGCTACGGCTAAATAGCTTATTTTCCTTAGATCGAGGATGCCGTTCCTGCATGGTACATGTATGTGACTGGATGAAATCAAGAAAGAGAAATGCAGGCCAAGCTACAAGAAATAACAGATCTTGATAGAAAGTTTCATAGCTCATCAAAAGCTCTTCCAAGGTAAACAGAAGGACCTCCTCCACTTGGGAAAATAATTTTTTTTTAGTAAAATATTACCAGAAAAAAATTTTTTTTTAGTAAAAAACCTGACATTATCACTTCACAGCGGTAACTAGGAATCCTAATTATACTCAAGCTTTGGTTGCACACACTACTGGCAAAAGAAATCATAGGAAAGTAGTTCTTCCTAGAGAGGATCTAAATATGCAGATACAAAAAAGTAAGCCAAGTAATTTGAGTTGAAAGTAATACAATTTGACACTTCATATACTTTCTCTCAATAATGTTTCTTAAAATAGTGATAAAAGCTTTCTTTAAAGACAAAGTCATCACCCATCTGGAGCTCAGTGATTTGTAAGCTAACAACTGAACTACAGTTCACTGCTATATGCAATTGCTTATGGTACAATCACTGCTAAGAGCCCGATTCTGCAATGAAGTCAAAGAGAATTTTACCATTGATTTCAACAGTCACATGACAGCTCTTAATATTGCAGTTCCATGAAAGAAGATACTACTTTGGTTAAAAAATAAAGATCCCACAACCTCAAAAAACAGCTGTAATGAGAAAAGGAAATAATGAGTATTTTGCCTCCTCAGGTTCAGTGGAAACCTTCCTGTTGGGAAAGAACTTTGGTTTTTGTCATTTGGAAGTTCCCTGCTAGAGAGAGAGGCCCTCATAAAGTCAATGTCATTGTTCTTGACAAAACCTTCGTATTTAACCCATTTTAAGAAAAAACTTGATGCAATTCCTGGAGCCAGCTTACAGTTATCCCAACGAAGATTGAACTTAAGGAATCACTAAGAAGTTTGTTTACGAAGATGAATTTATGATCCTTCTCACACATGCACGCAGACAGACAACACAGCTAAAACTGAGAGAGCTGAAGAGGAACAGGCTTCAAAATGCCTACAGGCTTATCAAAACCTTTCAGAGCCATATTCACATGAGCAGCCAACCATTCTGTCCCATACCTTGGGCTCCCAGCAGTCAGTCTAACTGATAATAACCAGTCATCTCATAGCATACTAGATACCTCCAAGAGAAATCTGAGGTAGTTACAGAACTGTTCACGGACCCTAACGTCAGCTGTCAACCATGGGCTTGACTCATCTCTTCTAAAGAATTGGATTGATGCCACAAGTTAAAAGACCAAAACTTCTGAGAAGAATTTGCCTTTGTCATTTATAAATGCTGGAACTCTGAGGAATCCTTGAGATTCCAAGGAGAGAATTTTAGGATGCCTGTATCTCTGAAAAATATACCTGTGGGCTAATAAATAACCAGTTACTGGCAGAGACAAAGTCAAGAGAGTAACTATTACAACAGCAACCTAATTTAAAAGGAAAACCACGTTGTGCATGCTGAATTTGGAAATGCTGCACTTTCCTTTTCTAAGTCTTTAACATTATGTGATCTAACAGGAAAACCAAATCTGAATTCAAACCTTGTTTCCCCATACAAGACTAATTACTCAAGATTCCTGCAAATGGGGTAATACAATACACGCTACCACTAACGAAATCCACATAAGCAAATGAGATAAAAGGAAGTAAACACACTGATGACATGAAACAGTTAAAACAGAATTCTAGTCAGAATAATTCTTCAGAACTACAAGTTGATTACAGATACATTGCTCTCCTCCCTCAGGTTGCATAACTAAAGGATCAGCCCTTCTTACCTGAGTAACATGCTTTGAAAAATGAAGAAATTAACGTATTATGACAATACAACACTCGGTACTTCCTGTCATGACTTTCTTACCAGAGCATTCTTGCTTACAAATGGCAAGTGAGGAAGATATCTAGCACTTATTGGACTCTATTAAGAAGGTATTTCGCCTTTCTGAACACCGTATTCCTGCTCTTCCATCAGAAGAATACTTCCATGCCTGTCTTTCTACCATCAGTGCTGAATATCCATGGTCCTAGGCCTACTCCCTCTGCAGTAACCTGGAAAACCATTTGAATTCCGTAAGAGTAGGAACAGGTTCTCTCAGAAGTTCAGGCTCACCTATTCAGATTTCACCTTTGAAACACTCTAATTCCTTTCTGGCTTGTTTTCCCCTCCCTAAAGGCTTTTTTTACATTTTCCTTTTGGGAGGAAGCCAAGCTGTGAATTTTCTTTTAGCCAGACCACGGTTCAGACCATAGAGCTGAATTATAAAATAGAGTTTTTCGAGCTGTGAACATGTCACACAGCACGCCCCGATGCCAAGGCTTCGCCCATGTGTACAACCCAGCCAATGTCAGCAGCCTTCGGGACTCTCAGAAAAGAGCCCCTGTTTCTAAGGGGGTTTGCTCATTCTGCAGATTTGTTTTGCCATGGAAATCTCGCGCACGTTGGAAGAGGAAATCGCTTTTGCAGCGACACCTTCAAACGGGCTAAAGAAGCTTCGCAAGCCCCGTGTCCTCTGTCGCAACCACATCAGCTTCCCAGGAGCAATTAGCGCGGAGCTGGAGCGCGGGATGCGGCGCTGCCCCGGTGACCTTCCCCGACGCGCCGCCCGGCGGGATCCGCCCAGGGCCGGGGGCTGGCCCGGCCGGGCACCCCGGCGGCGCCCGCGGAGCCCCCAGACCCTGCGCCCAAAGCCGCCAGTGCCCCGCCAGTACCCCGCCAGTGCGGCCGGCTCGGCGGGCTCCCGGCCCCGGTACCGCCCGCCGCCACAGCCCCGGGGAAGCAGCCGCCAGCCCCGCGGCCCTGCCCGCCCAGCAGCGCGGACAAAGCGGCCACCGCACACCTGCTCGCGCGGAGGCGGTTCCCGCCCCGGCCCCCCCCGCAGCACGGCCCAGGCGCGCCCCGGCGGGCTCCCCCTCACCGGGGGGCCCTGTCCCCGCCACCCGCCGCGGGGCAAACTCCCGCCCCGCCGTGCGAATGGGCCGGGGGGAGGCCTCGGCGCCCGCCGCGCTCTCACCGTAGAGAGGCGCGGAGGCTTCTCCCTTCCTCGCCATCGTCTCCCGGGGCCCTCCGCGCCGGCACCGCCGGGGGCCCGGCGCCTGCGCCCGCCGCTCAGCGCGCCCTTTGTTGCCGTGAAGGCATGAGAGGAGGCGGCGGCGGCGGCCGGGCAGCTCTGGGCACCCTCCGCTCCGCGCCGCCCCGAACACCGCCCGCGCCCCGCGCTGACCCGCCCGTCCCGTCCCGACGGCTCCGCGGCCGACGCCTGCGCCGAGCCCGCGGGGGCGGTGCCCGAGCGGGGCGGGGGGGCCGCGGGCAGCGGGGCCGGCGCAGGGGCGGTAGGACGGGCCCCCCCCTCCCCGCCGGACGCGCCTCGGTAACTTCGCCCGGGCCCGGCTCCCGGCGGCAACTTTGGCAGCGGGTGCTGCACCGCAGGGGGGGTCCGCGGCGGCGGGGGGCGGGGGTGGTCTCCGTCCTCGCCCCGCCGCCAGGCGCTGCCTGAGGGGAGCGCGGGTCCCTCCCCCGCGGATCGGCTCCGGCGGGGGCGGCCGTGCCGCTGCCGGGGTGCGAAGGCTTCTCCCCCCCCGCCCCGCCGTGCCCCTGCCCCGAGCCAGGAAGCTCTGCCGCTGGCGGGAAGCGGGCCCGGAGCCGCCGCCCCCGGCGGAGCTGTCCGGCCGCCCGTGCTGAGCCCCCGGCCTCGCGGGGGCGGGGGGGAGGTATGCTCATAGTCCGGTCCTGACACATACAGATCGCGGGTCATAAACTTCCCTTTAGCTGCTCCCCACCTCTCTCCGCTCCATCTGGAGGGGCAATGGCCGCTTGAAGATAAGTAGTCCGAGTGCTGAGATTCTTTTTCAGTCGTGACAGCCCAGATCATCACTACAGCAAAAGGACACTACACTCAGATGTCACATTGCTATTTATCTATTAGTCTGTTGTTAGGGAAACGTCACTAACTCCAACACACATAACATTTCATATTGAAAAAATTTTGAAATAACCTTAAGTAATTGAGAGAAGTGTACCTGTAGGCCATCGCTTATGTTTTTACACATGAGCAATCTGAGGAAAAGGTACTTTTCAAGGATTGCAAATAAAGACACCCTTTCAAAAATTGGCTTAAGACCCTCAAAAGCACATGCTTATTTTATTTATGAGTAAATTAATACACATAAGTCATAAAAGTTGTTACCGTGCTTGCATTGAAATGTAAAACAACCGTATATGCTTCAGAGGCAGTGAGGGAATGTGCCTCCACAGCTCTAGCTGCCTTGGCTAGTTGCAAGAAAACTAAATTGGGTGTATGTAGCACCTTATCCATTCTCCCAGAGGCCTCAGTTCAGGCCAATTGCTCTAATTACTGAATTTCACAGATGCAGTTTTGTCTGCTAAGAGTGGAAGTACTGGGGAAGTTATTTCCCCATCTGCATTTGTGAGGATTTATTTGTCTTTCTCACTTTTACAATGAGTAGCTGCTTCCTCCAGTTACCCCATTTCCTCAGAATACTACCTAAGTAGAGGTTTATGCATTCTGTACACCACTGGTGGTCTGCCAAGTTCATGAGAGTTCTTTCTTAAACCCAGTCCACTTATCTTCTTAAGCCACTTACCTGGTCTAGCTACTCAAGATGCCTGTCTGTCTGCCAGGAAATGGTTCCCAAGAGTAAACATCTGATGTGGAAAAGGGATGACATACTTTGCTATCTAAGAAGAAATCCTTATTTCATCTCAGTGTTGATGACTAGGAGAACAATTCGGCCAATCTCACCTACAGAAGGAAGAGCTTCTTGTGTCAGAGATCGAGTCAAATGTGAGAAAATCTGCCTAGGGCAGCTTTGTAAGAAGCAAGGTGGTGGGTTAATGTCTTCTGGCTCATCCTGATAAGGCGTGGCAACCTGGAGGTAGCAGGGCACGGCAGGATCTGCCAGTCAGAGCTGAAGCAGGATTCTCAGAGAAGCTTCGGTACTGTTTGACAGCTCGGTGCTGCTCTGTTCCCTTTGTGCAGGGGGGTCTATCTATACACAGCCTACTTCCAAGAACAAGCACTGGAACCTCAACAAACTACACAATAACAAACATAGGTAATGGAGTTTGTACAGCAAGTCCTACAAATAAATATATAAAGTATATTATATATGTATCATATATTATACATAGTATATACAATATACAGCTTACACAATAGATCACATATATCGTGTGTATATGTATTATTGTGGATATATAATAGTATACATACTACATAATATAGTATTTATGTATTGTATTTAAAATGTTATATTTAACATATATGCTACATATAACATATGCTATACTATATAAGCTATATATAACAGAACATATATATACACTGGGCTATGGCTAACCACCAGAAACAAGCTTTTACTTACACAGCACTTCCAAGTTCTGGCAAAAAAAACCCTTCACATGCACTTCAGCAAAGTTTTTTCTGTCTTTTCATTAGTGGTTACAGACCAATAGAAAATTAGGATTTTTTTTTTTTTTAAAGAATAATATATAAAATTAATAAGTTAGTGTAGAATCCTCCAGGAGAAGTAACTTTTGACTTGGTTCTGACTATCAGAACCAAGGAATAACTTAAAAATATATTCAAATAAGAGGAAACTTGCTGAAAAGAATTTAAAAGCTAGAATAGCACTAAACCCTACATGAATTAAGAGGTTTTCAGGTAGATAGAAGGCTATGTAAGGACACCAATTTGAGATATAGCAGGTCATCCTTGTATATTTGTGTTTCTCAGAAGGGCCTGAGAAATGGCAAAAGGAAGCCAGCATGTCTAGGCAGAATGAAAAGGGCAGTTGCTACAAACAAGGAGGAATCTTTTGATAAGTTAAAGTTGTGTTCAAATGAGTAAGTTATAAAGGATCACAAAATTTGGCAGGTTAAGTGTGAAAGCACAAGGCAGGCCAAAAAAGAGTTTCAGCATTAATTTGCAAAAAGTGTGGACGCTAACACTACTCCTTATTTTAAAGGCCAAGAGCAGGAAGAGACTATGCAGGGCCAATACAATCTTTTCCTTAAGCCTCCTATGCATATATAGAAGGTGATAAGCATTTTGGAAATTTTTGAAAATACTTCTGATGAAAATCCAGAACACTGCAGATTGATAAACCTCACCTCTGCATGTTGCAAATAGCAGAAACTACAATAATGCAGACAGAATATATGATATATTGGGAAGTACGATTTTTGTAAAGAGGAGTCAGGGCTCACAGAACTACTGGAGACCTCCTAAGGAGTTAGCAGGCATTAAGATGAGGGAATACAGCTGATCTTCAAGTTATTTGGGTTTCTGAAAACATTCCACAAGGTTCCTCATCAAAAAGTCTTACATAAATTAAGCCACCATAGAGGGAACAGGAAAAGTCTTTTTATGGCTTACAGGGTGTTGGGAATGGCCGTGGCCTCTCGCAGCTCCGGCCCGGAACCGCTCCCACCCCACTGCTGGAGCCCAGGCTGCTGCCGGGCGACACAGGGTCTCTGCCCAGGTGGAGGGATGTGGCTGCCACCGTCCATCTTCAGGTTCCTCCTGCAGCGGAGCCGAGCACATGTCCTGCAGACGTGCACCCGGACACGCTGGATGCCGCCTCAGCCAGCCACAGGCCCTGCCACAGGCGAGGCGCTGCCTCCACTCCCCTGCGCACAGCACCCACGTTTAACGTGGCACAGGCGGCCATGTCCCCTCCTCCTCCCGGGCTGGCAGAGGCAAAAGCTCACTAGTGCAGGCACACACACGAGACCCTCAGGACGCACAAGCACATGCCCATTCGCAGCCCCTCTCCCTGCCCAGTCCCCTGCCCGCATCCCAGCCCTCTCACCATTCAGGGGCCATTGACTTGCTGGCTGGTCCAGCCTGATGGTGCACCCACACTCATTCCACGGGCGTTCTGCACTGCCGGGTCACCCCAGGTGACAGCATGGGCCCCTGCCTGCCTGACACCTCTGCAAGGACACGGTGTCTCCTACTCACCCGCGAGTCCAGCTTGAAGTTTGTCAGCGAACAGGACATGCACACCTACTTTGGGGAAGATACTGGCGCTCACCACCCTCATCAGTCAGCATCAGGCACACGAGCTATGGCCTGTGGTCCTGCTCCAGCTGCTGGCGCTGAGCCCCTCACCCGCCTCACCCACACCAGTCCCTTCCAGTAGCAGGTTTTCAGGACACAGGCTGTTCCCACCTCTGCCTGCTCCGGTAGCGGACACAGACCTCACTGGCTGCGGCAGCGGGCACCCCCGGCCCCAGTCTGACTCCGTTTGTTGGTACCACACACACTCACA
The DNA here is from genome assembly GCF_047716275.1 of Strix uralensis. NCBI lineage: Eukaryota > Metazoa > Chordata > Aves > Strigiformes > Strigidae > Strix > Strix uralensis. The sequence goes on along the minus strand of NC_133979.1, from coordinate 291,963 downwards.
TGGGACCCCCAGTAGCTGGCACTTCATCCTTATGACACACATACACATGGGATAGATAGTGAGATTACAAACAGATCATTAAGAAGAGATTTAATAAGAAGACAGGATTTAAGAAGACTGTGGTGATCAGGTGCTGGGCTCAGTCAGACAAGTGTGCTGGCTGCCCTGTTTTACACACGACTGGTCTGGTCTTATACTCAGTTCTGCTTATTCCTCCTTTGTTCCTCCAGATGCCTGTGGCAACTGAAGCACGTACTCTCCATTGAAGGGCAGACAGAAAATCCTTAATTATTACAATAGTACATACTTATGCTCTCGCTACCTTAACTCTTACTTCATGATAAGCAAATCAACAACTAGACAGTCATCAATTCTCTCTCCCACAAACAGTTCCATACTTTCTCCGAGCTGACTTATCTCTCTTCCAAGGCCTGCTTCTCCTCCAAGCCTTGCTGCTTCTCCGGGCCAGTGTAGAGCTGAGCTGGCACTTCCCCAAGCCAGCACAGGACAGAGCTCCTACCTGGCTCGCTAAGCAAAGTTCTCCACCTTTACCGAGCTCCCCAAACTGAGCTCTCTGGCTGAGCTGAACTGAGCTGCTCAGCTGATGTCAATTTGGCTCTTAAGTATTGACTCTCCCACAGCTGTGCAGGGCTGACAGGCCAATGCCCACTTGCCTCTTAATCATTTACCAGTAACACATGATTTGACTCTTAACATATTGAATCTCCCACAGCTGCGCAGAGCTGACACTCCCACAGATGCCCTTCCCCTGCACATTCCTTCAATAGTTTGTATAGCTCCACAGGTCCCTTTCCAACATTCTGGACCCTCAGGTTTGCATCCTCACCAGTTGCAAAGTCCCAGTTTGCCTGCGGTTTACTGAGAGACAGTTTGTTTCTTGTCTTTGTCGCTGTTATGTTTGCTTGTCAAGTCTGTGTCTCCATATTTTGTTTATGGCTTCCCACTTTTATATTGGTATCCCATTTGACAAGACCTTTGATCAGATAATCTTACTGAAATAAACATTCCCTCATCAATTAGCATGACTGACCAGGTTTATGTCTCATCACTGCCTCCCTTACTATTTGTCAGTCAGTTTTGCATCTCTATGTTCTTGTTTATGGCTTCCTCCTTTTCCTGCTCACTACATTATTGGTAAATGCTCTTCGGGTTCTTGAACCTTTCCCTACACCTTCTTTGTTGCCACTGCCACAAACAGGATGCTACGCTGGACGGACCTTTGATCTGACCTAGGATAAGACCTGTTACTTCAATGGCAAAATGACTTAGCTATCAGTATCTCAAAGGTCCTATCGTTTGTCACATGAATGTTAGATGAAAATCTCAACCTTCACCCTCTTGTGCCCGTATTCTCCATCCCATTCTTCTCACAGGATCCCAACACAAGATTTCTCTCTTTACATTTTCACTGCATGTGCCTGTGACCTCGGCTGTGACCTCGGCTAGTCTTTCTGAACTCTACCTTACACTGAATTCTGTCTTCAGTACACGGGCACAAGTTCTGTCAGCTGTTACAGAAACTGAACTCTTGCGATTTAAGGCAGAATTTACTCTGTGTTTTGTCACTTGCTGCACTTGCTAAAAATAATTATACAGATTTTGCTGTAAAATTAGTGCCTACATTGTATCTGAGATCAGCACTCATTTAGACGGTCTCGTTCCCGCACGCTGTTAACGTGAGCATTGGTGCAGTCACGCACAGTCTCACCGGTATTTCAGGAAATAAAACCCCGCTCACGGCAGCCCCTCCGCAGCCCCCGCCGCTACTCTGCCCGCAGGGCACCTCCCGCCTCGCCGGAGCTGCATGCCCCTGACAAAACACCGTTTTTATGACTTTACCGCTCTGGTATCTGACCTACAAGTGTTAAATACGTTTGGGGGGGTGTGTTCACTGCAACCGGGCATTTATTAATATATGATTCGACAAGAAGTGTACCAAACAACACCTCTTGAAGATATTTTTAGCTGCTAAAGTGCCTGCTACAGCGTATCTCAGTATGATGATTAAAATTGATTTGGTGCTAAAATGTCCTAAATGCTTCCTTTACACATAGATAGACCTTACCCCACTCCATTTTTTTTAATGACTACCGTGTTTATGTTTCACACAAGCGAAAGCCATGGTTGCGTAAGTAAGTACTTGTTTCTTAAAGTAGTTAGTCCTGAAATATTCTAAAGTGAATTTTTGTCATACTTTGGAAAAAAATCAGGACAGGTGATCTTTACTCTAAGGCATGGTTCAGAATTTATCTTCTGAGCTTTCCACTGACTTTCTGTGTCTTCAGAAAGTCATACAGGCCAAAATTATTACAAAATGCAACTGAACGTTTATTTGTTCTCAAGCTCTGCGTATCTGTCCCTTCTTTTTATAGTTCATGCTAGATAGTGTAGTGCTAGGGCTGAATAATAGGCCCTGAAACAAAGTTGACCTCTAGATGAACCTCACAACTAAACGTTATCCATTATTAGTATCTGTTAATTAGTAAAATCTGTATTATTAGTATGTTATCATTATCAAAATACGTATGCTCACTAGTGAAAGATGTAGCTTACACAGAATATAATCAGTAGTGAGGATGAAATGCTGAGAGAATGTATCCAACTTTCCTTGCTCAGCCTTGTTCAGGGCTGAGAACCCAAGTGTTTGGCCTTGTTAGAAACTCCCTTGGTTCTCCCCCGAGCCCTGGACAGGCTTTGGGTGGAATCCAACAGGAGGATGAAACCAGATGTGTAAGTTATTCTGGCTTGCTGATTTTTGGTACATAAGGCTGGACCCACTTGCCGCGACTTTGGATGCCTCAGCTACGGGTGGATGCATCACACAGGACTTCCACTCGCCAGGAAAGGCTCAGCAAATCCTTGCTGCACCCAGGGCTGCCCAGCGACCGCGGATCAGGACATTGGTAACGGGTGCAAGTGGTGAGGGATCTTTCTCAATCACTGTTCTCCCCTACCTGTAGTGATGATTAGGTACATTGCCTTGCTTAACTGTATGTAGTAATAAGTAAGTGTACTCTTCTGTATTTTTCTTATTGCTTATTTTCTGTATTACTTAGTTACATCCTTTAATTATTAACAGTAAAATAAGCCTACTCTTTCCACTCTGGTGTCTGAGTTTAATTGGCATCCTTGATCGGCAAAACAGATAGTCACATAAATGCAACTCAGTATGTTTTTATGAAATTAAAGAAAAAATTATTTGATGTGTTTACATATAGTAGTCAAAAGCCTCCAAGACTTTGAGCAGATACGGCTTCGTAATTAAAAAAGATTGAGAATTTGGAATTAAGTAATGTTTGTGATACCCAGGAATGAAACAAGCTAAAAATATACTTGAAAATATTTTAATTCAGGCATCACATTATCTTCATTTTTAGATAATTCAAAGGTTTCCATATAGGTGTTTTCCTTTCTTTTTTTCCCAAATAAATTTATTGTTTTAAAGTCCATGAAAAAGCTGTAAAAAAAATCCCCAAGACAAAGTTAAAAACTTACATGAGATTGCAACAGAAGTCTAGGGAAAAAAATATTTGGCTTAAGACGTTTTAAGTTACTATTGTAGCAGGGATCACAGAAAACAAAAAAATATTTAAATCATTTTATTAAGAAGATGTTGCCATGCTTGTCACACTGTACTACACTGAAAAGGATTCTACTTTGTAGATCATTAATGCAGGACCTACACACTCAATTTTACCATGTTCATCTACTGCAGCAGCCTCGGTAACTTGCATTACATAAATGACTGCAGGAAATCCAAGTTGCTCTCCATTTCTAAAATGAAGGTTCACTAGCAAATGCTAAAATACATTTTGTTGTTAACAAAAAATAAACTGTAAAACATTTATAACTACTACTAAAAAAATAACACTTAAGCCTAGAACACAGATGTTCTTTAAGGAATGAGCTGTAGTTTGTCATGTAATATTCTTACTATGTTTACTTGCTAATTTATACATTTCAGCAATAAGCATCACATACTCTGGTGGTTAGTATAAAAGACAGTATTCTAGGTTAATAATGCAATAAATGGTGTAGTATACAATTTTTATAGTAATAAAAATGACCAGAGAATAATAAGAAGTATGACAGAGTAGTAAGGGTTTGAGAATATAAGAAGGAAAGATGCTGTATTTCTTGCATCTGTGAGAAATGCTAAAAATGCTAGATGCACCTAACAACAGAAACTTCTATCTAATGCTACTCCTTATGCAAATAATTTTGATCCTCCAAGTTCAAGCGGTTCAGGCTTTGACAGATAACCTCACCACCTTTCATATCCCAGACACAGACCACTAGGTGGAGGTCGCCGGTGCTTTGATTCTTCCCCTCTAGGCTGGCTTGGTAAAAACTCTGTTAACAAGGCATCGTCAAAAAATTTCTCATTCATCTACCCAAGAAGGAGATGTGAAGAGAAGTAGTGAGAAAATTATCTGAGGGAGTGGAGAAAGGTGAGCAAGGGTACAGCTGCATAACTGCAGCTGCATTAGCTAGTGACCTTAATCAAGAGTTGGTTCTAGTACCTTACCCCAGTTGCTCCTGTCATTTAGCAGAAATGTCCTTGAATACCTCTGCACTCTTTCCTTCCTTTTTCTGGAACTCTTACTGTTCTTTAACCTCTACAACACTGCAGGAGATCACAGATAGTTAGCAGCTTTTTAATACAGAGGCTTGCTTCCAGAAAGTAGACAGACACCCGTCTTCGGGGGGCAAGTAGCAAATTCCACACACAAAGATGCTTCTAGTGTAAGGCAAATTGGGAGAACAGCAGATGTTAGGGTGTATTCCTGACTCAATTTCCTCAGCTGAACAGTTCCAGACAACCACCTTCCCAGTCTGTGTCTACATGAACAGTTTAGTTCAGGTAAGCTGTGTAGTTTTGGGGTGAATCTCCCAACTGTCCCCCCTTACTGCGCCTTACTTGATTCACAGAGAGTTTTCAAAGCACATGAACTGAACTTTGGATGAAACTAACTGGAAGACACGATCTAGGAGTGCACCTAATGTGCTCCAACCACTTACTAGGGGGTATTACATCCAGCCCAAAGCAAAAACCCTCCAAAATGCTTATCAGGTCTCAATCCAACCATTTCACTCTATAAATCCAGCAGTATTGGTCCTCATTCCTTCCTCATGTCAACGTTCCCTCAGTGTACCAATTTATTCAGTCTCTCAGCCCTAGGGATGTCCTCAGCCCCATTCCAGGCTGTCTCTCTGCCTCAGTGCAAAGAAGAGCTTATTTACTTACTGAAGGGTTAGGGATCTTAATCTCAAAGGCACCTAGAAATAATGTCTCAGTTCTGAGCACTGTAGTATTTAAATCCCTTCCTAGAGCTAGTAAACATGCTTAGTGTATAACACCCTTACAGGTGTTCAGGCACCTGACTCAGCTGGAGTTGCTTGTTACCTGTGAGAGTGTATGTGAGAGTCTGAACCCATTTACCCATCTTTAGGACTTTGGTATGTGTGTCATCCTAGTTAGAATATGCATAGCAAAATCCATGCTGCAGATCTAAAATTAAACTTTTAAAACATTAAAATGAGATTAATATTTTTCCTTATGTATCATCACAAACCGGGCTGTTGTGATGATAAATAAACTGAGGAATACAGAGATACTACGTATACACAAACCACACAAATAATAGACAAATAATATATGAACAGAAAATGGACTGCTCAGTAATTAAAACTCCCACACTATATTCAGAACATGACCTACAGAACAGAACCCTATATAAAAAGGAACACATAATGCAGACTTGAATGCTGGTATTTAAAAGCCCTACAGCCATACAATCCAGTGGTATGGTATACTTGAAACTAGATTTAGAACAGGACGAACATACAAAAATCTTCATTAAATACTTAAGTAACATAAAGTTATAAACTATGCTTATGCCTTTTACTCAAGTACCCTTAAAGGCCAGGGGAATCCACTGATATTGGAGTGAAAAATCAGCAGCCCGTACACCAAGTCAAAGCTGCTTACCTGCCTCCGTTCGGCAAACACCTGGAGTCATGCCAGTGTAAAGCCCACACAACATTACAATCAGCTTCTTTTTAATCACTTGATACATATGCCGAAAAATGGATAGCTTCCTATTGAAGTGTTTCTTTGGTATTAAGTACAAAATCAATACGTTGAACTGTCAGAAACAAACCAAGCAATTAAGAACCAAACATACTAAGGCAATAATGGTGCTAAAAATATTTGGACACCTTACTTTGAATTGTTATGCAAAATGTTATCCAAAATCCATCTTCCAGAAAAGCGCTTTATGCTTTGGTAATTCTGTTAAAATTACATATCAAAGAAAGTCATGGATAAATCGAAGTAGCTATTTGTCTTCAAGGGGTTATTTTAGTGAAAGCCTCAATAACACCACTTTACGACACTGAAGCAGTAATATTAAAAAGAATGTATTTTATGCGCTGCAGGTAATTTACAAAATGCATGCTTTTGCTTTAACATACAGCCAGAACCGAGAGCATTTGTGAGCACATCAACACAGTATAATCACTGTGGTGTCTCAAATCTCAAATTAAGAATGGTGTTAAAGCTCACATTCGTACGAAAATCCCATTTGAGAAGCCTAGAGGGTTGTGTTGCGCCGAAGCGCCCCGCCCGCCACCAACGGGCCCGCGCCTGCCCGCGCCGCGCGGAGCTGAGCCCCAGAACCCGCCTGCAGCGGGCCGGGGCGAGCCCGCGCACACGAGCCGCCCGCCGGCCCCCGCGGGGAGCAGCGCGGCCTTGGCGGGGGCGGATCGGACCGGGCCCGGGGCTCCCGGACCGGGCTCAGGGCCCGGGGCTCCCGGTTCAAAGTTCAAGGCCCAGGGCCCGCGGCTCAGGGCCCAAGGTTCAAGGCCCAGGGCCCGCGGCTCCCGGCTCAGGGCCCAAGGTTCAATGCCCAGGGCCTAGGGCCCGGCCTCCAGCCGCCCCTCGCTCTCGGCCAGACGGGCGGCCTGCGCGGCACCGCCCCCGGCTGCTCGGGATCCCCGCCCTGCCCCGCCCCGCGGGAGCCTCCTCGACCGCCGGGCACCCCCGCCAAGATGTCCGCGCTGAGGGCCACCCGGGTGAGCGGCCGGAGCGCTTGGAGGACACGAGGCCCGGGGGGCCGGGCCGGGGGGAGGCTGGGCGGGCGGCAGGCGGTCCGGTGGCCAAGAAGGGCCGGAGCCCGAGGGAGCGCTGCGGGGCGAGGGGCCGGGAGCTCCGGCGGCCTCAGGGCCGTGGGGCGCGGGCGGCCGCCGCGGGGCGAGCCCGGGTGCCGCCACCGTGACCGGCCCGCTCCCGGCCCTGGCAGCGGAAGGCCGAGGGGCTGCCGCGGAGGGCAGAGCCGCGCAGGGCTGAAATCCGCTCGCTGTCTGCGCGCTATTGTCCGCGATATTATGGCCTTAATCTTCGCGGTGTGAATGGGCGCTGCAATCTGTTGTTCTTCGCCGGAGCTGTTGCACAACCTTGGGGCTCTTCCTGTGCCGAAGGCCGGGCTGGGGAGGCGTTAGGAGAACCCTGTGTATGTCTGGCACCTCCTGCGCCACGGGAACGGTGGAGAGGGCTCCAAGACATCGGGATATTTTACACAATGCATTTCCTTAAACATCCCTAGCTGTACTACTTATGCTAACTTTTAAAAATGTGTGATGTATAGTAATTGTTTTTCTGAAGTACTAACGTTCTGCTATATTGAACCACCAATAACCCCCAGCTTAAAACTAGAAAGTAAAAATTATTCAAACTCAGGTAGTCCCTTGCTTTGCATTTACACAGGCCTTCTTCTGGTCTCTGCACCTCGAGGCATTCGTGAGTCCGAATCACCTGCAGGGCCCTTCCTCAGGGCTCCCTGGCAGCCGCCTTGTTTTGCCCAGGAGGGACTGTCCAGAGCGTGGCCGTGGCAGTGGGGGGAGCGGTCCCCATCTGGAGCCCGCTGCTGTTCTGTAGACCCACAGTAATGCTTTAGGGAGGGAAGCAGAGAGTTAGCGGATGCCTACCCTAGGGCGCTGGTATTTCGGGTTCAGCCTCCTGACACGTTACCCCAGCAGCAAACTCCTCTTGACAACTCTTTTCAGTTTTGTCCTGTGTCCTGTGAGGGACAGTCAAGGTTAGTGACCTCAGCTTATTGTTGCCCTGACTTCTTCTGGGATGTGCAGCTTTTTGAACAAGTTCTGTAGTTCTTCTGGCATTAAGGTAATAAAGATTGCATCACTCCCATGTGTATTCTTATACCCTTTTTCTGACAACAGGTTATTCCAGTATTGCCACTTTAATGATCATATTTCTGATAGTGACAGAGCTTACGCAGTAGTGCAAGAAAATGCAGTAGGAATTGCATCTGAGCATCACTAGCAGTAGCTTGTCACTGGCAACTGATCTTCTGAGACAATAGAAGAGTTGACAGAGTAGACAGATGGTCATCTAAATTCTTACACGTAGCAACTCATGATCCTTTGTCACTTGATCATTCATGCAACTTCCAGGTATGAATCCCATCTGTCTAATTCATATTTCTATTTGTGGGGGGAGTGTTGAGTTTTTCCAGAGTAACCTTCAGTGTTGACCTTGCATACTACTCTGGTACAAAACCCACAATAGGTATAAGTCCTCTAGTATAAATTGGACAGCTTCTTTCCTATAGGGTGTCACTCTTAGTTTGAATTCAGTACTTTTTCTAGTGTTGGCAAAACTTTTTGGTGGCAAAGCTACGTATGTGTCTATCAAGGGCTGCTCCTTAAAAAAAAAAATATTACAATCATCTGGCTTTTTTTCAACCTCATTTTGTCTTTTTCCAGATTAAGGTATAAAATGTTCTGAAGGATCGGGGTCTTTCTAGATGTTTGTTGGTATTGTTTGTTTGTTTTACTTTTCTGTATAAGAGTGGTAGCAGTAACATAGACCTTAGCAAGATGCCATTTTGCAACGTCTGTGGCTTGTGAAAACTTGAGTTATATATTGCCTGCTGGAGAATGCAATCCTGAACTATTAATAAACTGGCCTAACAGTTGAGTATTCAATTATGTCATAGCCTCCCCCTCTGCTATGCCAAGCAGTGGTCTTTCTGCATTTCTTCTCCTTTCAACTGTATAGATGTTTTCAATACCCTCTGGAAATACTTTTTTCACAGTGTTGATACTTATTACTGCCTGTGTTCTTCATGCTTCGTGTGGTGTGACTTTAACCATCTCTGCATAGCATCCGTATTTTTAAGAGCACAGTTACCTACTGCAACTTTATTTTGAAGCTACTAGTTGCCTTCCCAGCTATGTAAATTTCCGTAATGTCCTTGTCTTCTAGAGTTTTCAGTAAAATTTCTGTGGTATTTTTGCACTATTATGATTAATTCAGTTTTTTTAATGTTACAAAATAAGTGTCTGGTCTGATAGCACTTTTTTTTCTTCCGACATTTTCACATAAGAAAATTAAGAACAAGCTTTTTCTCAGTGTTTAGTGTAATTTGTTTCTGCACAGTATTGATTTCGGTCTTTTTAGAAATTTATCCAATTAAATATTTTTCACTTTTTCCAAACATTTCAGAGATTCATAACTATTGAAGGATGAGAGTAAAACAACCTTTTAATATCAAATTCAGACATGTTTTTGCACAGTATTTAGGCATTCTGAAAATAGCTGGTTTTGCAGGCACTAAACTTAAAAAAGCAAAGAAAGCACTTACAATGGAAAAGAATAAATTTGTGGTAAGTATTAGGAAGAAAAATAAACTTCAGATAGTCTGCTGAGTTCTATCCTATTTAGTGATTACTGTTATTATACTCCAAGTGACCATGGCACCAGCTTATTAAAGGAAAGCAGACATGAGTCTGGGACGTTATCAAAATATTCTGATAGACATTGGTTAATGGGTAGGTTGTTTTTAAAGTCTTGCTAAATCAGCATGTGGGTAAACATTGGCTAGAATATTCACTAGTTGGCGAGAAAATCAGGTTTGATGACTGTGTGTATGAATGAAGGAAATATATATTGCTATGTCTCTGTGAACATAAATTTTTATTACGCTTAATTATTTTTAAATAATCAAATGTGCAGTACTTAAAAGTGGATACGGCAGTTCACTCGTTCTCAGTGCTGTTGAAGCCTGGGATTCCTGGTATAGCTGTCAGTTCATCTGAACGCTGACTGCCACAGGAACAAAACTTCAGGTACCCAAGAATTCTTTTATCACTGCAGTAATTGTATTATACTTGATGTGATATTGTTTCTAAAGAGGAGTTCTACATTTAAGTTGTGCTGCAGTCAGGCTAGTAGCTTTAGGAGACTTGAGCTGTTAAGATCTTACACCTCATGTTCTTTTCCTCTTTAGCAAATGCTTCCAATGATTGCAGGGCATGGATGGAGGTCACATTCTAGTAAACCTGCTCAAAACTTACATGTAGGCAAACCTGGAGTTGGCGTCAACTTTGGTAGGTATTACAGTTTTTGGAAGAAATACAGCAATGAAGGGCAAATTGCAGAGTTAAAAAAAATCCTGTATTGCAGTTCAACATGAATTTAAAATTAATATGTTTAATCTAAATAGATTTCTGTTCTTTTAAGGAAAATGTTTGAAAAGCAAAATTGCTTTCTTTCTCAGCTCAGGCAAGTCAGGTATGTCTGTAGCGTGTATAAGATTTTCTTCTTTTTTAAGTCATGTCTGTCAAGCTTTTTTATTGCCAGAGTCTCTTAGCTTTGAATAATTATGTCACATTGCTGTTCACTATGTTAAAGTAACTAAATGTAGTCATAGTTGAACTTGGTTATAAAGAAATGTTACAAAGAATTTCATCCTCATCTTGGCATACTATATACATAAAGCAAACTTAGTGGGTCAGCAGCTAGATGTTTGAAACTGAATAGCCAGGGTCTTCAGATGACATCTACCTCCTTCTCTTACTCCATTTAATTAGCACAGCATTCTTCTTGTTTCTTTTGGTAATACATTCTATGTTACACAGTCCTCTCTACTCCAGTTTCAATATTTTGTGGATAATTGAATCAGAAGTAAGTAAATGCATTGTAGGTGTTGATGAGAGATCAATGGAGGTTTTTTCCCAGGAGGAAGAGGAAGCTGAGCTTTTTTGCTTCCTGGAGAGGCCCAGGAAGTGGTGGTTTGGGTTGTCCTGAAAGGACACTCTTGTTTTCTCTCTTCTCATAGTCTGACGTCTGGCAAAATTAAAGGTAGTAGAGAATTTGTGACCTCTTTTTTTTTTTTTTTTTAAATAGAACTTACTGATGAACAAAAAGAATTTCAAGCTACTGCTCGTAAATTTGCTGTGGAGGAAATTATGCCTGTTGCTGCACAATATGACAAAACTGGAGAGGTAAATCTACAATAATGTGAGCGAAAAAAATAGACTTTTATGTTAACCTGCATAAAATTTAAAATGTTGATTGTGATGAATCAGAAGATTCTTTTTCCCTGTGTATTTCAGTATCCTTTTCCACTTATAAAACGGGCCTGGGAACTTGGTCTTATGAATTCACACATACCAGAAAGCTGTGGTAAGTAAACATTCTTTTTAGTCTGTAAAATGAAACAAAGAAGAGGCATTAGATGAGATTTATATGTGTAATTATGGATTCTGTATAAACTAAACAGTTGCATGCTTGAATAATCTAAATTTAATCAGTAGGCAGGTTGATACATACAAGTGTTACTAGGCGTGGGTGTAATCAGGAGACAAATTAGACAGATTATGATTTAGTAATTTATGTCCAGATTTTCCTGCCCTGATTACAACTGCCTAATGTTCCCCTAGTGCACTGTGTCAGCTGATTAGGCAGAGAAATTAGAAGGTCAGATTTTGTTCCGGTCTCTGACACCGGCTGGAGCAATTTAAGAGTTTATTCCAGAAGGACAGTTTTTCAGTTTAGAGTAGGTGCAGTACAGCAGTGCTTTGGCAGTGTTTAGGCCTATGAGTTACCATGGAAAAAATATAGTGGTTTTTTTTTTTTGTTTGGGGTTTTTTTTGCATTTGTATTACCTGAAAAAGAAGTTAGGGAAGTGTCCATAGCAGACACTTTTTTTTGGAAGACTAATCGGAAGGTATATCTTGTATCAAAAAGTTAATACACGAGGTTAAGGAACAAAGACCAAAGGAGCAATTGCGAGGGCTAGATTTATTCAGCCACAAATTCTACAAAAACTAAAGTCTGAAATAACTGAACTACTGCAGTGTATAATCACTTGATTATTAAATAAAAAATTACAAGTGGCAAATTGGTCACCATTGCTTTGAAAAGTCTGTAAGGGAGATCTGGGAAAATACATATAGTAAACCTGATACAGCATTTAAATTAAGAGCAAGTAGGATGAAGTATGGAAATAGTGGACACAGATAAACATGATGTGCTAGAGAAGGGTTTTTGTGAAAGGAAGTCATGCCTCATAAAATCACTGGAGTTCTCTGAAACAGCTAGTAAGTGTGTGAGTAAGGGATGCCTGGTTGATAGACAATGCTTGAACATCCAAAACGAGTTTTAAAAATAATCAGGTTTCATTGTGGAAAAATTAGCAGCACAACCTTGCTGGGTCTTGTGCTATTTGGAATATCTATAAATAAACTGGAAAAGGGGGTCAATACTGAGGGGATAAGAGTTTACTGATAATACTGAGTTATTCAGTGTAGAAAAGATGTGGCTGGTACAAAGAGCTGAAGGAGAAGGTCATGAAACTGAGTGACTGTCAAAATGGCAAATGCAATTCAAAACCAGAAAAGTGATGCACACATGAAGGGAAAAAAGCAATCCAAACTTCACAGAGAAATGGTATGTTCTGAACTAGTTACTGCCTCTCAAAAAAGCTATTTTTGGGTTTATAATATATAGCTCTGTGAATGTCAACATAATACTCAGAAGTGGTCAAAATCATAAAATTTAAGGTCAGTAGGGACCTTTAAGGGAATGAAGAAAAAAGCAGAAGGCATAATTACGGTGCTGCCTGAGTCCAAATTGCACTTGCCTCTTTAATTCATTGTATACTCAGATCCTTCTATCTCAGAAGAGTATTGTGGAAACAGAAGAGATTCCTAAAAGGATGACAAAGATTATAAAAGATGTATCTTCTCTGTGAGATGTAGCTTCTGTATGAGAAATGACTGAAACGGTGGTGTCATGGAGAGTGTGAAAAGAGACTGATAGTTCACTGTCCCTTTCAATACAACTAGAAAGCATCAAATTAAGTCAGCAGATGGCAGGTTCAGAACAACGAAAGGAGATGGTTCCATATGCAGTGTGTAGTTAATTTGTGAAACTCATTGCCCCTGGATGATATTGATGCTAAAATTTTACATAGATTCAAAAAAGAGACTGGGCAAATTCACAGTAGAAATATCTGTCAAGGGTTAGCATAACAAAGATACCAAAGAGAGGTATCTCTTTGGCTGAGGAAGTCACCTGAAGGCTTGGGAAAATATTTTTGAGGTAGTTGTGTTGTTACTGTGTTTATATGTACTTCCCAAAGCATTGGCTTCTCTTAGAAACAGATTGCTGAGTTGGTTGTCTGACTAATATGGATATTTTTTTTTTCCCCTGAGTGCTGTGGTAGCTCAGGAGCCCTTTCTCTGCTTCCTAAGAACTCTTAATTCTCAAAAGTATAGTAGTAGAAAAATTAGAGTGGTACATTCTTGCCACTTTGTGCAACCTGTCCCACGTGAATCGCACATAAACCCTGGAACTGTGATATGTAATTTTCAAATCACCTGTTACTCTTCTGACAAAACTTTATTTAAAAAGCCTGCATGGGAATGTATAATCAGTCACGGTACACAATCAAAGGTATGTGGGGGAATACGTTTTTATTAATTAATTTGTGTAAATCACTAATATGTTACAATTTAAAGCCATTTTAGTAAGTGAAATATTTCAACTGTAGGTGGTCTTGGCCTTGGCAGTTTCGAAGCATGCCTGATTACAGAAGAGTTAGCTTATGGATGTACAGGGGTTCAAACCGCCATTGAAGCAAATTCCCTAGGGGTAAGTTGTCTTTTCTTATGTCCCTTAAACTAGAATCTGTGCACTTTAAAAGATCGAAATATTTTCTTTCAGCAAATGCCAGTAATCATTGCGGGAAATGAGCATCAGCAGAAAAAGTACTTAGGAAGAATGACAGAGGAACCAATGATGTGTGTAAGTATAACTGCTACACTGTAGAATGTTCTTAACCATAGTAATACTCTTTTCTTAAAAATTTTTTTTTTCTTCACAGTCCCGCCCCCCCCACCGCCCGGAAAACACTGACATGTACTCAAAACTTAGCACATTTTGGTTTGTAAATAAAACAGTGGCATTTACTGAAAGTCAGGGAATAGCTAATGAGATACATTCAGTAAGCAAATAGAAGATATTACTTGCAAAGTCATCCCCATCCCAAGTCACTTATCAAAAATTAATACCTTTTATTTCCCTTTCAAGAGGGGGTGTAGGCGTTTAAGAAAAATACGAGGTTTGTAAGGAGAAACTCAACTTGGATGGGAGTTAAACTCTATTTGTGATGTTAAATATTATATAAGCAGTACTTGTTACATAGAAAGAAGATTCATGTGCAGTGCATTAAAATCTGAACAACTAAGCCTCATAAAATGAAGGACACAGTAAACAAAATGTTACTCAGTGCTTTTATTTTCAGATTTTAAAGATCCTCAGGTTTCACATCAGAGTTTGTGAAGCCTGAGGAAGGTAATGACTTAAGGGTTACAGAATGGTTCTGTTTGATTAAAAGACAATTTTATATTGTATTACGGATTTATAAAGAAAATTCACCTATATATGTGTGGATTCTTGCTCAGTCAGCTGGTGTCCAGGTTTTTGGGTTGGGTTGTTCTGTTGGGTTTTTTTATTTAATGTTTTTGGGTTTTACCATTCAGTTCCTTTTACAGATCAGTTTGATGCACATAGTCTGAAATAATTTGTGGTTGCCTAAAAATTGAACTTTTATTCCTCAAGATTTTGCATTTTATTTTCTTTTAGGCTTACTGTGTAACAGAGCCTGGAGCAGGCTCTGATGTGGCTGGTATAAAAACAAAGGCTGAGAAGAAAGGAGATGAATATGTTATTAATGGTCAGAAGATGTGGATCACAAACGGTGGGAAAGCAAACTGGTGTGTTACCTGTTAACTCATGTTATACTTTCTGTTGTTATGTTATATAGTGGCTTCCCTGTCCCCCATCCCAAGTCAAATTCTTTAAAGATCTGTTATAAGTGTGAAGGTTCATCATGTTTCAACACACTACACTTTAATCTCTGACCAGTTTATCAGGATAGATATAAGAATGCAGTCTCAGTGCTGTGCAAAGCCTAAAAAGGAAAATGAGCGATGACATGACAACTCCCCACTCAAGAAGACCTCTCGAATCTTGCTGCTACCAAACAAAATTAGTTCTGCTTTTTCTTCAGGGCAGGACAGCAACAGTATGATGTCAGTACTCAAGAGGCTCACATTACTAGCTACCTTGCTTTGTAGTTGGGGTGATTAAGATCAGTTGCTTCTGATTGTACCAGAAGCCCCTCTCACTTCTAGTGAAGCTAGAAACACTGTTGATTGTGAATTTTATTTTCTGAAGGGAAGACATCTTCTAGCTGTCAAAGAATCCAGATATTGCTGTGGTGTCTATGGAGCATGCTTTACGATATATACCTCTTTCATTGTGTTTTACATCACACTGATTTGCAACACACAAATTCTTCTTAATTCAAGTGGAAAAACTTTATACATTTATCCAAAAGCTGGTTTTCTTGGATAAATTCATAAATTTTATGAAATCTTGAATATTTGAAACTTCCTCTCTCTCGTTCCTTCTCAGTTTATTTTTGGGAGGGGCAAAAAAAAAAGGTTGTTAACTTACAGATAGAATTTAGTATATGGCAGAAACGCACATAAAAACATCTAAAATGTTAGTTAAACAAGTATCTGGTTGTTAATTGTGAGGATAAACAGCATCCTTCTTCTTTATTTTACATTAGGTATTTTTTGCTGGCTCGTTCCAATCCAGATCCAAAAGCTCCTGCAGGCAAAGCCTTTACTGGATTCATTGTGGAAGCAGATAGCCCTGGAATCCAAATTGGGAGAAAGGTGAAGACTGTATCCCTTGACAAGCCAGAAATTACTGTTCAGTTCTAAACCAATAATGGAACAAATTACCATTAAAGAAGAAAGACTGTTATGCAACTGAACATTTTCATATGCTCATGTACAATGATCTTTTCATATTCACAACATACAGAAACTGATCATAAGACATACTTAATTATGATGCTATTAATTCAGTAAGGAATTATTCAGAATGGTGTAAAGTAAGTTGACTTTGAACAGCTGCAAAAGAATCTTTGAGAACTATTTTATTGACAAGTGCCAATAAATGAGAAGTAGTATGCCATGGAAGGATAAGAAGCAAGTTGGACAACTTTAACCACAAATACACAGAGTGAGCTTTAATTTTAGCTATTGCTGGTCGAGGACAAGGCATTGGAGACACTGCTGCTACTTCTCTCTTTAAAAATAATTTTTTTAAAAGTACTATTTTTAGTACTATGCAAAACTGGATCTTGAACATTTGGAAAGGAATCTGAAAACTTGTAAAGCTCATTTATTTCATTATTTACTTGTAGTACACCTGTACTGCCTGCATATTAGATTCTTTACTTTTTCCACTTACATCTCAACGGATAGAGTTGAACTAGAGAAAGACAACAAGACTGATTACAGCTACAGAACTGATTTCATATAAGCAGAAGGTTAACTGCCCATCTTAGACAAATAAGGGCATGCTGGTCTGCAAGTGCAAAACTAGTATTTGTTGCTATGTGGTAATTTTTAGATGAAGTGTTTGGGGGGAAAAAGCATACTTTATGCTTTGAGTAAACTAAAGAATGAAAACGTATTGTACCTTTGAATAACCCAGTGTACTTGCACCTCTGTAAATTTCCCATTTCAGGAAATGAATATGGGTCAACGCTGCTCAGATACAAGAGGTATTGTCTTTGAAGATGTGAGAGTCCCAAAAGAAAATGTATTAATAGCTGAGGGAGCTGGCTTTAAAATCGCAATGGGAGCTTTTGATAAGACCAGACCACCCGTAAGTATCAGAAATAAAATTTATAAAATACAGCAGGAATTTCTGATCTTTTATTTTGTGCTGTATTCAATTCAGGTAGCAGCTGGTGCTGTTGGATTAGCAAAAAGAGCACTTGATGAAGCCACTAGATACGCCTTGGAGAGAAAAACCTTTGGGAAAGCAATTGTTGAAGTAAGTGGGGGGGGTTGGGGGGGGTAGAGAGAGAGAGACTATAAATAAAAGGTATGTTTTCACACCACATGTACTACTACTGATTTTTTCAAGGTTATTTCTTGATTTTTTTAGTTCGTTAATTTTTATATTATATCTCTGCCATTTTTGCGTTTCCAAGTATGTAGGTCAGCACCATTTCAGTAAGCTAATCTATGTGGTATCTTCAGGCATTTTTCTGTAGTTTATCATTGGTGATAATAGTAAAAGCAGAAAGTAAACTCTGCCCAAAAACCTGAAACCCGTGTACTATCAGGACATACTTAAGTTCTTCAGTGCTACTAAACAGGGATTTTCAGGAAAGGAAAAAACCTCTGAGGTATGTGAAACAAGACACACAGTATTAACAGTAATAGAATACATTGCCAATCACACCGCTTACCAGTTTTAAAGAAGTATGAATAAACAGCAAGGCAAATATCAATCTCACAAATAGTAAAGAAGAAATGTATAATTCAGTATTTAATCCCTGTGACTAAATGGATTTGAGAATTAAAAACTTTAAAGTCTAATTCAACATACAATTACAAGAGCCTCATCTATATTCTGTAGAGCTCCTCTAGCACAATTTATGGAGTTTGTTGAAGAGAACACTGTATTAAGAAGATGATGGTTTTCCTAGATGTCACAGAATTTTAAGCGGGCAGTGTTAACCTCGTTTCTTTCATCATTGACAGCACCAAGCAGTATCTTTCTTGCTTGCTGAAATGGCGATGAAAGTGGAGCTGGCGAGGTTGGCTTACCAGAGAGCTGCATGGGAAGTCGATGCTGGTCGCAGGAACACCTACTATGCTTCCATTGCAAAGGCATTTGCTGGTGACATTGCAAACCAAGTTGCTACAGATGCAGTACAGATTTTTGGGGGAAATGGATTTAATACTGAATATCCTGTAGAAAAACTAATGAGAGATGCTAAAATCTACCAGGTAAGTAAAAGAGAGAGTGATCTTTATAGTAATGGATAAATTTTATATGAAAGAAACTAATGGCTACTTATTTCAAATCGTGATGTACACATATGAAAAAAAAGTTTTTAGAATGAAAGCAATAATCCTTCAGTTTAAAGAAAGAGTTATTCAAATCGGGCATCTTCGTGCATATAAGTGTCATTGCACTGGACCAACAACTGAACCCACATAAGAGAAATAAATTATGTTTTTTCTTTTTTTTCCCCCAATGTGGTAACTCTTTGAAGTTCTTGGACTCAGTTTTGAAGCTTTTGAACTCTCAGAAAAAAAACACCGTAGAAAAAACCTGATCAAAATACCAATGCTTGCTTTGGTATTCTGTGAGTTTATATATAATGCTGTTCTTGAAAACCTTCAGTGATGGAAATTCTCTGACCTTCCATATGTATCCTGGACTGGTGCCTGCCCGTAGTTTAGCTTTCCTTCAGCCTGAACACTTAAGCAGCTTCTTCACCCTTTTCTTTATGTTGTGGGGTTTTTTTGTTTGGTTGGGGTTTTTGGCAGGGTTTTTGTTGTTTTTCTTTTTTTTTCCTTTCTGTTTCCAGACTCTTCCTCATTTGTTGCTGTGCTCTAAACCTTCTCTTTGAAACTTTGTTATCATAAGCTGGGTAGAATACTTTGGTTGAGATATCACCAGTATTGAGTATCATGGAATGATTTATCTTGCATATGTTGTATTAATGGAAGTGTGACACCATCTGGAATGATTAGTCCTTTTTTTTAACAACAAAACCTTCTCATATTTACTCATGTTTAGCCCATAGCCACCTGTAATCCCCAGGTTCTTTTCTGCAGTGTTACTGCCAAGAAATTACTCCATGTCATGTCACAATTCTTCTATTAGCATATACTATGCTACAGTTCTTTATTCAGCAAGAATATTTTAAATGTGTTCAGCAAAACCAGTAATCTTTATTGACATTATGACATTTTGTGACATTATTAGTGACTGGATAAAACAGATCAAAATAGATGATATCAAGAGATGCATGCAGACCATGACCTGTAGTGTAGTTAGCTATAACAGCTGTCATTCTTAAGATTCTAGGTAGTTAATATTTCTCTTACAGCTGACTTTAAAATGAAAACTATTGTTCTCACTAGCCAAAATTTATTTTTCTCTATTTAAGGAAAGACAACCACTATTTTGGAATCTAAAGGTTCTTAGAACTAATTGCACTTCTGTGAGTGAGGAAATAAATGATTAATTGGACTTTATTATGATTGGGCTTTTTTCCTGTCAGGTTGCATGCTTTTCTAGAGAAAGGTGCTGTGAGAGTTAGAACTTTATTTGAAAGCCGAGATTGATTTTTCAGGATCCCAGTTATGTAGATTTTCCATTACACTGATCCATCACAAATGCATGGCTAAGTAGACTTTTTTTTCAATTGTTCAGATTAATCAGATTTAGTATTAATTTTTTTTGTGTTCTTCTGTTCCACTTCATCCCCAGAATAATTCAGGAAAGGCTTTTGTCTTTACAATTATTTTGTCCGTGCCTCTTGATTATACCTTACACTTCACTGTGCTTAACTGTATTGCTGCCCAATTCCAGATGGTATATGCTTTTGGCCATAGGTTTCATGTACAAAAACTTGGGTTTCCAACTTTTCTTCCATATATTTGATCTTTTTCAGTATTACAGTTTTATAATACTGTGTTCACTGGTAACATTTTTACATGTCCTTACTCTGCGCTAGGTTTGTTCGGCTACAAGTCTAGGCTACTCTGGTAGAAACTCTAACTTAGTTTCCTTTCTCAAATTTGGAAAACTTCCCTTCTTTAATTGTCAGCGATTCTTGAAAGTATTTCCATCAACTTATAAACCAGAACCTTTTTTGTAATTACTTAAGAAGATTGTGAGTTTTGATGTCTTTACACTTGAATTCCATGGCTGTCTCCATCAGCAAGTAATTCAGTGCAATAGGAGCAGGTTGCAGGTTGCAGGAACAGCTGCTGAGGCCCCGACAGCTACACCAGAAGCAGTTTGGGCAGGCTGAGTTCAGAGCAAGCCTCCCTGGTCCCTTGAACTGTGCGTCCCCCATACACCTGGATTTGTAAGGATCCAGTTGTAGGCCTGGACCATTATGTCTTCACTAGGGATTGGTGGGTAGTTGGTATATAAAGCGGAGCTTCCATTTCAGTTTGCTCCAAAAGGCACCGACTGCTCTATGAACTGGATTGACATGGGGTAAGCAGCAGCAGTCAGAGAATTCCCTTTGGGAATGAGCAATTTCTTCTGAACAAAAACCCTATTGTGAACACAGGTTATAGCATCTTTACTTTCAGAAAGCTTTGTAAGGTTCTTGGGAAGATTATTCCTATAAGTGAATGAGAAAGTGAATTTGCATGAATTTGAGCAATTTGCCAAACCAAGTTCTGGCAGAACTGGGAGCTGAAACACTTAAACCCCTAAATGATGTTGCCTCAGGGCCTCACATATCATTGCAGTGTAGCTGTGGGGCGTGTGGCCTCCTTCAGCATTAGAGCTTCATAGATGCTTTGTTGTCTATCTTTGACTTTGCTGCCGGGAAACAAACCGAACAGAGGGATAATGCAGACTGTTTCTAGCAGAAAATGCAATACGTGATTGTGTGAGCTGGCACAGGCAGGACACAGCAACAACCACAAAACTACGGATGAAATGCAAAGAGTAAATTTATTCTCGTTACCTTGCGACCGGGGGATCTGCACAGCAGCACCCGGGCAGAGGCACGTGGGCAGGGACACAGGTGCAGCAGAGCTCGGTCCTTACTGCCCAGAAAGAGAAGGAAGAAAAGGATCTTGAACCCACTGCTTTTGCCTGTGTATGTCAGGGATTTTTGCAGGTGTACTTTTCCACTGTGCTTTGATCTTTCCCACAGCAGGGCAGGAATCTCCAGGGTGTTCAATACGGTGCCTCTCAGTCTATCACAGGCCTCTGTTATCTGTACACAGACTTTCTACCCATCAAGCACACAAAGCTAAACAACAATTAGTGCGGTATATGTGGTTTTTGACACCCCAGCTGCAAGTCCTCCTTTCCAGTCTTAGTGTTCCCACAGTGATTAAAAAACCAAAACAGCAGACAAAACTGTATGGCAGAGAGTACTAGTTAACAAGAGGCAATGGAAATAAATGGATCAAAGGGAACGAACATTGGGCATGACCTTGGAAGGCTAGTCAAAGAAAATACACTTTCAGCACAAGTCACCTCCTTCCCTCCACCTATTGCTTTAAATCCTACTTTGTAAAACCTAAATAATGTATTTTCTTTCTCAGATAAATTTTCCTCATCTTTCTTCACCCACCATATCTGTTTATTTTCATGAGAACCTTACTGAGTTTAGATAAGAGCACCCGAGAGAACAAGATTGTCTCCCAGTATCTTTTATGTCATTTATTCAGTTTAGCCCACTGTAGTTACTCTGTCACCCTGGAATTTGCGCAGTTTTCTCTGTCTTTCTAATCCACACAGGATTAGTGCCATGAGGGTTTTAAAGTGTAGATCTGTTAAAACGTTTTAAAAAATCATTAGCTAACATTATTGCAATTCTTCTTTTCAGATTTATGAGGGAACTGCTCAGATTCAAAGGATGATCATAGCTCGTGAACATGTTGCCAAATTTAAGGCTTAAAGAAATGTATAAAGTGTGGCGCTGCTGTAGTGTTCTCTGTTCTCACAGAAGAGGATTTTACTGCATTTCTCAATAGAATTACAAAGGTATGGTGGAAAGAAAAGCCATTCAGAATCTTTTTATTCTGTACATTAACAAAGCTGGTATTTTCTAAATGTTCTGAATTCCGAAGTGATTGGTTGTTCAAATAGAAAATGGGCAAGAAATGAGAACCTCACAATGCAATGTTTTCTCACTATAAAATTAGATATCAGAATGTTATTTCCGAGTCATTGGTGCCTTCTAATAAATTTTTTTTAAGACAACCGTGTTTGTTTTTTATTCATTTTGCTTGTCACATCACTTAAATTGTGTTTTGGGTAAGCTGTCCAGTGTCTGAAATACGGGAATAGCTGTACTTTAGTTCCCACTGTGCTGCTGCCCCAGCAGCTGAACAGCCTTTCCCGTTCAGCATTGCTGTTGGTTGCACGTCTGTCTGTTCTGAGGATTGGATGCTCCAACAGAACAGTGTCAGCTTGAGAGAATGTGCCCTTTTGCACTGTTGCACACTTAAGTAAGTAAATGTTCAATTAGGATGATTCACTTCAAATGAGTCTGTAGCTTCTCCTTAAGAAAGACTTAGGAGATCGTGTTTATTTCAAATCCAGTATATTTAAACCTCTTACTCCTTTACATCAGTGTATTTACTTACCTGTGCTTGCAGCAAGAACAGCTGAGAAGAAGGAATTGTTGAGAGATTTATTTTTTTTTAACCTTGGATAGCCCCTTCTTGGCTGTGCTGGCAGAAGAGACAGTCCCTGGACTCCTTGAACGAATCACTCTGTGCTGGTGAGGCCGTACCTGCAGTACTGCGTCCAGTTTTATATCCCCAGCACAAGATACAGACTTAACAGGAGGGAATCCAGCCTAGGGCCACAGAGAGGATGAAGGGTCTGGAGCATCTGTCACGTCTCTTGCCTGGATGAGAGGAGGCTCGGGGTGGTCTTGTGTATGTACATAAATACCTGATGGGGTGCAGCGCAGGGGGGAGGGTCAGGACGAGAGGCAATGGGCACAAATTAAAACATGTGAAATTCCGCTGGAACACAAGAAAACACTTCTTTTTATTGTGAGGGATGTCGTACACTGGCAGCGGCTGTGGGATCCCATCTGTGGAG
The DNA here is from genome assembly GCF_047716275.1 of Strix uralensis. Taxonomy (NCBI): domain Eukaryota; kingdom Metazoa; phylum Chordata; class Aves; order Strigiformes; family Strigidae; genus Strix; species Strix uralensis. Next base: position 268,928 of record NC_133979.1, on the reverse strand, counting down.
ACACTCAGAACACAACTGAACACAGTCCTGGACAACCTGCTCCAGCTGACCCTGCTTGGGCAGGTGGGTTGCACTCAATGATCTCAAGAAGCCCTTCAAACCTCAACGATTCTGTGAATTCATTTGCAATTTCTTACCAAAATGCCCTTGCCTCGCTGTGGCCTCTTTCATCCGTCATCTGAATTTAGTGCTGGATGGTACAATTACTGTCATCAGCATCAGTTTTGCAGTGCTTATTTCTCAGGTAGGCCACAAATAAAGTGCTTAATGACTATAAATCACCAACTTATTTACCTGCAGGTAGACCAAAAATGCAACATCCTTGCTAAGTATTTGACATATATTAAAAATAAACTTATTGTTGACTGTTCTATGTGAGGCAGCATTATACAGGATATTCCTTGTAGAGTCAGAATGGTTGCTCCTCCCTGGCACGGGTCTGTGGGGAACATGTGCCAGCATTGTGCTGGTAATCAATAGCATAATCATCCTAGATGGTTTTAATTAGGAAGCAAAGGGGGTTTTTTTGAACAAAGGGGCAGTTATCCTTACCCACTCTGTGGCTAAATTTGCTTTTCCATAGAACTGAGGTAACAGAAGGAAACAAGCTGTTTCTAAACGTTGGACTGTCGGCTGTGGTGCAGGGAAGCGCACAGCTGGAGTCCGTGTTGGATCTGCTCCCTCCTGAGAACCCTGCGGCAAGCCCGAGCGCCTTCGTACGCACCCCAGGCTCGGAGCGGCCCCTCCGCGGGCTCCCGGGCGCCGTGCGGCACCGGCCCTGCAGCACTGACGGCAGCGGCCGGCGGGGGTCCTCGGGCGGGTCCGGGCCGAGCCGCTCGGCGCGCTCCTGCCTGGCGCCGAGACTGGAGCCGCGCGGAGGCCGCCCCTGCGAGGCCCCGCGGGGCGTCACTTCCTGCCCCGCCCCGCCGCTCCTTCCGGTGCGGGCGGCCAACATGGTGGGTACCGCTGCCCGCCTCGGGAGAGGCTCCGGCCCGGCCCGGCCCGTGCCTTTGCCTTCGGGGCGGCGGCCGCGGCGGCGGCAGCACTGGCGGCACTGGCAGCACTGGCCACCGCGGCTCCGAGCGGGCCCGGGAGCGCGCTCGCCGGGCTGGGTCCGGGCTGTGGGGCCTCGGGGTCGGCGTCCGGGCAGGGCCTTCGCGGGGTGGGGCGCGGGGTCCTCTGCGCGTGCAGTGAACGGCTCCCGTTTTTTCGGGCGGATGGGTGTTTTTTCTCAACTTTACAGAAAGATTTCGTTCGTAGCATTTTCCTGGGAAGGATTTAGCCAGACTGAAGAGTGACGATGAGAGATAGGAGGTCTGCCCCGTGCTCAAAGCGGACAGAGCCGTCCGTTTCCCAGTGGCTGCTGCTAGCGTTAGCTGAAGGATGCCGAGGTGGAAAAACCCCTTGAACTGACAATAAAACTGACGTTTTGTTGGTGCTTTTTACAGGGGACGCCGCAAAAGGATGTTGTAATAAAACCCGATGCCCCAAGCACGTTGCTTTCAGAGAAACATGCGGACTATATAGCTTCATACGGAACAAAGAAAGATGATTATGTAGGTATTGATTTGTTTCAGTACAGCGGTGGTTTTATTAACAGCGATAGTGACCCTTATTTACTTGCTCAGAGTTAAGGGTTATATGCATGCTCACAAGCTAATTGTTCCTTGCCCTGCAATCCAAAGTATAAAAGAAAGATGTCTTTGTTAATTTCCCTAGGTCTGTGATGAGTTTTGGCATGTATTATCTGAGTATAAATTTGAAGATTATCGGTTTAGCTCTAGAATTACTCTGAGACCTGAGAAATTAACTGCTTGTTGCTTCTTCACGTACTAGAATGCACGAGGAGTATAGCTGCATTTATACATTTTGATGGGACAGCATATGGAATCTCACCACAGCACTGCTTCGTGCTTGCTAGGTTTGATAAAAACTTTAACAAACATCAGTTTTACAGTCGTAGGTCATCAGATGTAGCCCACAATAATTGAATTCCAGCTCCAGTAGGTGAAAAATGTCAATAACTGCTTATGTCTGAAGAAAAGTTGCAGTTACCTTTACTGTCCACAAGACGTCTAAGCACTACTGCTTATGATTTGTTCTTGTGCTTAAAAAGTACTGCATGTAGAACATGTTTATGGGTAGTGTAGCTGATGTAATCACTGTAAGAGAATTCAATGTGAAATGTCACTTCTTAGTGCAACTTTAGATTGTGGCAGTTCTGACGCTTGGAAGTAAGTTTCACTAAATGTTAGACTTGCTATTTTTGAGATTAGTTGGGGTGGTAATTTGAGTGGTAGTTTGGAGATCTGAAGTGAACTGCTGGCTCACTGCTTGTATGTGTTTGACATTGAGCTTGATGCTTTGAACTAGAAAATACAGCAGAGGAAGGGTGTGTAGTATGTGTAGATACATGCGTGTACTGCGTGTCTGTATGTACGCGTGTGTGTACACACACGTGATGTGCAGAATACTTGTGAGTGGCCGATCATAGTAAGTTGTTAATGGAATGGAAGATGGTTGACATATTGAAAGCTGTTTCTAAATGTTAACTGGTGTGTTTTCACTGCTATCTATTGATGATGTGTTTATCTGATGAAGAACTAAAATAATGCTCTATTTAGGAATACTGTATGTCGGAGTATTTGAGGATGAGTGGTGTTTACTGGGGGCTGACAGCAATGGATCTCATGGGGCAGCTGCACCGAATGAACAAAGAAGAAATTCTGGCATTCATCAAATCATGTCAACATGAATGTGGTGGAATAAGTGCCAGCACAGGTCATGATCCTCATCTTCTGTATACCCTCAGTGCTGTCCAGGTAAACGTAACAGGGTAATTTTAGAAGAAAAACATTTGTAATGAATGATTTTGATGACTTCTGATTTATGAACCAGGTACTGTTGGATGCCAATGACAGAAACTATTTTGGTACCTTATTCAAACAAAACCCCCTAATGTACAAAACTTTAGGATTTAGCTGTATCATTTCCTAAAAAATTGTCAGATTTGGGAGCATTGTGCTTTTAATGATCATTTAATGGTGACTACATTCTTGATAAATTTAGTAACAGTCTTCCTGAAATACTTCTTAGGTACAGGTTTTACTGGAGTTTTTTGTAGATAATTTTGGATTTTATAAATTATTCTTAGTGTACATTGAGGTGAAAGATATGTATGACCAGAATAAGAGTACAGTTTGGGATTTTATTTTTTAATGTGTATGTTACTATATATTACGATTGCTATATAACATATTAATTAATAATTATGTAATATTTATATAAACTATATGTAAAATGTATAATTATGTGTAGTGTGTTTAGACTTTAGTAATGTACAAAAAAGCATTGTAGTACTCAGTTCTTGTTCTGTTCCTCCAATCTGCTTTTTTTGGATATAACTTAAAAATGATGCCAGTCTGTTCAGCATTTTATTTATTTATTTGGTGTGTACTCTTCCCCTGAGAAAAAGTAATTCTCAATCTTATTTTTTTATACTATCACCATTACAGGTTTAATTTCTCACTGTCTTTTGTGTCTGTTGTTTGTTTGTTTTTTGTTTTTGTTGTTCTCATGTGAACCGTCCTGGAAAAAAGTACCGAAAAGGCTCAAATGCTTCTAAACAATTACTTGCATAATATATCTCTAGTCTGATCTTATGGAAGAAATATTTAAATGGTGTTACAAATGAATAAGATAGCATCCTGTTTTAGGAAGAAAGTGTGTTGGATTTAAGGTGTTAGATTTGAAACCCTTAGGTAGAACAGAAGAATGCTGTTTTCTTGGGTCAGTGAGGAGTGTTGGCATGTATTATCTGCTCTGAAGTTGATATTTATCACCGCTTTAGCTCTTGAATTACTCTGAGAACCCGGAAACTAAAACTTTAGGCTGTGAGGTTTGAACTTTTCCAAACTGTCCCATCAAGCTCCTTTCACGAGTTCTAATCCAGTATTAAGGAAAATGGGGTACAATTATGAGCTTGTTTCCTTTTACATATTAGAGATGTTAGTTCTTAACAGTCAGTGTGAGGTTGATGGTTGGACTAGATGATCTTCAGGTCCTTTCTAACCTAGATGATTCTGTGATTCTAAATACTTGGTGTTACTAGGAGATATTTTCATGTTAACTGAATGCAGCTCTAGATGTGTGAAGTTGAAGTGTTAGCAAGTGCTGATGTAAAATTGTTGTGGTAAACTTAACCAGCATGTCCTGTGAGCATGGATGGTCTTAGTGAACAAACACCACTGAGTCCTATCTACATATCCAGAATGGTTAAAGGGTCAGGTCGCATCTTCCTTTGATCACAGTTCATAGTAATTTGTTCAGATTTGCTTTTTAAGGAGCATGCTATGATTATATATTTTCTGTTGGAGTTTAAATTTTTTGCATTTCAGTAAGACTTAAATTTTATCTAACAGTTAAAAGATTCCAGCTAACTCTAGGTGTTCAAAGTCATAGTTGGTATTTTTCAGGATTGCACTATAATATTGTTTAGTTTCAACTGTTCTTTCTATTATGCTATTTATAATAAATCCTTAATTACTGTCTATACAGAGTATGCAAGTTATGAGTAAAAACAGGAAGCCAGCTGGCGCTCGGAAACAGTACTGGTTTTGCATGACGTTGTGTCATGTGGGTTTACTGGTTCAAATCAGTGCTAGCTCAGAAAACTTTGTATCCCCTACTGTGACCTTTATTTTTCTTCCTGAGTATATTGACCGTACAGTTTGCGTCTAACTATGTTGTTCATACTTTTTCTTAAATTACTGCAATTTGGTTCTCCTTGTTACATTTAAAAATTGAATGTAAATAAAAATCTTATAATTCAAAACTAATAAATTGCTGCACGCTTGGACTGTAAGTGGTATTAGTGACTAACTGCTTGACTTACACTTGCACATGCCCAAGTAGCAGCAGTGTACAAACTACAGATTTTTAAGTCTAGGATGTCATTACCTCATTACAAAATTTAACCATAATCAAGTCACTGTTCTACATAATGCTAGCAAACAGATAAACCTGATTATGGTTTTGAAAGGAGAGCTGGAAGTTGGAAAGTAACAAAGCATGAAAGAGTTCAGCTTGACTTGCCTGTATTTTCATTTGAGAATTTCTTAAAGTTTTTAGACAGAGATAGATGAACTGCAGTGAATGAAAATTTATTTTAATAAGCCTTACCAAATAGTATTCACAGTCAATTAAACAAAGTTTTTTATAAATCCAGGATTTTTTCTTTTTAAAGAAATAATTTTTAAAAATTTTTGCCTCTTTGATTATTACTGTCTTTTTCTTTTTTCAGATTCTTATCTTATATGATAGTCTCCATGTTGTTGATGTAAATAAAATTGTTGAATATATACAGAACTTGCAAAAAGAAGATGGATCATTTGCTGGAGACAAATGGGGTAATTTTTAGATACCTAAATTTAGTGACTAGGTTGACATGTGTAAGTCTGTGAACTTAACATTTCTTTGGATGGTCTTTTTGCTTATGAACACTTTTGCGTGTGAACGCTTTTATTTTCTGAGTTATGAAAAATGAGGTTTTGTGAAGGACAGAGCTGTATTTCATTCCTTTCATGAATATTCTAAACTTCATTTCCATTTTTGTATTAAAAATAAATTCTCCAGCTCTTAAAGAAGAAAGCTTTTGGGCATTTGTAACTTGACAGTACTTCGATATACTAGATGTGCTATTCCATAAGGAATGTTTCATACTTGCTATTTAATGTCAGTCAGTTATGATCTTTATCCGTGTTGGCTGTGAAAGGATCATATGGGAATGAGAAAAACTAGTTTTGTGCTCATGAACTTCTGTTAATACTGATTTTGTTTCTGCACATAAATTCTTTATGAACAGATATGGTATTTTTAAACTGTAACACAAATATTTAGTCACTCTGAAAACACTTGTCCCTATGGAACGCTTAAATTTTAATAAAATTTCTTGCATATCACTCATGTTATTGTTCTGGTAGAATTCAGTAATCAGGATCATGGCAGTATATGTACGCTGCTGTAAAGGTAGCAGTTATGTGTTAAAATGGTTCATAGTTTGCTGCATCCTTTTTGCTGAAGTATTGAACAAACGTACTGAGTGCACAATGGATTTACATTATTTCTGAAAGGCAGTTACAGCACAGCTGAAGGAGTGTTATACCTGGTGTAGTACAGAATAGCATGTGTTTGTTTTATATGTTTCAGCTTGTGGTTTTCTTAAGAAGAAAAGTCTTGCATCAGTTTGACCAAAAAACTGAATGTTTGTGTCTGGGTTCAATTTTAAATCTTGACTTCAAGTATTAATTGCTTGGAGTTTGTGCTAAGAGAGTTGTATTGGTGTGGAATTGCCAGGCAGTCATTCTCCTGTAGGTGTAGCGTTTTCTGTTTAGCTTACAGCTGTGCATATGCAAAAGAAAACTCACAACTTTCACCAGCCTTCCTCTAAAAACAAAAATGTCTTCTACTGCTGTCTGGATTTAAGGCAGATCAAGACTTGTGTCTGAGTATTTCTGAGTCCACTGTCTGCAATTATCTAGTAGAGTACTACAGATAAACTCTAAAATTATGTACTTATTTGTAAATTACCACTAGTTGAATTGGTTTGGATATATATCTGACTACACACCAGCCCAAAATGAGTTGTACACTTTTATGTGCAGTAAACATACATGGGCTGGAAAAGGAAACAGTATGGGGGCAGTTTTTAACTAGTATTTTAACATTTTGTTGTGTATTTTCAGTGGTGATTTAAATGTATTTTTGTTACTGTTAATTAAAATTCTCTTATTTCATTCTCTACTCCCCGTGTTTTAGGAGAAATAGATACAAGGTTCTCCTTCTGTGCTGCAGCAACTCTTGCACTTCTGGTAAGTCCTATATCATTATATAGGTATGTCCTATAGTATTACTTGCACAAATACTGCTGAAGTTTCTGTAGTTAATGAGCTTGGTAGAATACAAAGTGCATTAGTTGCTTTTCTGACTTGCAGGGAAAGCTGGATGCTATTGATGTGGGGAAGGCAGTAGAATTTGTTTTGTCCTGTATGAACTTTGATGGAGGATTTGGTTGTAGACCGGGTTCTGAATCACATGCGGGACAGGTGAGTGTTTCTTTATATGGAGATATTTAAATTACCAAGCGTCGCGTACTGCCTGCAGATGTTTCTTTACAACATTTATCAGTGATGTCAATTGGTGAATGTTTCTTGTTTCCCAAATGCCTAATTTTAGTACCTTAGTTAAAACAAATGAACAAATAGGTAGAGAAATCTGAGGAGATGAGTAGAGACTCAGGAGGTTGTAGTGTGGGAAAAAAAGAAAAGATCATAAGGGAACAACTTTTAGGACTGTATTTCAATCTTCACATAGTGAAGTTGCAGTAGAATGAGGATTTTTAGAGAATTTGAAATGGATATTAATGCAGACATTGGACGAGATCTGTCACTGTGTCTGACACAAATCATAATGAAACATAAAGGTCAATTGTATACTATGTTTGATATTTATCAGCTGACGAACTCAAATAAAAATAAGACTTGAACCTTCTCAAGGGGAGGTTTGCTTAATTTTTTGAGGAAGGTCAGTTTTAGGATGAGATGCGTAACTCTGGCATGGGAACACTGATCATGTTTTGTTGTAGGCACTAAAGAGTGTTTTACTAGTGACAGTGAGTTGTGAAAATGCTCAAGTTGAGAAGAGAATGCAGTAGTATAATTGGAACACATAAAGGGATCTCTCAAGGAAGAGAATCTCAATGACTTCTTCCAGCAAATAAGTTAGATAAAAACTATGTTTCCTATTTTTATTTTTTTCATGGGAGGGATTATTGCGCTTAACCTGAATTTATTAATAGAAATCAACTTCTAATGAATATTTTAATGCTGTTGCAATCACCTGTTTATTTTGCATAATCATGGTGAGCAATGCCATAGCCAGGATTCACCTCAGCACATGAAAATACTAGAGGTATTTTGTTGAGAAAAAGTGTTGGGTGTGTCGTGTGTCCCCCTGCCTTTTTTAAATCAGGAAAAAAAAAAAAAATTAAACCTGGTACACATACCTTATCTTACGAGTTTTATCTACAGTAGCATTGCCCATATAGTCTAAATGGCTGGACTGTGTTCTAGTGTTCAGGGAAGTCAGATTAAGTAGCTGAACCCAGTCTGCAGCTGGCATTTCCTGGGAGGATTAGATCTGCTGTGCATATTCACATGCTCCTTAAAATGCTGTAAAGGGCAACTCCTTCCTCTGCACAGAAGTTCAAAAGTTTTCTGGGAATAGCCCATTTATTTTGCAGTATTCTTGGATAGGCACATCACTGTTGATGTGTGCTTTTGTTGGGTTTTTTTGTAAGGCGATTACGAGCAGTCTTCAGTTGATATTGTGGTTTCTTGCAGTTTGTGCTTAGCTCTTTCTTAGTGACTGCATGAAATGTGACTGGAATATCCTGTTGCACTATAAGTGTTATTGTCCAGGAAAAAATAAACAGGGATTAATCAATGCACACATATTACGTGGCACATTGAAAGTAAGCCTGACATGACTAGATATATGTGGGATTGCCAGGATAGTTCATGACCAGGGTTAATCTGTTTCTGCTAGAGAATTCATTTGGTCTTTAGTTTGCTCTCCACAAGCCTTAGGGTAAGAGGCACGTACAGGAGCAAACCATAGGCTGGATGCAGATTTTTCATAAAGGCTGTACCCAGCCTGCAGAAATCAGTTTGAGTACTCTGGCTTGAGAGTCTATGTTTTTAAAATAAAACTGTATCTTTCTACCTGATCTTTTATGATCTTTTTCCAAAACTTGCATTAGTGTCTTACACTAGTAAAATCTTCCTGTTCTATAATTACATTGTGTAACTGGTACTTTTATACAAAAGCAACTGTAACAATAACATACTTTTCTAATGGAAAAGTAGAGCACATTTGAAACTAGGAGTTGAAATGTGTGCTTATTTTGTGTTGTGCTTGCATGACTGTATTCCTCCTTTGAGATCTTCCTGCATTTAGTCTGCTAAACTATACTTAGTTTTTAAATACACAAAAAAATTATGTCTGTAATTTTAGATCTATTGTTGCACAGGATTTCTGGCTATAACAGACCAGTTGCATCAAATAAATGTTGACTTGCTGGGTTGGTGGCTTTGTGAACGTCAGTTACCTTCTGGAGGCCTCAATGGACGACCAGAGAAGGTATTAGGTGGCTTCTTTTGTTCAAACCTCAATAGAGATTATTTTTTCTAAAGCTGAAGTACTTCTGGAAAATGTCATGACTTCTATGAAATATTAGTAAACTTTTCAAAGAAGTCACGCCTTCATTTTGATTCTTCATTTTGTCACTAATACTTGTTAGGCAGTCCTCAGCTATGCTTAGTTTGAGTCCTCAGTTTAGGAAAATGCACATGCTGAAGTACATCTTGCTGACCATTTGAACCAGTATCCTGTTAAATCAGGACTTGAATATTTTCTGACATTGGGAATGATTACTCCTGTAGGATTTGTACAAAAATTACTGGTTTACTGGACATAAGTCCTGGGTCTAGTAGTGTTCCACATCACACTAGGAAATTGTGTAACCTAGAATAATCTCCACTGGCAAATAGATAACCAACCAACAGATTTTTTTTTAAAAATGGAACTAGTTGATATGAAGTTCTTCATACTTACTTCTGAAAAAGGCGCTGGGTGTTTTTAGACTCTCCCACAGAAGGTGGAGGCTGTTTCAAAATCACATTCTTGCGGTTTTGTTGAAGAAGGGAAGAGATTTGAAAAAGACACTTTCCCTTCCTGAAAAAGGGAAGTCCTCTGAAAGATACTGCATCCAGTAACTTTGTTTTCTTTTACCCCAAAGAAACTCTTTATGTAGTTTCTCTGCAACAGTATTATGACAGCACACGTAGTAATTTGCAGAATCACCAATAAAATTTGCAGTGTCATGTTTAAAACAAATAACAATCTGTTCCTCTACTTGACAGTTACCTGATGTATGTTATTCATGGTGGGTGCTAGCATCTTTGAAGATGATTGGTAGGTTACACTGGATTGACAGAGAGAAACTGCGCTGCTTTATTTTGGCTTGCCAGGATGAGGAGACTGGAGGATTTGCTGACAGACCAGGAGATATGGTAAATAATCCTTTATTAAATAAAATATACTTAAGTGAAAATTTCAACTGAAAAAGTAAGTTTTCTCCTTTGAGTGTAACTGAACTCATGATCCAGGTGCAAGCATTTTGCAGAGCCTGCAGTTTACTCTGAAGGAGAGAATAGGGTAGAGTCGCGTTCGAAGGCTTACTGGGGGAGCACGTGTTTTGTGTTGCGCTTGCACTGTAGTATCCCGCACTGCAGTCAGTTGCCATTCCTTACAAATTCTGGTTTGGTTCCCGTAACACAGACTGCACAAACCTTTTCTCAGAAGTCCACTTGGAAGACCTCTGCAAAAATACTGTGTTTGGTGTTTTTTGGAGAATGGGTGGGTTTTTTGGGGGGTTGTTTTGTTTTGTAAAATGATACTCAAGCTAGAGTCCAGCGCAGGTTAAGTAGTCTTCAACTCTCTTGGTGGTTTTGCCTGATCTAAATGAGTCATAAGTTTTTATTAAGAATCCTTATATGCTAACTTCTGTTATGTGCCGGCCCACCCACTGAATAAATACTCTCACTGGCATTTAGCTGAGGGAGGAAGCAGCTTTTGTGATAACATTATAAAGAGGCTGGTGGTGTGGATTTTCTGCTTGGTTGAGAGAGCAATTGTGGTTTAGCTGGTCTGTTCTCTCTGGTTTCAAGTGGAAATAATTGAGATTGTCCAGGTAAAATGGCAAATAAAGTTCATGTCTTTCAAAGGTGTTGGACAGATAAAAGTATTATGAAACCTCAATGCAATTCCTGTAGAACACTTGTCTGCTTATTTGTCAACAGTCAGGGGGAAGTCTTAGCTAACTGCGTCTTCTCCTTTCTCCAGCAATGCATTAAAAACTGAAGTAGCTTTCTATGTCTTTGCAAGCTGATACATTATTCCCACTTTCGGGAGGGGGAGAAATCTCTTTATTCTTGTCTGTCATTTGGAAAGTGTTTTGGTGTTCCTAAAGTGGGAGGATTTTTGTATTTCTAAGGAGCTCACAGAAAGAGTTTTTTCCTTTTCAGAATTCTCCAAGAAAAGCCTAACACTTAGTCTTAATGCTTTTCTGGCTTCAAGATTAAACTTGAGCTATTGAATTATTTTTGTCTTGCTAGAAGAACAACTTTGCAGAGCCTTTCCTCTATATCTAATGCAGGCACCTTTGGGAGAGTGTTTGCATTTTGTATTATTTTTACCTGTCATGCATTGTTGAAGCAGGCACTGCCATAGAAACGTTGATGCCTACAGGTTTTTGCTTTGTTCCTACAGAAATTCATTCCTAACAGACCCTGTTGGTTTGGGGTTTTTTGGGCAGTTTTTTGTTTGCTGGTTTGGGGGAGGGGGGGTGTTGGTTTTGGTTTTGGGGGGGGGGAGTTGTGAGGGGTTTTTTGTTTGTTTGTTTTGTTTCAGGGGGGAGTGTAGTTTGGGGTTTTTTTTAATTAGTTCTAGGTTCTAGTCTTTTGATTTGACATTGTGACTGTATTCCAGGTTTTGAACCATAAGACAACTCTGTCATCTTTTATTAAGTTGCAAGCAGCTAGTTCTCAATAACTTAGTAGCTGTGCTTATTAGCTCTTAGTTATAATTCAGTAGCTTTTTCCTTTATTTGCTTTAAAGAAAACTGCAGAAAGGAGCAGACAACATAGCAGTAGATACATCTTCTGGGAATCTAGGTTTCCCTGAACATAAATACTGTTCATCGAGAGGTCCAATCTGTAACTTCATTTGCACGCTTCCCATTGGCAACCATCTCCCTTCTGGGCCTGTTCATCTGTACAGGGAAACTCTGTCTTGCTATTCCTAAAGTGTACTGTTTTATTATTATTATATTGCTACATACTTACTTATTTTACCCCTCTAAATGACCACACACTCATTCTGGGAAGGAGCAAGTAAACATATGTCTGAGCCTTGACCACACGTGTAATGTGGTCCCCAAACCTTTGAGGAGCAAGACTTGCGATGCCAGTGTCATTTGAGCCTTCTAGACTGTCATCAAGTGATGGGAGATCCTGTATGTAACATGCTAATCCAGTTTAGTTTACTGCAGTATAGGACCTTTGCAGTAAGATCCAGAAGTTCCACTAGTGCAAACAGGATCTATGCTGCACCAGACAGCACAGGTACTTTTGGATAGGATTTTATAGAATGGCTAATTAACTCCACTGATAGGATGTTTATGTCATGAGACTTCATAGTCTATTGCATGCAGTGATACATGCTTTTAGGGAAGGTTCATACAGTGAAGGAGTACTTGGATACCACATAACTGCTCCTGTCTCTTCTGGGTTTTTTTCTTCCTTGTATTTTTTCCTTTCAGTTTTCTAGCACAGTAGGTTGCTGCTCCCCTCTAAAGATTTTACAGCACAGTTCTGTATTCAGAGATCATTAAAGAGCATTATAATGTTGCTAAAGAGCACATGAGGAATTTATGGAAGTGGTACTTGTGAATGATCAAATTTACTTTAAAAATAATCTTTGTTTCTGCTGCCCTATGACATTGCATGCTAATAGAGACACATGAGTGCTTCCTGCCAAATTCAGAGTTGAAAATCATCTTAGCAGCAGACGATCAGCAAGCATCTCTGAGTAAATCATAGTATTGTAAGTGCATGCTGTGGAAATTGTCTTGCCTGTCAACATGTGTCAGCACAAATGAAAGTTTGTTCAGTTGCCTTGTCTTTTCCAGCATGGAGATTTGCAGTTCTCTTGCTAGCAAACAAAAGCTTTATTCCGTACAGATAAAAAGCTGATTGACTTTTGAAAACGGATGCAAATATTTCTTTCTTCTCCCAGGTGGATCCATTTCACACCTTATTTGGAATTGCTGGACTATCTTTATTAGGAGAAGAACAAATTAAGGCTGTCAGCCCTGTCTTTTGTATGCCAGAAGATGTCCTTCGAAGAATAAATGTACAACCTGAGCTTGTAAGCTAAGCCTCGTAGGGACAAAAGGTTGACATGCCCAGTTGCTTTGGTTTTACTGATTTAAGTAATCTCATCTCTGAAACTGTTAGCATATTCTTCTTTGAAATGTGTTTACATTGCGAAAGTAAAGCAATAGCTTTACTGTGGGCTTTGTCACTTTGTAAACTGTATCAGAACAGGCTGACTGTAATAATCTGAGTGTAACGTGTTCTTTGGTTGTATATAAGAGATGTAGAAACATTTCTGTATCTAAATATATGGGCCTTTGCATTTTTTTTTAATATTCAAGTCAAAGCAATAGTGTGAATGCTTAATTTTTGTATTCCTGTGATATCAACAATGCTAGCATCTGTCTTTACACAAGCATGTTTTGATGGTGGATCACACAAAGCACTTGAAAAGAATATAAAAAAAAAATCCCAAACAGAACCCTACTTAAGCCATGCACTTAATGCCACACACTTGTGTATTTAGTTCTTCTTGTTGACATTTGCCATCACTTTTATATACTGAGAAACATTCTGATAGTAATTGATACCAGTGAAAACAAAAATTATGGTTCCATTAAGTATGTAAATGTCTTCATTTATTGATGAGTCCCTTAGATAAAATTTCGCTGATATTTGAAGTAGGGCATACCTTGAGTACATATAGTGAAACTTGCTAACATCAAGCATTCTAGAGAAGGTCCCTGTAGGTCAGTGACTTATAACTGAATATAGAGTTGATCCTAAATTTGTTGCTGGGTTGAAATCCTGCTTTCATAGCTTTTAAGACAATAATTGCCAACACATGATTGTGGTGTAATTGAGAATAAAACTAGCCATGGAAAATACATGTTCTCTCAAGGATTGAAGTCCTATTTGTCTTCACAGAAGCCCTAAAATTGCCTCTTAATTTACATTCTACACACCCTGGCTGAGACTGAATGATATTCCTGTTGAAATATATAGTAAAAGGTAATTGTGAAGGGGAGGAAATCTTTGATAATCTCTGTACTTATGCTTAAGGGAGGTCTAAAATTGTTTCAACCACAGTTTTAAAAGCCAGCTGGTTAGTTTTATCCAGCCCATTTGTGTTAGTAGAGGGTAAGCTAGAACTGGACAAAGTAACATTTTGGTAGACCTTTACTTGTAGGGAATTTCAGAGAGAGAATGTGTATTTGAATGCTCAAGTATTTTTAATGATTTTTTTAACCCTTCTCAGCAGGGTTTTACATAAGGTAAAAACTCTACTCTTTTTAGGTGTCCAGCTGCCTGATGAATTCTTTGGTCAGCGCCTGGAATTAATTTCTTTTTCAAGGTTTGGAAAAAAGTTAGAGTAGGCTTTGTGTTGAGTCTGAGGGAATGAGCACTGATCAGGTTTTATTAAACAGTAAAGTTTAACAACATTTTCAAATAAATTTTTCTCATTCCAGGTTACCTTTGCAAGTGATACTTCTGTTCATCTAAGAAGGCACTGTTCAGTACATAGGAATTTGTGTAGACAAAATAGAATCCTCTTCAGAATTTCTAGTCTAGTATAGACTGATGCACCTGGGAATTAATATGTGGGTGACACTGCATGACAGTGTAGAACACTTCACTGTAGGTTGAAATCCTTTTAATATTATTGGAGTTTTTCTCTGAAGAAGGTCTGGTCAATTTCATTTCCTACATCAGCTGTGATTTGTAAAGATCTTGTAAGATTATAGGTTAAAAAATGGGTGAGTATGTGCACAAACTAAAAACTTTTAAAGAATATTCTTCCATTCTTTACATCAGTTTTTCAAACTACTGTATTTGTAGGAGGAGAGTCATCACAATTTTTCTTATGCAAACAAAATCACATTTTCTGTTAAATGTACTGTGAAAAGAATTAGTTGCCCTGTGTGTCTATGTTAAGACTTACATTATTTTGGTGCAGATTACATTGTTACTGTCTACCTCTATTTTGTTAAAAGTATTGATTAGATTTTCTTGGTTTATGTAGTTAGAAACTTTGCAGTAAATAATCTGCTGTTCTCAGTCTTCAGTTACAGGTCCTTTATTAAAGGCTTTCAGAAATTTGTACTTTCATAACTTTTTTTCCCATGGAAGTCTTTATATGGAAAGATCCTGACTGTGATGGTTTAGCCCCTGCCCGGGTCTGAGACCACGCAGCCGCTGCCCCTCCCCCACAAAGGGAGTGAAATACAAAGCCCCGGGGCTGAGATAAGGAGAGGTTTAATACAACAGTGCAACAGCAACACAACAAACAGTAACAATAACAGTAATAGTGATAACAATGAACAGAGCAAAATATATACTGATACAGCAGCGAGAGAACCATCTGCGCCAACCCACGTGATCACCGATTCTTCCCACACTCGCTCCAGGATGTGACGTCAACATGATATATGAATAACCCGGCTAGAGCTTCCCCCCACTGCTCGGGAAACTTAACCCCATCATGGCTAAACCAGGACACTGACGTTATCTTAGTACTTGATCTTAAGTACTGTAGTGTAGCCAGCATTCCCAGAAATAAATTTTGCAGGATGCTGTATGAGAATGTGCAAAAGAGTAATGAGTAATTCAGGTACATAAAATTGTGTGTCTGTGGATATGTTTATTAAAAGAAAATGGGGGGGGTGGAATCAACAACCATTCTGTGACTTTCAAAGAACATGGTTAAGTCCAGAGGTACGTGCTTTATTCCAAAGCTGTTTCCTTTCAGTTTTGTTGAGATAGCTTGGTTAGGCAAATTCGGCCTTATGATTCATGACCATAAGAAAGGAAGGAAGATGGAAGATGGACATTCCTTTTGTTTCTGCTTTTCTTGCCATTCACTTGGATTTCTGGCAGAGAAGAGGAGAAGGTCTAACAGCAGCTTCAGGTCTAACAGCATATGGGAAGTTCAATGTAGGACTTGAAATTCAGGACAGTGGCGGTAATTGGAATTGGCACCTCCTGTCTTCCATCGTTTGCAGTGAACGTAAAGTTTCTGATGCTCAGATTTGTAAAGCTCATTGCTGAGAGCCCAGGCCTGTTCTGAATGAGGAGGCGGGGGTGATGCCATCCAGATGTCAGCTGAGGAGCTGCAACGGGGTAAAACTGTTGTGAAGCTGAATAGCCATCAGGCTACACCTGTCCACAAAGAGTTGTGGCCTAGTAAGGGCTGGCTTCGGTTTGGAGTGTTTTCTAATGCAGATGTATTAAAATCCAGAAACAAAATGTTGTCTAGTCAACATATTAATTGAGAGTGTTAGTGGTGTATGTTACATGGTAATATATAAAGCAGTGTTACAGTGTTATAAAACATGCACAGAAGGACACAGTTCTAGATGTAAACAAGCTTTATGGCTTTAATGGGGATGTTTGGTATCTAAACTCGTGAGCAGGAGGAAAACATCTGTGAACTCATGCTAGAAGTTTCTGAATGTTGAAGAGTGAATGTGGGACAATTTATGTTTAAATGCTTTACTGCTGTTTGAAAGAGCAGACCCTGTCGTTGTGTTCCTGTCACCCCTTTATTGTCTGTAATTGCATATTTATAATGAAACCTGTTGCCTGCCCAGCATCTGTATTTCCTATTGTATCCTACATGGCTGTGCTGGTAGCGGCAGCTTCACCGTTGCTTTTGTTTAGCGCCGCCCCCCGCTCCGCCTCAGGGCCCCGCGCGCAGTGTTGGCGGGAGAGGCGCGCACATGCGCGGGAGGGCGGCGGGTGCCGCCATTTTGAGGGAGGCGGCGGGGGGGGCTGCGGTCGCCGCGGCGCAGCTGGTGCCTGCCCTGGGCTGGCGGCGATGCTGAGGGCGAGCAGCGGGGCGGACGCATGGAGGCGGGCGGACGCCTCAGAGTCCTATACGGGCCGCAGCTCCTCCACGGTGGGGTTGGGCGGCCGGGCGGAGCAGACGCCCCGCTATACCCTTGGGCTGCTGCAGACGCCGCGCAGCACGGCCGACAGCACCGGCGACTTCTCCAGCGGCGGGGCGAGGCCGGGTAGCTCCAGCGGGGAAGGGCTCGCTCCCAGCCGGGCTGCCGGTGGTAGCAGGGCGCAGCCGCCGGTTTCCGGAAGAGGAGGTGGGGTGCGGCGTTGCCATCGCTCTCCGGGTCTTCATCCCTTTCTTTTGTCCTCCTGCCCTCCTCCGGGCTTCGAAAGAGCTGTTACAAACGGTGAAGGGGCAGTAGCATCTCTTCGTCAGAGCAGCTTCTTTTTTTTTCGTTCAGCGCGTCAGAACAATGGTAGTCGTTCCTCGCGCTTCTTTAAATAACTACTACTGTCTTTGTGTAAGCTTTTTAGATAGCAGTATCCGAGTTCCCTGCAGGAGTCAAACTGGTTTGAATTGCAACGCAGTATTAGGTTTGCTAGAGGCTGAACCACATTCAGTTGGTTATGGGTTTGGGTTTGGTTTGTTGGTTCATCAGACTTGATCCTACTGTCTGTATCTTGGCAGGCTGAAAAAAATGATTCAAATGGTATTTTTTTTCACTGGGAAAAACTGTAAAAAGAATTGGAAATTCTTTGAACGCTTGCAGAAATGCGTTCTGAAGTACACACATGTCCGTTATGTATAAATTGGGAAGGAAGGTAACACGGTTTTGGGTAACGTACGTGATCAGTCATCCTAAAAAAACCCAAACAATAACCAAACAAAACATAGAATGCTAATTTGAGTAGGACATAAGTTATTGTTAGATGTTGGTTTAAAAAAATATAGATGGTTTGGTTCATCTGGTCTTTAAAATTACATTTTTCCCCATGTTATTGCCAGGTTCTGTACATTCTAAGGTAATAGAAAAGTCTTTTCTGCCAAACTTCTGAATGAACTTAAGCCAAAATCTAAGTGAATGCTGTTTTTAAAAATCATCTATATGCATTGCAATGCTGATTTGGCCAGTCTTTAAAAAAAAATATTTCCATCTGAACTAATAATGGGGTTTTTTTTTCAGCTGTCACAGTTTTGTAAGATTTTAAAAAACCAAACACCACCATACACACCCCCCCCCAAAACCCCGGTGCTGTAAATATTTTTGTACCAACCATGAGAAAATGTCACGCAGTTAATGGATCATCTGAGAACAATACTGAAGTATTTCGTCTTGTAGATCAATTTTTAATGTAATAGAAGGGAAACTTTTGGGTTTGCATGACTCATTACCTGGTATGTTGTAAGTTTTAAGTGGAAAAACTCTGTTTATATTTTAATTCATTTTTCATCTTAAAAAGCAATTATCCAAACTAGGTTAAGGACATGATGTTGTTTCAGTCAAGAGAATGGAAAATAAGAAAAAATACTTTAAATAATTTATTGAAACTAGAGAATGGTTTGAGAAAAAGAAATTTTACTGGACTTAAAAATGTAGATAAAGCGTAAGATATGTGGATAACACACATCCCAGATTATTGTATGATTTCTAAGAGTTGAACCCCATAAATGCAAAGGGAGATGATTCTCAGCTGGAGGGGTTCTTGAGGATGGTTCTTGATTTTCTTTATTGTCCTTTTTTTAAAAAGAATGCTCAACTTTAAAAAAAATTATAAATGTGTGCCGTTTCAGATATGGATTTTAAAACATAGGCAAATGTGAAATAGAGCTGATGTATAGCATTCTTTCACAAATGTAGAATTCATTAGAATATGAAATTATGCATTGTAAAGTGACTTCCGTTGTATTATTTCAGTAGTGTAATCAAAGATTTTTATTGGTGCTTCAAGTAATGTTGTTGTGGAAAATAACCATATTGATACAAGCTTGTTTTCAAAAGAGACTGATTTTTATTTCATTTTATCCTTTGGGAGAGTTTTTATAGAATGACATTAAAGGTTGTTGCTTGGATATCTCTAGTAAGAAAAATGAAATTTTCTAAGCTGTATATTTATATATTGTTTTCTGAATAAAAACTGATTCAATTTTTTTTTTCAGCTAAATGATATACAATTTAATGTGTCTGTTTTTCACAAGTTTTTTCTCTTCCTCCCCCCCCCCCTTCAGAATCATATTTTGGGGACAGAAGTTCTTGTGTAGAGAATGCTAGCACATTGAATGTCACGAGCTCTTCTGTGCAAGGCCTGAATAGCACATGTGTAGGAAAAACACCTGTCTCTTGTGGTAGATCTGTTTGCAGAAGCCATACCCCTCTTATGGGGTATTCAGGTAAGGTTAACAGCTCTTAAAGGAAATAGTCCTACTTACATTTCTAACATTATTTTATTAAACATACTTTTATTTTTTAATGTGATACAGTAAGATACTGAAATACATTCAAAACACAAAACATAATGTGTTTTGTACTGCAGGGGATGCCTGCCTATGAGGATGCACCCATGGGGGAAAATACTGCTTTAGATACTGGGTAGATTGTTCTGGCACTGCAACCTCTTGTCGCTTACTTTGCATTCATGTATAAATTATCAATGTAGTTAGAGTTCAGACTTCTTTCAAGTTGTCCAAAATTGAATTATTTTTGTGGACGGGTTGGTTTGTGTGGTGACTGAAGAGCTCAAATTTATGCACGTTTCTAATTAGGATTTTATTTTTAAGCTTGTAATGCATTGTACATCACATATCATGAAGTCATTCTCCAGTTTCTTCTTGCAAGTTTTATGCATTTTTCATTGGCATCTTCAGAGGTGTAGAAAGCTAGTTCTTCAGAAGAACACTTACACAGTAGCACGTTGTGTGTACATTTTGTAGTGCTTCTTATGAACAAAATTGTGTTACAGGGTAATGATGTCTTGTGCCGTGTTACGTGTATCTGTGCTCTGGTAGAGCAGAAGTAATGGGGTTTAAAGTTCTTTCACAGTCTGACTAATCCTTATCAGTTCAGTATTTAGTGTTCTTAAAGTTATTTAATGGTAATTCTCTGAAGCAATTAAATTATTTAAAAATTTATTTTAAAAAAATTACCTATTTCCAGTAAGAATACAGATTGGCTCTCCACTTGCCACTGACTTGAATTATTGTTTTGCAAAATGTAAGTAACACGAAGCTTGTAATTTCTTACAGCTGATCCACAGTTTTCTTTGTGACTACTCCAGGAATTGGGGAGTCAAGAGTTACTATGATGTTGAAACCCACAGAGCAGATTTCTCTAGACTTTATGCAATTTAACAATGAAACAAACCCACGTCTTCAGTTTCCTTTGATTTTACATGTGTGTTGTTTAGCCTGAAGAAAAGGAGGCTGAGGGGAGACCTTACTGCTCTCCACAACTATCTGAAAGGAGGTTGTGGTGAGGTGGGTGTTGGTCTACCAAGCAACAAGCTACAGGACAAGAGGAAATGGCCTGAAGTTGTGCCAGGGGAGGTTTAGATTGGATATTGGGAAAAATTTCTTCACCAGAAGGGTTTTCAGGCACTGGAGCAGGCTGCCCAGGGAAGTGGTGGAGTTGCCGTCCCTGGGGGTATTTAAAAGACGTGTAGACGTGGTGCTCAGGGAAGTGGTTAGTGGTGGGCTTGGCAGGGTTAGGTTAATGGTTGGACTTGATAATCTTAAAGGTCTTTTCCAACCTAAACGATTCTATGGCTCTGTGTTTGTGTGTGTGCTGGTCTGAATACTTGTTTATCCTTATGTATTGATATGTTCTATGTTGTATGTGACATCCCTTGATCAGTCTTTCATGGATGTGTACTGAAGACAGCGTATCCAGAATATCACTTTCTGAAGAACATTGGTTGGTCACTGTAGGTTATTTTTGTGTGACAAACTGGAAAAACTAACCATCTTCCAAATAAAATTTGTGTAATTACCTTACCTAATCTAAAGTACTTATTATTATCTTTACCTTTTACTTGCTTTTAAAAGAAGAGTTAGTATTGTGATCAGCTGATGATGATGGGCCAGGGGTTGTTCTGAGTAGAAGATTCAGAATAACAGTTAGGTTTTCAGCAGGGCTCAGATGAAATTTTATGTGAGTGCTGTTGCTGACATCCTGTGGCCTACAGAACATAGGTCAAACAAATGAAGTTTTAGATTCAGCTGTGTGCAGGATCAAAGATTTCGCTCAGGTGGTAGCCAGTTGCAGTTCAAACAGCCTTTTAATCTTCAATTCTTGGATAAACTCTAATTCTGATCTTGCCCTTCCGGATTCCTAGTAGGATTAGTTTTGATTCTTGGGGTGCAAATTGAGTTTACTCAGAGGAAAATGGCAAGTTTGGTGTATTGTGCCTTCTCAGCAGGATCGTTCTGTTTTGAGAATATACTCCATTGCTTTTTGAGAGCAAATTCTGTGAGGAACAAGGGAAGGTAATGGTGGAAAAGAATGTAAATAATCAGTACAAAGCATGTAGAGTTTATTGGTGTTTCAGATCAGTAGATACGTCTGTGCTATCAAAATCCAATACTGGTTTAGATGGTTTTGAAAGTGTAAATGGGACATGCTTTTTATATGCAAGTATTTTGTCTTATTTTGAATACTTTAGACTTAATGGTTATTTAATAATGGCATCTCTTCTGAATATTTAAGTGAATTCAAGAAGGATTAAGTGAAGAATCTGTTCAATGCAGCTATTTTAAGGCTTAGTTTGGCTTTCAGATGAAAGTTAAGAAGATTGAGATCATGAAAGATTTTTCCAGTTTGTCTGAGAAGTTATACCAAAGTGTATGTAGCTGCTGCTTTTCAGTGTGGTAATTACTTCAGTACTGCTCATCAGGTTACACATTTGCTCATTTGAATAGCACAGTCTCACAATCTTTGCTTGCAGTTTTCCAAACAAACTGTCATTAATAGCTTTTCCAGCAGAATTTGGAAGAATGCAACAATATTTGCAAAGCTGAAATGAAAATTAGCCAAGATAATAAAAGAAGCACTGTATACATATTTTTGGCCTTTCATAGATTAAAGGAAGTTCAGTACACTCCATGAGTTAAATGTCATATGTAGGAAGTAGTGTAACTTAGCACTTCAGAGCAGTGCTGCTTAAATAGCGGAGCATAATTAGCTGTGTGTGGACTCTATTACTGTTGGTTAAGACGTTGTTGCACAGATCTGTGATGGCAGGCATCCAGAGGGAAGTGGCAGGGTCAGCTCATTTTCCCCCCAGATCCCCCCAGTTCTTAGGTTTTCGGCACCAAAACAGTAGTGCTAGAAGACACTTGGGGTTTAAGTCAGTGCTATTTAAAGTTCAGTGGTGTGGGAGGAGTGAGATGAAGGAATGTGTCAAAATTCATCTCCATTCAGCTATACTGCAATAAACCACAGCTGCACGCAAAATAGCCCCATTTTCAAAATTAGCTATTTGGATCTGAATGACATAAGATTAGGAATCATAGGTCTGTAGAGTTCAATTTAGGTATAAACATCAGGTTTATTGTAGGTCTATAGTACAATCCCAAAGTAGATTGATGTTATGTTGGGCAAATTGCTGGAGCAGCTGGGTTGGTGGTTTTATCTACATGGGAAAACAAAGAGACTAGATAAGAAAATGAGGTTTAGGGTCTTCCAAAAGAAAGACATTAGGTGTTAAAGAGCTGTAATCTTAATTTTCACACTTAACCTTTGTAAGGGGTGTCTTGGAGAGATAGCTGGGTATTTGAAGAAGGTGATGAGATTAGTTGAGTTTGTGATGATATTTGGGAAAATTTAAGCCAAACCAATTTTAAGATATTAAAAATGTTTTTCAAAAAACAACCAAAATGAGAATCAAATTATTGAGTCTCAAGCATACTGCAGAGATACATATTTTGCAGTAGTTTAATAAGCTTAACGTAAAATCAGATGAAATATATATAAAAAAATAGACGTTTGTTTCTCCTAACTTAATGAGACCTAAGCCACCTCGGAGTTGTGCTTTCAGTGGAATATTAACTTAAGAGTATCTCTCTGCAATTAATACACCTGATTTTAAGTAGCAGTAATAGCTGTGCATCATTTTGAATTTAAAATGGCATATGTTTAATAATACATTGCCTTTTGGCATGTACTAACCATCCTTTTTGTTTAGTACAAAGATAGTGACTCAAACTGTATTTTCACAGAAATGTGATTAGTTCTGACAATCTTAAATGAATGCATTCAGTCAGCCTTTTAATGTAAGAGTATGGTGTTTGTACTTTGGAAAGCATGCCTTGTCTGTATGGTATGGCAAGTAAGGAGTTCAACAACCAGCATTTTTAACTAAGTTTGGTAAATTGAAAGGGCTTTTCATGGATATAGGAATATAGACACATTTTTCACTTGGAATGTCAAAGTATGATTCTGTGAATGTAAAGTAGTGGCTCATAACTGAATGTGTGCAACTCTTTTACAGTTACATCCTCATCTGCAGTCTCTTCTCATACTGTTGCGTCGGTTATTGTAGCCGTAGTAGAAGGAAGAGGCCTTGCCAGAGGTGAAGTAGGAATGGCCAGTATTGACTTAAAAAATCCTGAGGTGATTTTATCACAATTTGCAGACAATACAACTTATGCCAAGGTATTGTTGCATACTTAGTTACTGTGTCCCTTACAGGCTAATTATTGTGACTTTCTTAAAAAGCTTATGACTAATGGGAAATTAAATTTTTAGTTTGTAGAAGAAATTCCTCAAAATTCAAAGTAACAAGTTCTAGAAAATGTCCAGTGTTGAAAGGACTGCTGTTTACTGTGCCTCAGGTTTTAGATGAAGAGGAAATAATGTTTTGCAAAATAGCCTTTCTGCAAAAAATACTGTGTTTGAACTATGTGGGAGTGAGATGCCTTGTTTTGAGGAGTATCAGGCAATACATGGTGGTAGAACTTGCAAATATTTTTCATCAGGCAGAACAACTCTGAGAGCAGAACTGCATAAATAGGTGTGTGTGGGTGGAGGGGGGTGTGTGTATGTGTGTTAGGGTAACTGTAGGGCTGGCTTTGTATGGTTGCATAAATATTCCTTCTCAGGAAATGAAATTCACTCAGTTTACATCCAGGTGTTCTGCCTACCAGCACTGCGTACTCTACATCAATTTGGAGAGCAAGCTCTCTGGTTTATGCATCACCAGCATTAATAAAACATCGTATTTAATGGTTTTGTTGCAGTTACACATGCTAGGAAATAATGTAGCTTGTAGCATCTTTACAATATTCAAAGCAATAAAAATGAAATTTAATTAGGAGAATAAATAGATATGATTCAGAATATAAACAGCTATTAAATCTATTCACTAAAATATATGTTGTATAATGTAATTTTGGTGTCCCTGCCCGTGGCAGGGGGGTTGGAAATGGATGATCTTTAAGGTCTGTTCCAACCCAAACCATTCTATGATTTTTTTTTTTTTTTTGATCATTAGTACCTTTAAAGCTTATCCTGATCTTAACACACATTAAGTACATATTGAACCTGGCAGCTACAGAAATACTTCTGTAATATACAGTACTAAAAATCAAAATGAGACATGCACCTTGAAAATGTGGGTGCATAAGAAAATGTAGACATTCAGGTGATGATGCGGCAACTTAAATAACAGTTCACTTAAAGGTTTGAAAGTGAAAAATTGGTTTGCTTGTACCTAGAACAAAAAAGTTCCATGTAATCAAAAGAATGAGAAGACTAGAATTCTGCAAGGAAACCAGATTATTTTTATGGAAATTTTTTACTAATTTTAATGGTTTCATAAAGATTACAGTTACTTCTAAGACTAAAAGGCTTTCTTTTTAGCAAGCAGTATCTGGGTTTATAAGTCTAGAGGCTCCCGTGTTCTACTGCCTCAGGGTTAAGAACTATTATTGTCCCATGAAATTTCTTTCTCAAACTGAGAATATTTTAGCTGCCCAAACTCCTTCCCCACCTCTTTGTTTTGTCTGGAATTTAATGATAAAATGCAATTACTTCTCTTAAGTCTTTCATACTTTCTGATAACATGACTTATCTGTTACTCAGGCTTGTAACTTGGTAAGCTTACATCTTTCATAACCACCTGTCAGGGCATGGGCAGATAGTTCAGTGTTTTCCTCCCCTTACCATTCTAAAAGATGTACAAATAGAAATGTACACACATCTTTGTAATTTTACATCTAGATTATAACGAGTTCTCCATTCTGTGGGCATACCTGGTTGACCATCAAGTCCAAAAAAAAAAAAAACCAAAAACAAAAACCAAACTGCTAGTATACAACTACTTTTTCCCAAATGCACTACATGGCCTAGTTTTTAATCTTTTTATCTCTAACAGTACTGTCTATCTGCTGATCATCTGTTTTCTTACAGTGTCACTCTCTGTGTTTTGCTAGTGATTGATATCAAGTTTATTGTATTTTTTTTCTTGTGCACCCTTTTATTTTTGAATATTCTGTAAATTAATTCAGTAAAGTTTTCTTGTATTCTTTAAGTTCCTCAAGGTTTGCTTTAACTATGATGCCTCTGAAAAAAAACTTCCTGATGATTATTGGATATGACTGGCAGTAACAGCTCTCCCTCCCACCCCCAATACCCTTAGATGATTTATTTTGTGTATTTTTTTATGCTTGTTCCCCTTTCCATTGTTATCTGTGCTTTCACATCTTAACTTCTAAGCACTTAAAATATAGCCCATTTTTTCATGTTTCTTCCCTGAGAATTTGTGGACGATGATATAAATGCATAATGATGTTTGTCCTTTCTCGTACAGTAAACAAATAGAAAAGCATATAGTGTACTTTAAATCCCTACAGCAGGTGTGTATAACAATCAAAGCAAAGCTGGTTTATATATGTGCATTTTGAGCCATACTGAAAAAGGTAAGGCTGAGATAAATGTTATAAGAGGAGGTTAGAACAGAGTCTAAAACAAGTCTCAATCCAAATATTACTAATATTCAGACCTGTTGCATTTCTTCGTCTTCCAGAACACCATTAACTTTTCAGCTGTAAGCCCAGAAGCCCAGAAAGCTGCCTTCTGTAGAAAATAAATCCTGCTTTCATCATAGCTCTGGAATATAATTTTGGATATTTATCTCTTGCTTTGACAATAAGCATGTGTTTGCATTTAAGTAAGAGGGAATACACACCTCTGTTTAAATTTTGTTTCATGTATATTTATATATATGTATCTATAGATACAGATAAATTTGACTCAGTGTGGAAGTTAGAAGAAAATTTGGTCTTTATTTACAAGGCTAGAACTGTGATTTTAAAATACAAGGATTCTATAATTCTTCATTGCTGCTTCATTATCATGTAAAATATTTTAGATTATATGTGGATTTTTACTGAATTATTTTGAATTTTTTGTTCAGGTTATTACTAAACTCAAGATTTTAACACCACTAGAAATAATAATGTCAAACACTGCTTGTGATGCAGGCAACACAACGAAATTGTTCAGTCTGATAACGGAACATTTCAAGGTAAGTTCTTAAATTTCATTCCCTATTTTAGAGTTCGTGTTGATCACTTCTATACGATTGGTGATTTGAGGGTTTTCCACAACTTCTGAAACCTTAAATGCAGTCAGATTTTGTGTTTCCGATGATTTTCAGGCCTAACTTTGCCATGGTAGAGAACAACCTAAATGCAGTTCCAATGCTGCTAGTTCTAATCCTGACAATTACAGACATAAGTATATTACTGATTAAAGGAGAAAGTTTTGAATTTGTGGCATTGAAGTAATTTGAGCAATACTGAACCTAGGATGAGATTCAGAGATGAAAAAGTCAAGCGTTTTCTTTTGCTGCTCCTTTTTTCTCTCAACCTGATAAATAAATGGGGCTAATGTATCACAGAATAGGAAACAGAGCACTGGCAGGGTAAAAGAGGGTGAGATTAACTAGTATATGTAATTTATGAGTAGTAAAGCCTCAGAACTTTTAAAAAGTTATATTAATTACTACTTGAATTGCTTCCATGTCTACACTGCTGATGGCTTTTTCACAAGTCATCTTCTACTTCGTGATCTCTCTCCTCTTTTTCTTGCATAAATCACTCGCGCATCACACAGATTCAGTTACGTTGACCTGCATATCTTTATTCCCTGTTTACCATTGAAGACTTGATAGTAATCCCTTGGGCTTAAACCATGGCAAGGGAAAGCTACAGTTTGAATGTGAGCATCGATACTATCATGAAAATAACTCTTCCTGAAAAGTCATCAATTTTAACCAAATCCAGGTTAAATTCAAAATTTGGAATAGCTAGTTCTTGAGAGGAAAAGCAATATCCAAGAAAAAGCCTATATGAATTTGCTCAAAACAGTAGTATGAGTCTTTTTATATGTACTCATCACCAGAGAGAAGGAAAGATGAGTGAGAGTGAGAGTCGTGTGGCTTGCATGTCCTCATAAGCTAGAGTGAATACTTCTACAAAGACAGATTGCTGAATCGGTAGATAGATTTTCTTGGAAACATATATCACTAGAAAAATAGAGAAGCCTGTATGATGAAAAACTGTCTAACACATTAAACTGTTTGCTTTTCCCCCCATCTTCACAGAATGTGACTTTTACAACTGTCCAAAGAAAATACTTCAATGAAACCAAGGGTTTGGAATACATAGAACAATTGTGTGCGTCTGAATTCAGCACAATTTTCATGGAGGTTCAGTCAAAGTATGTATAAATAAGGAAAAAACCAAACTGTGTCTAGATAAGTTTTTAACAGCTTTTTACATACTTAGTACACAAGTCTGTGGCTTGTTGCAAAAATTAGAAAGTCATAACAGAGCTGTTCTTTTATTTTGCTCTCCAGTGTTTCTGATATATCTAGAAACTTAAATAGAAAGCCCGTTACAGATGGGGTTTTTTGTTGAGTTTTTACAACTTTCCACTTTCTCGTTTTCATTCTTTCCTTAAAGATACAACTTAACAGCTATGATTGCCTGCCTTTCTGGCCACAGCAGATGTTTTCCTTGCACCAACAACTTTAAGTAGTTATACTTGGTGACCTGGGTCTTCATTTCAAGTCACATGTAACTGCTGAAATACATGTGTTCACAATACCAGCTGTTTAGTGTGGGCTGTCAAGTGTACAGAGACTCAAACATTCATGATTATTTGATGTACATGCATGTATGTACACTATACATGGGTTAGTGCATACTTAAAACATACTGCTTTTTCAGTGCTATCAGTTCCAGTAATTGTCAAGTAGAAGTGTGAGTGTGATTTCTGTAGTGCACCGCTTGGCTTTGTGGTATTTAAATAGCACTACTGAGCATTTATTAAAGATTGTTTCTTTCCAAGGTATTACTGTCTTGCAGCTGCTGCAGCTTTGCTAAAATATGTGGAATTTATTCAAAATTCAGTTTATGCTCCTAAATCACTCAAGGTGCGTTTCCAGGGGAGTGAGAAAACAGCTATGATAGATTCATCATCAGCGCAAAATCTTGAACTAGTAATTAATAACAGAGATTCTCGGTAAGAATATTTAAGTTTGCAAATTACACTTTTATAAAGTTGTATTTCACCAAGTTTCTTTAATGGTTGTGTCAAAGAGATGACCATTATATTTATTTCTGTATGACAGAACTATATACCATACAGAGCTTTTAAAAAAGAAATACTCAGAGAAATGCATTACAATTCAGCACAAAATTTCTAGCATAGGAAATCCTATAAGTGAATCGCAGGAAGAGATGATACATAGTCATCTTTACATTGATGTATATATTTTATTCAAACTTATAAATAATGCTGATGCAAAATTTCACAGATTGTGAAATGAAAGAGGCAACGTTTCTGTGCGAAGTTGCTTATGTTGGATTAAAATGCCTAGACTTTATTCATTTAACACAAGATAAACTCACCAGGCTCAAAAGGTGGTTTTGTTTTCCTTTATCTCTAAGGAATAGTGGCAAACAAAGTAATTTCTATAATATGATGGTCATGTGCAGTATGGTACTTGATTGCATGGTAATTCTCCCCAGTGGGAACAGTGCTTGGAGCACTTCCTTCACCAGCACTTCCTTCACTGCCTTCTAGGCAGAAGAAACTGCAAGGCTTACCTTCTCACTACTCTTACGCTTCAGGTTAGAAAGAGAAAGGCTTGGAACTTGCACTTTGCTGCCTGCCAAGTTCTGAGATCCACCTCTGTTTAGAAGTCCACTCATCGCCCTGCTATCAAAAGCGGACTCTGGAGATTCCTCACTCCAAGTATTTCCACTAGGAGAGATGTCATAGAATCATAGAATGGCTTCAACTGGAAAGGACCTCTAAAGATCATCTAGTTCCAACCTCCCTGCTGTGGGTAGGGACATCTTTGACTAGATCAGTTGTCCTTACCCTTCTGCCACTGCTCTTTTTTTTTTTCTTTTTTTTTAATATTTTGTGGGGATCACAGAGTACACAGATCTGTTCTTCAGAAGTGGGAGGTAACTGTCGTTTCTTTCTGTTCATCTGTCATGCTCTGCCCCCAGTTCCTTCCTGTTTGCTCCGTTGCTGCTTCTGTAACTGCAGGAGCCAGCCACTCGTAAGATTGGTACCCTCTGAAAGCTGATCCTAATTCCACAAGTGGTTTTGAGAGGAAGGAGGTCACAGGAGGAACTGAGCAACAGTGAACTGCTTTAAGATTCTCTTTTTTTTTAACATTATTGCTGCAGAATTTTTGCTGACCTAGTGACAAGTTTGAATCAGGCCACACACAGCTATTTCCATGGCATAGATCTTACCCCTGAAGCCTGGTTATAGATGTCTTTGTATCAGATATTAACAGGTAAAAGTTAATAGTACAGGCACGCACTGGAAACACCTAAATCAAGTTATGGTGCCAATAGTAATTCTGGAGGGACTTGTCTTTCTTCATTTACTGTATAGGGAAATGAGCCTTGTGAAGCCCTCAGTTGTTTAAAGGTAGGCAGTGTGGATACTACCCCAAATGTAGAGTTCCCTTTAAGTGTTGTCGTAAGTTGCATCTTATGGTGAATAAGTCCTTAATAAACCTGGTCTTGAATTTCCTCCTTTTTTAATTCTCTTGACTCTTGATTTGTTCTCTAATACCATGGTATTTCAGGAGTTTCTGTACCATATATTTTTATGCTGTTTGTTTTGTATACTTGTATCAGTTTTCTCCCTATTCAAGTTCTGTTTTCAATCAATATGCTTACATGGCCTCAGTGTTTTCACTGGCTGCCTTTCAAGCCAATAGCATTGAAGGTTTCTAAAACTGTTTAGGTATGTACTGGTTATAAACATTATAGACTGTTTATTTTAAACAGATACAATCACCCCTTAAGTGTGAGAGCCTGGGATGTGTAACATGTAAAAGCCATGAACACGAAAATAGTATTTATAAAGCAGAAACCCATTATTTGGCTCCTGTATTGACTGTCAGTTATTTAAAAAAATAAAATCAAAGCGTATTTCTCTCTTGGACTTCTAAATATTTTAAATAATTTTCAGAAATGTATTTTAATGAAAATGTTCTGATTAATATTTGATCTCAGATTATAATTTGTCTCCTTTCATAGGGTTAGTCTGTTTGGTTTTAATTAGTTCAATTGAGAGGGAAAATGTGAACTGCACCACTGCAGTAGGAGTGGAATACTGCTACAAAAAATGAGGCAAATACTGAGTACAAATGTATTCCTGTGCTTTGGAAAATGATATAATGAGGGCTAATATTACATTAAATTACATTAAATTACCTGACTTCCTAAACTGCTGTAGTTCATATAATATATATGGCAAATAGGGAGGTGCTAAGCATCCCAAAAGCATGCCTCAGATTTGTAGGATACTCTTACCTGAAAATGTCACTTGACATTTACCATCTTTATTTTTGTGAGTGTATTCTTTGCATCTGTTTTCTTTTCAAAGGAATGGCCACACGCTTTTTGGTGTCCTAAATTACACTAAAACTCCAGGTGGAAGTCGAAGACTTAGATCCAATATCCTGGAGCCACTAGTTGATGCTGAAACAATTAATACAAGACTGGACTGTGTTCAGGAATTACTCCAGGATGAGGAGCTCTTTTTTGGTCTTCAATCAGGTAGTAGTTTATCTTTTAATACATAGTATTATATTGCTTTTTAAACATTTTTTATAATCTGTGAAAGTATGCAGTGTGACTCAGTATGTTTGAAAAGTGTTTTTTTAAATGATTTGTCAGGTGACACATAGTGGACACGATTTTTTTCAAATAATCTTTATTATGATAGCAGTATTTTTCTCAAGTATTTCTCTAAGAAAAGTGAATTTCTCCGATAAAGTGAATAGAAGCTAGTGAGTCAATAGCTTTTTTGAAGAACTTGAGTTTTTCTCTTTACATCTACAGCTAAATATGCACTACATTTGAAGTATACAAGAATACATAATGTATACATTAAAAACAAAGGCATCATTGATGTGATACTTGTTGTGTATGCCTATTTTTTTTTTCCCATTGCTTCATAAAGCATAGTGGTCCAGACAAATGTAGAAAAAATACAATATCAGAGTATGAATTAGTCCACCTGAAGCTGGATCATGTAATCTTAATCTTTATGACAAGAGAAATAGGATTTGATCTAACAAAAAGAATATTGCTGAATTGATGTGTGTCCAGCTGTACAATAATCACTACATCTTAGGTATAGTAAGTATAGTTATGACAAAATAATTTAGATAGCAGCTATTTTTAGCCTGTTTTTTTTTCCCTGGTAAGTAATTTGTGAAGATGGAATGAGAGAAAAAGATTAGCATAAGTATTGCGAAGTAATTGTGTGCATTTAAAATAAAATAGATTTTGTTCAATTTCAGTTCAATTTCTGATCTGTTTGCTTTTGTTTTACAGTTATCTCAAAATTCCTGGATACAGAACAACTACTTTCAGTTTTGGTACAAATTCCAAAGCAGGATACAGTATGTTTTGAAATACACCTTAGATGATCAGTTATCTGGCTATATAACATGTAATATATAAATGTGATATCTATATAAATACACATAATGTGATAAGAAAAAGACTGCACCTTAAAAAGACATGGAATAATGTTATTGTAGATTGAGAGCGTATCTTCTTTTACAGCTGTAGAAGATTCTCATAGGAGAACGTTAGAAA
Organism: Strix uralensis; assembly: GCF_047716275.1. Taxonomy (NCBI): domain Eukaryota; kingdom Metazoa; phylum Chordata; class Aves; order Strigiformes; family Strigidae; genus Strix; species Strix uralensis. The sequence goes on along the minus strand of NC_133979.1, from coordinate 237,011 downwards.
AATTTGGGTTTGCTTCAGTATCACATTCATCTTAATTTATGCAAATTGACTTCCAAAAATGTTTACTTTTTCATCACTCCCCACCTTCATTCTTCATAAGTGTACGTCCTATTTGACAGTACTAGGATGAGAGAGAGGGATTTTCTTCACATCAGCGTAAAAGGAAAAAGTGTATAACAGAAACTTACTCTCTTATTTTTGGAGCGTCTTTCTTACTGGAAATGAAATAATTTCTTAGTTTTCATGTAATACAAATCAATAGAAATTAGTCTTTATTGCCTGAAAAATTATTTTGAAAAAGGTTCTTAAGAAGCACTCTGACTTTGCTAGCTGTGCTTATAATACAGTTCAACTTAAATCTGTATTCAGTTAAGTCAATTGTGTAAACGTACAAAGCTGAAAATGGGACTTACCTGTTAAACACAGACATTGTATGAGCTAAGGGCAACTTTCTCATGCGGGAGTTGTTTCCTGTGAACAACCACCATCTTACAGAAAACAATATACTCACTTGACAGCATAAGCAGTACCAAATGAGACAGAAGTTTCCCTTGCACTGACTGTTCCCATAAGCAGAGAACCTTTCTCGAGCACACAGAGGGATACCTGGGCTATGAATGGTGTCTGGAAGTCCCTTCTCTCAATTTGAGCCATGCTTCTCTCTTAACCTTTGAATAAGTAATGCATTGGAGAATTGATTACTCTTGAATTTTCTCAGGGTCCTGTCTTGCGGATTAAGAGAGTTCCCTGCTCTTACCTGTTACCTTAAGTCGCACATCTTACAAGGTGGACCAAAATGAAATGCAGATAAAAGCAATTATTCATAAAAGCATAAGTAGACAATAAAGCTGTAAATGCTTACAAGAACATCGTTTAGTTGAAAGACAAGCAATACTTTTATCTGCTTATATTAAGGCTTCAGCAGGAAGGTGTTTTATCCCTTACCAACTTGACAGTGGCAGCCATGGTTTCAGTCTGTGCGAGTGCCTTATGCCTCATGTTGCATCCATTAGAGTGCATTCAGGAACTCGATGAACAGAGAAAGCTTCCATCACAGATCACCTTTGGGAGAATTACTGAATATACTTTCAGATTCAAGTTCCTTAGAACCCCTCTTTCCTCCTTAGTATTTGTAGCGAATTTGCCCTTTGAAGTCTTTTAGGAGCTCGAGACAGATTTAATCTTTTGCCTTGAAAATCACACGGTAACATTTTTAATCAGGAGATAGTTGTGATTAATTAAACTAAGGTTTCTCTTCCTTCAGTGTGCCAGTGTGTTTTTGTTAGACTGGAGGTCAGCTCTTTTTAAGTAGTCTGTAAATAAAAATTACTGAAGTGGTGTAAAAGCTTTCTCCCTCCTAGTGACTATTAACATGTTTCAAAGAAAGATTTTTTTTTTATCAGACCTTGCCTCGTATATCAATCTGTATGTTAACACATGTAATACAAATATTAAAACAGGATAAATACATGTAGCTTACTACTGGATCTTGGTTGAGACGAGGCACAACAGTTAACCACAATGAGCTTGAGATAACTGAACCTCAACTTTTTTCTACTAAGCATATTGTAACCATTCCATCATACGTTACATTTGCCTACTGTACTTGAGTAGGATATTTCCGCCAGTGCTTCTGAGGCTTATGCTTGTCTGCTGACTAACCTGCTTAGATAAATTCCTTGTCTAATGCCAGTTAAAGGAATCAGGTACAGACTCCAGCAGGACTGTAGTAAATGCAGATAAATCTCTTTAATGTCATATCCAAAAAGCTGAATGTTTATTGCCCTCTATTTCCTTGTAGAGATCTGTAACGGGAATGAAGGATCAGCTGTATGACTAAAACTGTCAGACTGGATGCCTTTATGTACACAGGACCATGTACACCAAACTTTTAATTGCAGTGTTTTCAATCTTGACTGGCTCCAGTATAGCAGAGCTTACTATTCATGCAACAGACGTGTTCATTCAAGTGCTAACTCGGTTGCTTTTATCAAATGCTAGATTAACCTATTCAGTATGTTCCACTCCCACTATCCATAAATATTTTCATTGCAAAATGTTCCACCAGTCCACAGATGAGGCGCTCATCTGAAAGTCTACAGTTTCAATCACTAGAAGTGTGGGTGGTATGTTCAACGTATGTATTCTCTCATTCTAAGGAGGACTGTCAACTAACAATCTTGCTGAGATGTGTTACTTGAAAAATTGTGTCATCAGTAAAATCAAGCACTTCCTCTTATGAAATCTGCATATATAAGCAAATTAAAGGTATCTGGACAAACAAAACTCCACAGATTTCTGTAAAGACCCTCTTGTCTCAATCATGAAAGATCCTCAGAAGTTGGATGAACATCCAACTTCTGGTGGAAATGAGGACCACCTGCTCTGGATTACTTGGTCACCCATCTGAAGAACAAAATTCAGTAGATTCTGTGCCTGATGAAGTTCCAGACGTGTGACAGATTGATTCCTTCTCTCAGAGGGAGGAGGTGCCAGTATTTTTGGTTTAAATTAATTTCCAGGAAGTACAAAAGTTAAACCAGGGCTGATCCACTGACATAGCACTTAAATCTGTAGGACTTAAGTCTCTAGCACAAAACCAAAGTCAACTGCTTCTCTGAATCATCATGCTTTACGTATCAGAGTGACTGCAAACAAATTAATTGCAGATGCAGTAAAGGATTGGCTTGCATTTTAGTCATTAATGAATAATAAAGAAGTAACATCATATAGAAGAGTTATTGACTATGGTGGTATTCATTAATTTTTTCTCTTTGACCCTAAAATGCAGCATGTACAAAGATCCTACAAGCTATGTAGAGCTTGTATAGAGCTATGTGTATGTAGAAGACCAAAAGAAGTTTTCATGGCTTGGGTTAGCAGAGTGTTCTCAGAGTCAATCGTTATCAGTGCAGACCTGTGAAAATATGAGCTACTGGTGGGAAAACTATCACAGTAGGCAACATAAAACTCAGATAAACATTTTTTTATGCAGTTACACATGGAGTTGTTGAAGTGAACTTATAAAGTATTTTAGCAATAAACCTGTTACAGATAACAGTATGAGTTCTGCTAGTTCTTAAGTACTTTTTTAAACAGGCAGACATACAAACACTCCAATATTTGTTAAATTTTCCAACAGGTTAAAACTGCTGAATCAAAAATAACTAATTTAATCTACCTGAAGCATACTCTAGAACTTGTGGAGCCTCTAAAAGTAAGCTGTCTCTGTCATTTTTTTTTTTAATAAAGTACGGACCGTTTTGTCCTTATTTTTATATAGTACAGTCTGTTAAATTTCATAGACTATAGACTAGAATATCTCAAGTTGGAAGGGACCGATAAGGATCATCAAGTCCAAAAAAACATTTTATGTCTTGCAGAACACAGTACTGCCGACATAGTCTGTTAATTCTTAAGCCAATTGAAAATACGTGTTTGAGTCTAATACTCTTAAGAACTGAATTCCTACCATTACCTGAATAATTGGTTTTATAACAAACATTTAACTGAAACACCTGCTCAGATTCTGTAAGATGCTTATGCAACCGCTAATAAGCCTCAGTGAATCTAAGAACTTTCAGTCCTTTAAAAGAGCTACTAAAAGAAGTAACTGCTCATGTCCATTTTTTCAACAGGCTGCTTTAAGTAGCTGTAACACACCGCTGCTAAAGGCTTATTACAATTCTCTTGAAGATACAAGGTATTTATCATAATACTTTAGCTAGTATGCTAGAATCTCTCATCTTTCTTAAGAATGTCTGTAAGATTAAAGATGTTGCATCTTTACTTATTTGTAGTTATAGGTATAGCTCAATTCTTTTGTGTAAAAGCTGATTTTACTTGTCAAAAATTGTAATTTTCAACTAACAAATAAATACAGGGAGAAAAGCAAACCAGAAAGTTAGCTATGATGCTGCAATTGCTGATGAACTGCACTCCATTAGAAATAATTCTGCTTTCCTAGAGTCTTCATAATAATGCAGAAATCAACTGTTGTGTGCATATTTGAGAAATAATCTATATCTCCTGAAGATTTGAATGATATCTTTGGTCAGACTTGGGTGTAGTCATCTTCATTTTGAGGCAAAAATAGACATGAAATTTAGTGTTTGGTTTTAACAGTAGATAATTTGCTTCAGTTATTTGTAATACTCTTATTTGTAATTTTGGGATGATATTGCAAATAAAAATCGTAAAGTATTATGTAGCAAATTAACAATACAACTAATATTGCAGATTTGGAATAATACTTGAAAAGATTACAACTGTAATTAATGATGATACAAGGTACACAAAAGGATGTCTGAGTATGAGGACCCAGAAATGCTATGCTGTTAAGCCTAACATCAATGAATTCCTTGACATAGCTCGTAGAACATACACAGAAATTGTTGATGACATAGCAGGTATTTCTAAATCAAGATTTTTATTTATTTGGAGTTCAAAGTACATTGCACCTGGCATATAGAAGCCATATAGGCATACATGTTGTAAACTTCTCATATGTAAAAAGTATTTATTAGTAGTATAAACTGATTGTCATTGATAAGTAACTGAAGTACTTTTGAGATACATACTAAGATTCTCATTTTGTTGATAAAAGCTGTTTTATTTTAATGAAGTTGAACTATATTTTGATTCCTATATTTAAAACTCTGTTGCTTATACTTATCCTCTGAAAGTACAAAAAAGTTAAAGTAACATAACAGAAATATGCCCACTAAGACATTCTATATAAAACATGTAAATCTTTGGTTTAGCTTCTTAAATATAAAGAACAGGTATTTTAATTCAAGCAGTCTTGATCTATCTGTGGACTACTTTTTAGCCAAGCTATTAAGAGTTGGAAAATACGAACAGAAATAATTTTAGCATAATCTCTGTTACTGTGCTTTAGTAACCTTCCTGTTTTTCATTAAGTCAAAATAGAAGAAAAAAACTTACCTTCTGGAATGGATCTCCTTTTTTTTTTAGTATAAAATGTTGATTTCTAGCTAAAGGACCATCTTCTTAGTTTACTATATAATTGGAAACTTAAAAGAGCATCAGAAACTGCTGCATCAGTCATATGTTGTGAGCTTCCTGTTTCTTTTTTGTCTTCCATTCTACATAGTACACAGTGAAAAGTAAAGAGGCTGGTTTTTATTTCCTAAACCTTCCAAAATTTGGTACGGTCCTCCACAACATCCTTGTTGCTAAACTGGAGAGAGACGGGTTTGACGAATGGAGTAAGGAATGAGAGATGGATATGAGATGGATAAGGAATTGGCTGGATGGCTGTATGCAAAGAGTTACAGAAAATGGTTGTGGAAACCAGTAATGAGTGGTGTCCCTCAAGGGTCCATACTAGGACCAATACTGTTTCATGTCTTCATCGATGACGTAGACAGTGGAATTGAGTGCACCCTCAGCAAGTTTGCAGACAACACCAAGCTGAGTGCTGGAGTTGATTCACTAGAGGGAGGGGATGCCATGACAGGCTTGAGGAGTGGGCCTGTGTGAACCTCTTAAAGTCCAGCAAGGCCAAGTGCAAGGCCCTGCACCTAGGTTCAGGGCAATCTCCAGTATCAATATAGGCTGGGGGATGAATGGATTGAAGAGAAGGTCTTGGGGATACTGGACTTGGGGGTACTGGTGGACAAAAAAATTGGACATGAACTGGCAATGTGTACTCATAGCCCAGAAAGCAAATTGCGTCCTGGCCTACATAAGAAGCAGCACGGCCAGCAGGTTGAAGGAGAGGATTCTCCCCCTCTATTCTGCTCTGCTGAGACCTCACCTGGAGCACTGCATCTAGCTCTGGGTTCCCCAGCACAAGAAAGACATGGACCTGTTAGGGTCCAGAAGACGCCACAAAACTGGTCAGGGGGTAGGAGCACCTCTGCTGTAAGGACAGGCTGAGAGAGTTGATGTTGTTCAGCCTGGAGAAGAGAAGGTTCTGGGGAGTCTTTCAGTATGTAAGGAGGACTCGTAAGGAGGGAGAAAGACTTTTTTTTTTTTTACCAAGGCCCATATTGACAAGACAAGGGGCAATGGTTTTAAACTGAAAGAGGATAGATTTAGGTTGGACGTAAGGAGGAAATGTTTTGTGATGCGGGTGATGAGATGCTGGAACAGGTTTCCCAGAGAAGTTGTGGATGCCCCATCATTGCAAGTATTCAAGGTCAGGTAGGATGTGGCTTAGAGCAACCTGATCTAGTGAAAGATGTCCCTGCCTGTGGAAGGGGGGATTGGATTAGATGATCTTTAAAGGTCCCTTCCAGCCCAAACTATTCTGTGGTTCTATATCCAGAATGTCCCAAGTTGCTACTCTACATTGTGAGTGGTTGGAACACGAGGGTGGACAAGCTTAGAGCAATGAGCAGCAGGGAAACACCAATGAGTAACTCCATCCTTTCTTATCACAGGAGTGCTACTCTATTACCCTCTTTGCAGTATTCAGAATGATGTCCATGATTTAACAGTACATACTCTTCTGTCATCTAACAGTTACCCGCATACGGTATCTTCTCAGCTAGGAACAAGATGGATTTAAGGGGCAGATTAGAAATGTAGAGCATTACCCTCAGTCTGGGGAAAGAAGATGGCTTAGAATCATGAACTGGTTAAAAACTGAGTCCCTAGTCTACAGTTCATATTGTGTCTACTGACACTAAGTGCTTGAGCAAACTTTCCGTAGTTAGGCCCACCTGGGATGATTCCCCACTGGAATTTTTTCCCAATAGCTTTATGCAGCCAGATTTGTTACATTAATATGTTACTTAAATAACTCCCTGGACACCCACCTCTAAGGCCTTTTGCCATGTTTCCTCTTACCTGACGCATTCAGTGCCTATAAATCACATTAACAGTATGCATCGTCGTACCAACACAAACACGTATGTGTGTGTATGCACATGAATATATGTAATTTGGATCAAATCTTTATTTGTGGTATGTAGGTATGATAACACAGCTCGCAGAAAAGTACAACCTACCAATGAAAACAAGTTTCAGCTCTGCCCGTGGATTTTTTATCCAGATGAATGCTGATTGTGCAACATTACCCAATGGCCAACTTCCTTCAGAATTTACAAAGGTATCTGTACTAGATGTTTTTTCATAATATGTTTGTATACTTAATGTCTATAAAATGTGTAATACATTAAAAGTACACATTATACAGTAATTTAAGCAACAATTAAAATAATTTCAGTGAAGATACCTAGAAGTAAATGAAGGTATAATTGGTATGTTTCTATAACTGCCCTATTTCTAGTTACACTTAATACAGTCAGAAATGTGCAATTACATGCAGTTATGTTGTGTATAAATATGAAGTTGTATATCTTGCTGGTAACTGCATTCTCTTATATGGATTTTTCAGAAAAAATTATATGGGAGGAATTAAATGAGGCATTGTTTTTTCCACTTTATTTCCACTGTATTGTTCCCAGTTAGCTTTTAAGAAACTGTTTTTGTTTCTGATAATACAACAAGTTCTTATTGTTGGTTTGAATTCCCTGTAGATCACTAAAATGAAAAACACATATAGCTTCACTTCAGCAGACTTAATAAAAATGAATGAGAGATGTCAGGAGTCTCTGAGAGAAATATATCACATGACCTACTTGTAAGACTATTTAAAACTTTAATATTTGCTAACTACATTTGTTTTGTCCAAGTAACAGCTCATTACATGTCTTCTTAAAGCTATGTTTCTGTTAAGTTATGGCTACTTACAGAAATAATCCAGAGCGACGCTGATCAAGTGTACTTCCCGAAACAAAAAAAAAACCACCACAAAGTGTGTATTGTATTAAACGTGATTACAAATATATAGGCATTTATTAATAAGGGTGGCCACCATATTTGTTAGATTTTTGTGGGTGAATTATCTACGCAAAATGACACAATGAATGCATTAGTTTTGTAATGTGCTATCGTTACTTTCAATCAGTTCCTTGCATTTACAGTAGAACTGTCTATTTCTGTATTTTGTCCTTACTGCATGTCATGTTGCTCTGCTCTCTATTTCAGAAGACTTACTAAGTGTAATGTTGCATGCCAATTTTATGGAAATTCTTTCTAGAAACCATGTGGGGTTTTTATTAACATGAAGGCCTGAGGGAATTAGAGTCGCATGTGACATGTTAATAAAACGTACTTGATTCCATAGCTATATTTTTAGTTAATTCTCTTTGTGAAGCTTTCTTATGAGCTGTTGGTATTTGAGCTATGTGTCTCGTGTCTGATAGCAGAATTTGATCTGAGATGATGGTATAAGAACTTAATTTGCTTCAAAGAAATTTATTCATTTGCTTGTATCTGGCAGAGGTGATTGCATTTTAGGACTAAACTCATGTATGGATTATGAACAGTATTAACTTCCTTTATTTCTGTAAGTTGTATAAAATGACAGTATGTACTGTGCAACAACTAAATCAGTGTCTTATTTCAGAGTAGTGTGTAAACTACTGAACGAGATCTATGAACACATCCATTGCCTGTACAAGCTGTCTGACATTGTGTCAATGCTGGATATGCTGCTTTCGTTTGCCCATGCCTGCACTCTTTCTGATTATGGTAAGTTTCTTCTTTGATTCTGTCATGGGCCAGGTAAAGACCCTCCTGTTGGAGAATATCCAGGCTGTTTTTTCTACTTTTCCAATTGCTAAGCCCACGTCATTTATTTTTCTGGGTCTTGGTAGGCTCTAGGTGGGTGTCTCTGCTCTATCATTGCCCATTTTGTGCTGATGTTCTTTCTGTTTCCTTTTATTGAAATTACATTCTGACATTCAGCTGCTGTAAGCCTTCATAGCCAGTTTTTTCAAGATAGCCGGTTTAAGCATATTCTGTTTAAAAGCATGAAGTCTGTGAACATTCTGAGTTTAAAGGGCACAAGATAATATAAGCAGATCAACATTAAGTATATACCGTAAAATAAAATATGTGGCTACGTTTATTTGTCTGCTTCAATTTCTGTTGCACTTTTAGACATTTTTGGAAGTAGAGTGTTCTAAGGAGTCCAGAATCATGTGCTTACCTGCATATTGTTCATCCCGGGCTTCCTTAGCCCAGTTCTGCAACATACAAATGAGCACGTTGTCTTCAATTAATGTTGACATGAGATACTTATCTACAGTACAGTGTAGATACTGTGTAGATCTGGAAGCCATCTCAGGGGGTACATTAGCTCATCATTACTGATGCTGCAATGTAATTTCCAGTTCATGAGCAGGATCAGTTCACTTTGCAGTATGTCCTGTGAATCTTCACGTGCTGATGGTTCCAGTCATAGCACATGAATTGATATGTAACTGAACAGTGAGTCATCACAACCTTTAACCACCAAATGAATCGGAGCACAAGTTTTCTTCAGCAGTAAGGAGACCAATGCCACATAGCTTACCCCATAAATCTACACCTGCAGTTTGCACAGCCAGGCATGAATGTGTGTCCGCCAAAAGAAATGGACTGTCATTTGTAGCTTTCAGTCCTCTTTGCCACTTGATTCTCTCATCGAAATCATTAAATGACTAAAACCTACACCAGGTAATTAAGAGTTCCCCAATGTTTAAACCTGGAAAACTGTTTTGGCATTTCTTGCTTGAAGGCTGCTCCATTTAAACAGACCACCAGATTTAACAATGCTTCTCTGTTAGCCTGGGGTACTGCCATGGAGGTAGACAAAAAGGAGGCATACAGAGTAGGTCCAGAAATCTGACAGAAATACATACAGATAGTCACCGTATGGAATGGATCTGTGCAGGCATAGTATACACCCAAATAATCAATATGATAAAATGTAACAAAAATAGAAGGAATCCTACTTCCTTGTTTCCTGTGCTTAAATAATAAGGTACATATTTAGTAGTAACAGGGTTCATGACCTCTGTACTTTATATACTCATAGCAGTATAAAAATAAATTACTAAAAATATATTAACTGTGAAACTGGCTTGCAGGTTTTCTGTTTTAATTACTTCTCAAGTTTCAGTCTCAGTACTTTTCTTTATTACTGGAGTCCAACCCTACCTATTACAGAACACAAGCACAGAATGTTAATTTAGAAATCAAGTGTTAGTTATGGGATTCTTTTTGTAGTAATAAATCATGAAGACTTGCATATAATCAGAATCTGTGCCTGAAAGTGGCTGGTAATTCTTCCCAAATGCTGCATGTTAGTCTGGCTCACTACATGAAAGTAAAGATCAGGGAGTCAGGACCACAGAGTTTGATTTCTACTCTGCAAGAATTACTTAACTTCAGAATGCACTAGTTTAATAATGTAAAGGTTTTCATACTAACTCTGCAATGTTTTACATCCTTCTTCTCGTTTAGTTCGTCCAGAATTTACGGATACTTTAGCGATCAAGCAGGGATGGCATCCCATTCTTGAAAAGATAGCTGTGGAAAAACCTGTGTCTAACAACACGTATCTGACAGGGGGTAACAATTTTGTCATTATTACAGGACCAAATATGAGTGGAAAGTCAACATATCTAAAACAGATAGCTCTCTGTCAAATTATGGCACAGATTGGTGAGTAAGAGTATACCATATTAGTAATCTTCTGCAACACATTTAGTGTTTTCTAGTTAAAAATATTTATGAGATTGAATGATTTGGCTTCTAGAATAACATTCTGTCTAAATAGTAACAGGCAATTTTTAGTCCATTTGCTCCTACCAGCTCTCTCGTGTTGCTGACAGAGGCCACTGCAAGGTTTTGGGTCTGCCACTGGAAACTTATGGGGCCCTGTCTGCGTGTCTGGAAGCCTCCTCAGTCTGTATTTAGGAGGAGCACAGTTGTATGCTTTAATTCTCTAGAGCACCTTATGCTAGATTGATAGAGAGTGTCCTTGAAGTATGCCCACTGGGCTACGTATGTGTTAGTCATCCAAAAGGAATAGATGAACTTGAGCATACCTCAGTTATGTAGAGAAACATGCTTGCAGCCATATAGAATTAATAGATAAATAAACAACTACTTAAAATAAAAGTAGTAATAAATACTTCAAGGTTCTGTCACTAAAATTATAAAAGTAAAACAAATGTTTATAAAGTCTAACTGAGACTCATCCCTATACTCAGGAATTCCTCATGATTTTTACCTTGGAGATAAATTAAGTCTGGTAGCACAGGAAAAAGACCTCAGTAGGCTGACCCTAACTCTACTAGAATGAAACTACTTAGCAGTGGAGAATAAAATTTTCCACCATGCGTTTGTGGGTCCAGTCCCCAACAACTGCAAGTTCTTCAGGAATTGCCCTCAAAAACATGAGTTTAATATGAATAAAGGAGACTGTAACAGTTATTTTGGCAGGTTTCCTGCTCTTTTCTATTCAGTAAAACTAATACGCCTCAAACTCGGACAAAGGCAATATAATCTTGGTTTTGGGAAACTAAGATTCCTTGGGTTTAGTAATTTAGTGGCTACAGAAGTGTAAATTAATCCTAGTGTTTATTTACACTTTTGCATCCCTTCAGACTGACACACAGCTTCAGGCATACGATTTCTTAAGGTTTTACTGATAAGCTTCTTTAATTATGGTATCTACATAATAATTTTTTCTTATAAAGTAATGGTAGAACATATTCTTGTGAAACTTTATAGAATAAGATGCATTCTCTACAGTGCATAAAGACCAAGTGTAAAAGTGATTGATTTTTTTTTTTCCCCCTGCTGACATAGTCAGGCAAATTGCCATTTGTCACACTGATATGAGAAAACTCATATTTTACTTGTTTTGTAGGTTCTTATGTCCCAGCAGAGTATTGTTCTTTTCGAATTGCAGAGCAAATTTTTACCAGAATAGGTATGGATGATGATATAGAAACAAATGCATCAACATTCATGAAGGAAATGAAAGAGGTATTAAACATAGCTAATCCAGGGTCCAAGGCCCATTTTTACTGCTAAGTTAATAGAAATTATACTAGTATATTTCCACTGAAAGAGTGTACTTTGGAAAGCAGTCAAAAATTCAGCTTTCATCTGTTACTTAATGCTAAACCACAGAAAACCAGGCATATTTTATATAAAAAGATATCCCAATACGAGTGAAAACCAGTGCTCTGCTGAACTGTAGTGTCAACATTTTGTTACTTCTTAGACCTTAAATGATTATTTGTAGGAGCCTAAGCCCTGTCAGTTGCCTCTCCCAAACTGATATGATTTTGAGAGAAAGTGATATGTTCAATGGAAAAGAGAAAGAGTGCTGTAGTGTGAGTCTTTGCCTGATTAGAAATGACAGCTGTTTGAAAGCTGTGAAAAAGTAAAATTTGTGGATGTGACAAGATTTTTTAAAAATTTCTGCATTGTTTCATCTTAATAACACAAAGTATTCCTATTAGTAGCAGTATTCCTATTTGAGTTTTTAAAGAATGCATTTATAGGACTGATAACACATATTAAATATTTTCCTAGATAACATACATCATACAAAATGCTAATGACAAATCACTCATCATAATTGATGAACTGGGTAGAGGTACCAGTGCTGAAGAAGGTATTGGCATTTGTTACGCTGCTTGTGAATATCTGTTGAATTTAAAGGTAATTCTATTTTGAAAAAAAATTAAACCTCATAATTAGTTTGTCATACAGTATTTTCTCATAATTTAACTTCAGTTTTGTAGATATTTCTTGCCAAAATATGATATTTTTTCCTAACTAGTGAATAGCAAAAATCAGTGATAGAGAAAAAATGCTGCCCAACCTGCGCTTCTGTTCACTGGTGGTTGTGATTTAACCCCAGTAGGCAGCTGAACACCACCCGGCTGCTCACTCACTCCCCACACAGTGAGATGGGGGAGAGAATTAGAAGGGTAAAAGTGTAAAAACGTGTGGGCTGAGATAAAGACAGTTTAATAGGTAAAGCAAAGCTGCCCACACAAGCAAAGCAAAAGAAGGAATTAATTCACTACCTCCCATCAGCAGGCAAGTGTTCAGCCATTTCCATGAAAGCAGGGCTCCATCACGCAAACTGATTACTTGGGAAGACAAACACTGTCATTCTGAGTGTCTCTTCTTTCTTCTTCTCCGCAGCTTTTATTGCTGCGTCATACAGTCTGGGACGTCCCTGGGGTCAGCTGGGGTCGGCTGTCCCGGCTGTGCCCGCCCCCAGCTCCCTGTGCCTCCCAGCGCCCTTGCTGGCAGGGCAGGGCGAGGAGCAGAACAGCCCTTGATGCTGTGCAAGTGCTGCTCGGCAGTAACAGAAACACCCCTGTGTTACCAGCACTGTTTTGGTGACAAATCCAGAACATAGCACCTTACAAGCTACTATGACGAAAATTAAGACTATCCCAGCCAGTCTCTTTCCAACTTGCTTGCAAGCTTGTGTTTCTGTCTAGAAAGAGAATAACCCAGTCTCTTTAGTTTTGCTTAGCACAGCTTTGTATGCCTGAATGCTGAAGGTGAACCTCTTTACCTGGCTGTTGCCTTCCCAAAGTACAGTGGTAGTGTCACACAACTTAGGAATTGGTCACAGAGGTTAGAGGCTTGTTTAGAAGAGTGGAAGATGGTTTCAGATGGGTTGGAAGTTTCACCTCTGTTATTCGTTACGTGATCAACCTCAAGTTGTTGTCAGCTTTTTGAGATAAGTGTTTAGGTGTTCAGTTTCTCATCAGAGTTTATTCAGAGTACTTCTGTGGTTTGGTTTGAAAAGCTCAGATATTTTCTGTGGCTTGTACTTTTGGCAAAACATTCCCTGAGAGTATTAATGCAACCATTTGACAGTCATTCAAATTAACCCTAGTCAAATTTTGTAAGCATCATGGATTTCCTGTTACTTCTGATATTCTTTTCCTTCTATTGAGAAAGGAGTGGAAGAATCCCCAGTTGGGAGAAATAGCGTTGCCGATGGTAGAACTTATCACTTAAAGATTTTAATTTGCTTTAGTAATTTAAAGACAGCTTTTCAGTGTTTTGGAGGAAAGCTTGGGCATCTGTGAGATCACTTAATTTTTCTTATTTATTGTAATTTATTCCAGGATCATTTCCAAAATAAATTTTCTTTCTTGTTTCCTTATTCAGGCATTTACATTGTTTGCTACACATTTCCTGGAATTGTGTCATATAGATGCTTTGTATCCCAATGTGGAAAATCACCATTTTGAAGTGCAACATGTGAGAAGCAGTGCTGGAAATAAGGAGAAAATTGCTTACACTTACACACTCTCTAGAGGATATACAGAGGAAAAGAACTACGGTAATGGATTCCACTATGACTTCAACTTAGTAAAGATTATATAAGATACTATTTCAGTTATCAGGCATCTAACAATATTTTTCTGATGACAGATTTCTGCTGAGTTTGTATCTCTCTCATAGAGTAGCGACTGCAGATCTGTAACATGTTCCAATTACTTGTGTGTTTTAAGTAACCATGTAGTAGGATAGTAGTTTGGGGTAGTATGAAGAACTTACATGAAATTTCATAGTGATACTTGATTCACCTCTGTTTGAAGGAGATGAGCCATTCTGAGCACACAGTTCTTGAGTTGATTTAATCTCCGCTTATGGAAGTGAGTGAAAGTTCAGAGAGACTTAAAGCTGTGAATGCTGAGGTTTGTGTTATGTAAACTCTTACATGTCTGGCATAAGTAAGGATGTATCAGTTAAATAGCGGCTTGGTCCTTTTTGATTAGCAAAAAGGAATCAAGTTTCTTTAAAAAAGGACAGGAATTTTACTGTGTATCAGACTAAGGCTGTTTTGAGAGGTTGCACTAACGAATCGGTGTTCTCAGGAAAGTGGGTTTACATCTCTTCTAACTTCAGAATAAATCATACTGAAGACTGTACAGATTGATGGATTATGGGTCAATAAAGAAATGAGTGAGTGACAGTAAGGCATAGCTACATGTTTTAAAGAGTTACGGAAATCCATATGTTTCCAAATACTGGATTCTGAAGTTGGATCCTTGAGTTAGGTGACATTTAATCAATAGGAAATTAGCTACACGTGACATTTGCAAGCTAGTGGTAACTGAAGACTCCAATTATTCCAGTCAAGCTTCAATTAACTGGATTTAAAATGTGTCTTTATCAGAATTTCAGAATAAGTTTCTTTACCTTTGGCAGCACAAGCTCAATTTCAGATGCTACAACACCATTAACTCAGAAAAATTGTATGTTTAGAGAGTATTCTCAGAGGAGACCTTTAGTAACTTGGTGTCTTGGCTTTACTTGAGCAAAGCTAGATTCTAAGTAAGAGTGCAAGGGCTTTTCTCAACCCTTTTTCATTTTTAACCCTACAGCATTAAAGCACACGATGAAGCACAGAATCTCCTCAGGACAGCCAGGGCCACAGGCAAAGGAAGAAGTAAAGAAAAATGTATTAGGGCAGAAAAAAATGTTTTACATCTGTTTCTTACCCTGAATATCTGGCAGCTTGGCTACTGGCAACAGAGTGGAAGTTGGAACATGACATCCATACCCACTGGATGTCTGAATTTAATGGAGAGCACGTTTAGCACAACCTCAGTATTTTCCGGCCTGCCAAATGAAAAAACTAAACAGAGAAAGCTGTTAACACCACTGCCATTTTTTTCGTCTTACCCTCTAATGTGTCTCATCCTGCCCAGTTACAGTATTACCACCAGCAGTAACTTCATATGAAAGTGTATCTTAGATGTAGCATTGCAACAAAGTAGACATTTTATTGTGTAGCTCTCAAAGCCATGTTGTTTATTATTAAAAGGAAAAGGAAAAAAAAAAAGACACAGAGAAAATCTGTATCAAAGTTATTTTAATAAAAATTAAAACTTCACCCTTTAAAAAAATAGGCTAAGTTAATTCTGGCAAACACAGTGTGGAAGGTAGGAAAAAAAAATTACATCAGAAATCCTGATCTGTGTTTTATATGTTTAGGATTAAAAGCTGCAGAAGTTTCCTCCCTACCATCATCTGTAATTTTGGATGCAAAGGAAATCACAAATCGTATTGCAAAACAAATTTTGGTATGTAGTAGAAAATTATAATGTTGTAATTCACAGTTTTTATAAAACTCATGTATTTTCAGTTTCTGAAAGGATATAGGATAAGCACTGCCTATGGTTTTATGAAAATAGATTTAATTAAAATTTGTATTTCTGGAACCAGTTATAAGAGATTATACTGAAAGTCACAGTTAGGTGACAACACAAAGCATTCCTTAGGGTTAAGGAGTATTAGGTGTAATGTTGGTGTACAAACCAAGAATCAGGAGATCAGAAATAGGCTGGAAAATAGCTAGTGATAGTATTTTAGTAATAGAACATAATTGATTTAATATTTTAATGCATGTGTATGTTTTCAAGAACAGCACAGGCAGAAGAGTACTCCTGAGATGATGAAACAGAGAGCTGTATACCATTTAGCAATGAGATTGGTTCAGACTGCCAGAAATTCTCGACTGGATCCCGACAGTTTGCGTATATATTTGAAAGGCTTGAAGAAAAAGTATGAAGCCAGTTGTCCTGCACCCGGTCAAAATGGTGAGCAACAGTGATGTGTAACATAGGCTGTTGCTTGAATTTTTGTGACTGAAAGATTATTCTATTTTTTTTCCGTAGTATTAGAAAACACTGTTTTTTGATGTTTTAAAATTCTTAATTCTTAATCTAAATTATACTCACTACTGAAAGACCACATCCTTCATGGTTTTTCACCCCAAAACATACCTGAAATAAAAACATTTACTTTGTCTGAGGAACACAGTTCTTTCTGATAATGAACTACATGTCTCATTATTTTAGAGGCAAAAAAGTTGTGTAATGTTTAGTATTTTCTATGCAGTGTATCAGTATTACAGCTCTTACATCTGATACTGAAGATCTTGCTTAACAAAAAGCAGTCCTTGAAATAGATGGTCCCCCCACTCGCCTTGCATAGGCAAGCTCTACTTGCACTCTGGAGTGTGCATCCATGAGTCCTGTTGTTCCCTGCTCAGGGAGGGCTCTGGCTCTCTCAGACATTACGTTTAGTCCAACATAATGTAGGCAGTCCAGGACTGCTGCTTCTCCAGAACTGGGCAGCCAGAGCTTTTTTTGTAACGCAGTAACAGCGAATTACTGTAGTATTGACACTGTTGGTCAGTTTTTGTTTAGAAAGTGAGTAACAGGAAATCAATAAAATTGAATATCCTCCTTCCTTGATTATTTTTTTTAAGTACAACTTAATTGAGTGACTGCAGCCATGTAGTCCAGCTTGAAGGGATTCTTTCCTCACTTCCTACTAACCAACTTTGACCAAGAGTTCTTATATATGTATTTTATATATATCTGTATGTGTGTATAATTTATTGTGTGTGTATCTTAAAATGGGTAATACGCAACAGTGCAATATCTACTTTATAACAACAGATATATTTTTATATATAGTTATAAATATATTTCCTTTTTATGTATCTACCTTTGTAAACATACCACTGCAACAGAATAACATTTGTAGTGGGTGCACTGTGGTTTTTTACCTAAGAAGGTTTTTTTATTGATTTAAGCTATTAACCACAATTCCCCTCTCTTCAGGCCTTAAATGTTGCCAGTTATATCACTCATATCCATCAGTAAAATATTTGTTGTCTACCCCAGCGAGGATCATGGCAGAAAAAAGTATTTTGCGTTCAGGTTTCTTAAGAGGAGCCAGGCAGTAAGGGATGCACGTTTCAGGCATTGACTGGACAGGGTGCGTGTCTCGCTCTTGGGGTCAGCCACCACAGCACCCAACAGGACCCTTCTAGGGGCTTGTGCCAGGGAGCCTGGAGTAGTCTGACCCTGTCAGAACTGTTCCCCTCTTTTGCACACCTTATTTCAGAGACTTTGGGTTGCTTCCACTCTTTCTGGACTGGGTGTGTAAATACTCTGCATACTGCTCTCTTGAAACAGATTTTAAATATGGAGGTTTTCTTTTTTTTTTTTTTAAAGACAGCTGGATGCCAAGGAGAGCAACCAGAAAACAAAAAGATAATACAGGTACTTTCAGACTCATTTTTGCATCACCTGTAAACAGTCCTCAGTAGACAAATTGGCTTGAATTTTAGGGTCTTTGCTAGCATTGTCCAGAACTCCATGGAGAAAGTAAAAAAAAATAAGTACCTCCGAGGGCTGTACAGTGAGCTTTATTGCCAATCTGAGAATGCTGGTTGAAGCAAAGGGGATCTCAGGAAGTTTACAGTGGGGGAATTGCAGGGAAACGGAAGGCTCAGAGGGCAACAGAAGGCTTGTCTTTTCCTGTCCCCTCTCCACAACTGCATGAGAAGCAAGTCAGATTGCTGGTTTTTTAAATGCCCTTCTCTTGCTCCTGCAGTTGCTCGCTCAAGGTGCCAATCTCAGTGACAAACACGAAGAGCAAGCTTTTAAACTAAGCCTGGTCAACAGCTGACAGTAGAAGTCAAAAGGCGTGCAACGCTGTCTGATAAACCCCTGAAACTTGAACAGACCATTCACCTCTGTGACAAGATTCCTATTTTGCATAGTCTGTAAACGTCTTGTCCTAGAAAAGTATACAATGCATTTACTGTCTGCACTAACTTCAGCTTTTTAACGCAGACTTTCCTCAAAACCAGGGCTGCTATCTCCACCTGTCTGTGAGACAAGGCTGCCTGACAGAAGAAATGTTATTTGGAGTGTGAATTGAGAATCCAAAGCCAGCACAGAAAGACATACACTCACTTTCTTAGGTCTTTATTTCTTCCTCCACAAAATTCCTGGCAGCGACAGGCCTGCAAAGGGACAAGGCAATTGATAAGCAGAAAAAGCAAAAATCTCATAAACCAAAAAGACACTAGAATTCACTGTCACCCCTTTGGGTCTGAAAGACCAAGGCTAAATTTACTTCTGAAATTTGCTTTCCACTTGGCTACACATTTTCAACCTGTATTTCAGTCAGCAGAGATGGCCACCCAAGACTTGACCTGTACAGTTTTAATACTAACAGAACTATGTATTGATGTGTAATCATTAAAAAAACCCACCTTACTGAATAGACAATACTGCTTTAGGCTACAATACTGGGAATTAATCTGATACATAGTAAGGCCTACTGTAACCATAACCAGTTTTTGAACCAACTTTGGTCACAGTAACAGAAGTGCCTTTAGTCTAGCAGTTCAGAAATAAAGGCTTGATCTTGCAGCAAAACAGTCCAAAGTCCAGTTTGGCTGGAGAGTCTGTCATAACCACAGCACTCAAGTGAGCAGTTGAGCTTCTCCTCTTAAGGGTGTGTCATTAAATAATCCTTGTGATTCTGCAGGAAAAGAATCTCAAATGGGAGACTGGTGTAACTTTATACCCCACTGACTAACACCTCAAAGGACCGAGAACCACCAGCCTGAAAGTGGTCTGTTCCTGTTCCCAACAACTTTCATATCCCCCATCACAGCTCCACCACCATCCTGAAAAGCAGTCTCTCCTGCTCCTGGCAACTCTGAAATCCTCATCACAGTTCCACTGCAATGACAGACTTTGAATCCATTTTCTCCTACCAAAACCTTGTCCCTTAAATTACCACAAATCTGACATATCTCACATTGCCGTGCACTGTCTGCCAGAACCTTCCCAGCATCTCCTGATTTCAAATTCCAGGTCAAGAGAGGCATCTTTCACTATCCTGAAACATGTACCCAAACCCCTTCCACTGCATCCCATCCAGAATTTTCAAAGACAAAACTCGAACCCACAGTATAACCTCAAACTGAGCAAATCTTCCTTCAGAATCACTAGAGCACCATCCAGGTCTGTGTGAGCTGGCACAGGCAGGACGCAGGTACAACCTCAAAACCATGGATGAAATGCAAAGAGTAAATTTATTTTTGTTACCTCGTGGCCAGGGGATCCCCAGAGCAGCACCTGGGCAGAGGTACACAAGCGGGGACACAGGCACCGCGGAGCTGGGTCCTTGCTAGAGGATCCCTGGCCCTGCTGGGGCTGCCTGTGTGCCAGGGATTCACGCAGGCGTAGTTCACCACTGTGCTTTGACCTTTCCCACAGCAGGGCAGGAATCTGGAGCGTGGTCAGTAGAGTGCCTCTGGGTCTGTCAAGGGATATGTTCTCTAGACACAAATGTTCTACTTGTCAAATACACAAGACTAAACAATTAGTACGATGTATGTGGTTTTCTGCACCCTAGCTGCAAGTCACTTGGGCATGTTTACAATCCTCCTTGCCAGTCTTCTGTTATTTTCCCTTGCCTTGTTCTCAAGAATTTCATAAATGTTATTTTTTTCTGTAGCAACATTTTACCCATCTTTGCTTCCAAGCACAACTCAATCTTGCACTTTTTATTCAGTCAAACCAGTTCTAGAGCTCTACTCAGTTCCATATTTTACAATATGCTTCCCATTCCTCTGTTCAGCTCCTCATCTGTTTCTCACTCCATCCCTCTGCTTTACTATCCTTCTTTTCCTCTCTTCCATTCCCTGTCCCTCTGTCCAGCTCTTCATGCTTTGCTTTCACACCCAGTCCCTGCTGTCCCCCATTAGGCAACCCATCCCTTCCTTTCTCTGCCCATCTCTCTGTACACCTCTCTGTCTCACTCAGTTTGTCTGTCTAGTTCCCTTACCCCCTGCCCGGCTCTCCATCCATCTTTTCTGACCTATATCTGTCTGTCCACCTCTACATCCCTCTTTTCCCCTTCTCCACTCCCTGTCCCTCTGTCTGGTCTTCCATTACTCTTTCTGGCCCTCCATCCCTTTCTTTCTGTACCTGTGTCCCTGTCCATCTGGCTATACATTCTTAGCTTTTTCTAGCCCTTCATCCATGTCTGTGTTTGTCTAGCTCTGCATCACTTTTTCTCTTTACGTGCCTCTGCCAAGCTTCCTGGGCCTCTGTCCCCCTAGGCAGGACTGCCACCCAGTGCATCTTGAATTGTGATTGTGATGCTGTCACTGAGCCACATTTCTCTCTTAATGCAAACCGGTGTCATTAGCCCCATTCTGCTCCTCTTCCACCTGTGCACAGCACTAGCCTGCACCTGCCTCTGCTTTCTGAAACGCTGTTGTGTCATAGGTCTCTCTAGCAACGTCTGTTTGACGTGGGCCATCTGCGTGAGGTCACTTAGGAATGGCGGCCAAAACCAAGCCTATAAAGAGCAACCGTTCCTGGTGTGCGTGTTCTGTTCTGCTGCGCTTCCAGTGTAGGCCATAGCACAGCACTAGCCTCCACCTTTTCAGGTAAAGAGTTATGCTGACCACTAACTCCTCACTGTATGTTACTTTTCTGGTCAGAATATTGGCAGTAACCTCCCCCTGTGCCCCCAGCATTCAGCTCTGAGCTTGGATCCGATGGCTCGCTTTGATGCAGTGCGGGCATCGTGCACTGAGGCTGTTGTGGGGAGGTGAGAGCTGTGGAAGTTTATTGCAGGGCTCTAGGGGTAGGGCAGAGGTGCAGACAGGCACGATCAGAGTTTTTTTTTTTCCTCTCAAATACCAGAACTGAATCCTGTCCCTGAAGGAAAAAGCAGAGGAGAGTCTGGCAGTTACTCAGTGACTTGTCACATGAAGAACCCACCCAACTGAGGAATGCTACTGCAGTAATGGCTCTGAAGGTGTCAGGGGAAGGGAGAGGGTGCTGGCCCTTGGAGGGCTGTGGCAGTCACTCCCGAGTGGTGGTTATGTGCATTAATTTAAAAGTTGTTTTATTCTTTGCACTCTATCACTTTGCTGTGGTTCCTGCAGTCTCTGCACTCAGTAAAAAGTGCCTGAGGACAGTGCGCAGGGTAAGAGGGTACCCATTGTGCCTGAGGGGGATGGGGGCTGGTCCCCAAGTGTCTCAGATGCCTTTGGGTCCCTGGGGTTTCTGGGAGAACCCCAGTGCTGTTCACAGGGCTGCAGGGGATTGCCCTGGTCCTTCATTTGTAGTTTGATGTACCCAAAAGCCCTGCATTTGCCCTCTGAATCCCTCAGTTCACATTTTGAGTTGGTCCAGAGTCCTCCACGTGCCTTCCTGTCTGCCCCTGAGCCGTGCATTTGTCTTGCAACATACCACAAAGTTTCCTGCTTTCTCCTGTCTCCGAGTTTTCCTGATGTTTCTTTGGTGTGCTTCAGGATCAGCCGTTTCTCCTTCCATGTATCTCTCCCTTTGCCTTGTGCACCCAGAGTCTTCCATTTACCCTTGCCATCCCCTGGTATTTTCTTGTTTTTCCCTTTATTTCATCCCAAGAGCTTTGCATTTGTTTTCTTCTCCCCTTAATACTCTTCCTTTTGGTGCACCCCCAGGCTCTTTTAGCGTTCAGCAAACTGCTGACAGGATCTGGGGGGCACCTCCACAGCCCCAGAACACCGGAGTGTCTTTGGGGTGGCGGCCATGGCCCCGTGTTCCCCGGGGCTGCTGCTCTGGGCCAGGGGCAGGGCAGGAGGGGGCGGGTGGCCGATGGCGGGGTCCCCGTGTCCCGGGGCTGAGCGGGGCGGGTGCGCTGGCCGGGGCCGGCGTGGGGCAGCGGAGCCGCCGGCGCTGGGAACGGCCCTGCGGCTGCAGCCGCCGCGGGGGGCCGGGGCCGGGGCCGGGCGGGCCCCGCGCCTGGGAACGTCCCGAGCGCGGCGACACCCACGGGGCGGTGGCTGGCGGCGCAGCGGGGGGCCGGGGCGGCGACGGCCGGGGTTAGCGGACCGGGGACCCGCAGGAAAGGCGGCGGGTGACGGGGAGCGGGGGAAGGGACGCTTCGGAGCCCTGCCGGAGGGGCAGGGGCCGGTCGCGGGGCAGCCCCCGGCCCCGGCGGGGCGAAGACCCGCAGGGGCAAATCTCGGGGCCCGCGGAGGGCGGCGGGAGCCGCAGCGTTCGGGCCTCGGGGCGGCCGTGCTGCGCCCCGGCACCTGCCGGGAGGTGTGGCTTCCTGCGGGGGGGAGCTCCGACCAGGCGCCGGGCCGGGGCGCGCGGCTTCCGCTGCCGGGTCCCGGTGGCGGAAAAGGCCCTTGAGCGGCGGGAGCGCGTCCGGGGCGGTGGCAGCGCCAGGGACCGGGACCGGGACCGGGATGACGACGCTCCGCGCCTTCACCTGCGACGACCTCTTCCGCTTCAACAACATGTGAGTGCCGCCCGCCTCTCCCTCGCCCCCCGGCCCCTCGCCCCCCTTTCTGCCGCGCTCGGCCCGCGGGCGCACGTGAGGGGCTCCCCCTTCCCCCCGGGGCGCTCGGGGCCCCCTCGGCCGGCGAGCCCCGGGCCCGCGGTGAGCGTTGCTCTCCCCCGCAGCAACCTGGACCCGCTGACGGAGACCGTATCCTTCCCGCTGCCGCGGAGGCCGGGCGCGGGGCGCGGAGCCTGGCGCGGGGCGCGGAGCCTGGCGCGGGTGGCCGCGGCGGCGACAGCTTGGTCCTTAACCCGTGGCCGCAGTACGGGATCCCCTTCTACCTGCAGTACCTGGCTCACTGGCCCGAGTATTTCATTGTCGCCGAGGCGCCCGGCGGGGAGCTCATGGGTTACAGTGAGTGTGCCGGGCCCCCGCACCGGGTTGCCCCGCGTTACCGTCTCGCGGCATCGCGTGTTTCTATAAATGGGCGATGTGCGTGTTCATAATCTAACGCGGGAGCTTTTCTTACTCTTTGCGTTTTCCAAACACCCAGCAGGGGAGAGGAACGTTATGTATCATCTTCCGGTTTCATAGGTGCCAAAGGGTATTGCATAGAACTCACAGCAGTAGTTTTCAGTTTGATGTTCCTGGCAGGGCAAGGACTGCTGGCTGTGGTAACGTCCACCCAGGTTTTATACAGGTGAATATATGTGCACAAGCATTTCTGTTATCCCGGAATTAAGTCCCTGTACTCAGCTCTGATCTCACACACTGTCAGTCATCTGTAAGTAAAAGTGCTGGGCTTGGGTTTTGCACAGGGAATGAATTGTAAGGGAACGAATGAGCTGGGTCTAGATGTTGTTTGCTTATTTGCTGTGGAATATTTGTGTCTTTGAGAAATCATTCCAAATAGAACTCTTGGTTTGTTTATTCCTTCCGTGTTTTTTTCCCCTGTTTTGGGAGAGGCGCGGGGGGAGAACAGGGCAGAATAAGTGTCTTTGCGGAGACTTGAAAAATAAAGTATTTAATATAGTAAAGCTTAAAGCTTTTGCTGTACAGAAGGTTTCGCCATATTCACCACATCAGTTGCATATTAGCAGTGACTGATGTTTATGAGTACTGTGTGAAAGCGTGAATATTCATTAGTGAACTAACACTGGTTTGGCTCTGTATAGAAAGGATAGGAACTACAAAGGAGCCTCCCCAAAACAACCTTTTTTCCCCCCCTCCCCTTAAACATACCGTATTTGCAGGGCCTTAACCTTCTATTGCCAGATTGGCAAAGCTTCCCAAGCTCTTTTGCCCCATAGTCACCAAAAATCTTCAGTAGTTGCCAGGATGGTGAGTTAGTTTGGGACTTCTAGGCCTTCATCCCTCCCTTATTTTAGTCAGATCCTGAATTCCATTCAAAGACTCATGAGAGTTGCTTAAAATTTTCACTTGGAAATCATGCCTTCAACAATGAATTTGCAAAAGTTTTTTTGTTTTTTACAGTAGTTAAGAAACTACTGCAATACTTGAGCAAAATGACATTTTTAGTGGTTGCTGAATCACAGAGTAATAGCATAGACATCCCTGTTTGAGCCTTTACCACAGTCATTGCAGTGTTCGTTTATATACTGCTTGGTTCTTTTGTGAAGACATGTGGCTGTGGGTGGTGCATTATTCCAAAGGTGCTACTGCTCTGATGCTCTGTATGTTCACAGTAATGGGTAAAGCAGAAGGCTCTGTGGCTAGGGAAGAATGGCATGGACACGTTACTGCTCTCTCTGTTGCACCAGAATTTCGACGGCTGGGTTTGGCTGCTAAATTGATGGAACTACTGGAAGAAATTTCAGAGAAGTGAGTACTATACTTATCTTTAAATTTATCTTTTAAAGTAATCTTTCTACCCCCACCTGTCCATGACTTAGATATTTGATTTGCATGAAACAGACCCAGAATTTTGCTTTAAGTAGTGTTCTGATTTGCTGAAATTCCCCATAGTTAGAGAACAAGAATTAAAAATGTTGCATGGCGGTTTGATCTCAAGGTTTCTATGAAAGCTAGCTTGCCAGAATGCATAGGAAGTAGCCTGAATTCCAGTAGAAATACTGTATAAAAGGTCCTTTTCTTGGCAGAAAAAGTGCTTAATGAAACAGCAACACTATTTCCTGTAGGGCCCCCAACGTACTCACTCAGTAATCATGGGCTTTGTGTGATTCCCGTAGGCACAATCTTGAACAACTTCTGGATGGCAGACAGTATCTTAGCTTACTTTCTATCTTGTGATTGATTGCTTGTACCTGCTGAAAATTTAATTTAGTGTCAGATGAACCCACAGGGAAGTGTCCTCAACTCATGCTGGTAGGGCAACCCAACTGTAGATGGTAAAATGGGAAAATATTATGCCGTTTTGAAAAACTTGCCTTGTGAGGAGAAGGGCTGTCTCCTATTAGGCAACTGAATTTTGTGACTAACTCCACCACTCCCCCCTGCCATCTACTTTGAAGGAGGCAGTCCCTAAACCAATGCAATCTAAAATGTGGATTAAATCATTTATCATGGATATGAGGCTTGTGTGGGTGTTTATCTTGTCCTGTTCCTTCTGTTCATAATTCTGAACCCACTGGCTGGTGTAAAAGAATAGTCATGTGACAAAAATAAAATTAAATTTGTGCCTATACTGGATTTGTCCCTTGGTAAAGGAGTGCATCTGTTATTACAGTGTGAAAGAGGTTTGATGAGCATACCACATCATCAGACCTGCTTTGGGTCTGACTACAAGTTATGGGTTATTACTTAGAAATACATTCACCTGCTATACTTACTGTGGTCTTTTGGCTTTTTATTTTTTCAAAGAAAGGGTGGATTTTTCGTCGATCTCTTTGTGAGAGTATCAAATCAGGTTGCAGTAAATATGTATAAGCAACTGGGCTACAGTGTGTACCGGACAGTACTAGAGTACTACTCTGCTAGCAATGGAGAGCCAGATGAAGATGCTTATGGTAAGTACTTGTTCTGCCTCAAGTTGAATGGTAAGTTTCTGATGTTGAGGGTTCCTGGGTTGGTTTGAATGATATTTTTTTTTTTTTCTTTTAAATATGAAACAAGTTTAGATAGCTGTTGATGAACGGGATTTTGTATACTCCTTTAGATAGCTTTTCCTACTGAAGATTACATCAGTTACAAAACTTAATCTTGCAGTTTACATGTTTTGTAGCATCTGTGACAAAATAAACTAAGAAACAAGAATAAATTAGTAAGTACAAAGACATTGATCGTGTAGGTAAGGTGAAAATAAAAATGCAGTTTCTTATATAATTTTTCTTTTTGAGCAACGCTCACACCCAGTAGCTGGGCTTTTTGCTAATATTATTGGGGGAAGCAATTGCAGTGCTTTCCTTGTTTCTTCCCATAGCAGGGACTTGAAACTTTGTTTTTCTCAGATGTCTAACTACAAATTTACAAGTGTCAGTGGTCAACAGTGACAGAGAATTGGGTGGCCTTTTCAATTTAAAAGGGAAGGAACATGGAAATTAAACTACGTTAATGTTACTTCTGTTATCAAAACTGAAATACGAGCTGCTTCCTCTTTCTAGACTTTCTTTTCTTTAAGTATCCTCACTGAAGGGTTACGTGGCCATGCTGCATATCTTTTCTGTTCTTGCACTATTACTTTGATATGCGTGAGTACTGTGAAATACAAGAGCTATGGACAGACATCTACTGTTGTTGCAGATGCCTTAAGTCATCTATTTGTCCTTTTAGCTTGGCATTTCCTTTCCATTCAGTTGAGTTTCATGTGGTGTTATATTTCAATTGATAACATTGCTGCTGAATGACATTCAGGACATCATTTTTAAAAAGGGAAAAAAGACCTGGGGAGCTGTAGGCCAGTCAGTTTCACCTCTGTGCCGGGCAAAATCATGGGGTGGATCCTCCTGGAAAATATGCTGGGGCACATGGAAAATAAGGAGGTGATTGGTGACAGCCAACATGGCTCCACTAAGGGCAGACTGTGCCTGACAAATTTGGTGGCCTTCTACGATGGGGTTACAGCGCTGGTGGATATGAGAAGAGCCACTGACGTCATCTCCCTGGACTTGTGCAAAGCGTGTGACACTGTCCCACACAACATCCCTGTCTCTGAACTGGAGAGACATGGATTTGGCAGATGGAGCACTCGGTGGACAAGGAATTGGCTGGATGGTGGCACTCAGAGTTGTGGTCAATGGCTCCATGTCCCAGTGGAGAGCAGTGACGAGTGACTTTCCTCAGGGGTCGGGGTTGGGACCGGCGTTGTTTAACATCTTTGTTGGGGACATGGACGGTGGGATCGAGGCACCCTCAGCAAGTTCCCACTGACACCGAGCTGTGTGGTGTGATGGAGGGGAGGGAGGGAAGGATCCATCCAGAGGGACCTGGGCAGGCTGGAGAGGTGGGACGGGCAAACCTCATGGAGTTCAACAAGGCCAAGGGCAAGGTCCTGCCCATGGGTCGGGGCAATCCCCAGCACAAATCCAGGCTGGGCGAGGAGGGGATGGAGAGCAGCCCCAAGGAGAAGGACTTGGGGGGGTTGGGGATGGAAAACTGACTGTGAGCCAGCAACGTGTGCTGGCAGCCCAGAAAGCCACCTGTGTGCTGGGCTGCACCCAGAGCAGTGTGGGCAGCAGGGCGAGGGGGGGATTCTCCCCCTCTGCTCCGCTCTCGGGAGACCCCCCTGCAGTGCTGGGTCCAGCTCTGGGGGCACCAACAGCAGAAGGACATGGACCTGCTCGAGCGGGGCCAGAGGAGGCCACGAAGATGCTCGGGGGGCTGGAGCACCCCCCCTGTGAGGACAGGCTGAGAGAGTTGGGGGGGTTCAGCTGGAGAAGAGAAGGCTCTGGGGAGACCTTAGAGCGACCTCCCAGGACTGAAAGGGGCTGCAGGAAAGGGGGAAGGGACTCTTGATCAGGGGGTGTAGGGATAGGACGAGGGGTAACGGGTTTAAACTGACAGAGGGGAGATTTAGATGAGATTAAGGAAGAAATTCTTCCCTGCAAGGGTGGGGAGGCCCTGGCAGAGGTTGCCCAGAGAAGCTGTGGCTGCCCCCTCCCTGGAAGGGTTCAAGGCCAGGTTGGACAGGGCTTTGGGCAACCTGGGCTAGTGGAAGGTGTCCCTGCCCAGGGCAGGGGGGTGGGACTGGATGGGCTTTACATTCCTTCCAACTGAAACCACTCTGTGATTCTATGAAACTATTGGAGTGTGTCCAGAGGAGGGTGACCAACATGGTGAAAGGTCTCAAGGGCAAGATTTAGGAGGTCACTTGGCTTGTTCAGCTTGGAGAAGAGAAGCCTGAGGGGGGACGTCATCCCAGTCTACAACTTCCTCAACCTCCCCCTCATGGAGGGGGAGATGCTGAGCTCCTCTCTCTGGTGACCAGCAATAGAACATGAGGGAATGGAATGAAACTGTGTCAGGGGAAGTTCAGACCAGACATTAGGAAAAGGCTCTTCACTGAGAGGATGGTCAGTCCCTGGAACAGGCTCCCCAGGGAGGTCGTCGCGGCACAAAGCCTGTCAGAGTTCAAGGAGCATCTGGATGATGCTCTTAGTCATATGGTTTAGTTTTAGGTAGTTCTGTGAGGAGCAGGGAGTGGGACTTGATGATCCTTATGGGTCCCTTCCAGATATTCTGTGAAATCTTGATTTAAAATGATCTTATTGTAGTACAGAATTCACTTAATATGGCTTTGTGAAATTACTGTCTTACTGTAATAGCCTTTTTTCTTTTTGCCACAGATATGAGAAAAGCTCTTTCTAGAGATACAGAGAAGAAATCAATCATACCTCTGCCTCATCCTGTGAGGCCAGAAGACATTGAGTAACTGTAAGCTGTGATTTTTTTCAGCCAACTTACTAAGAGCATCAAGTTCCTCCAACCCCCAGCCCCCAAGAACTTACGGAGGAGAAAACTTAGGCTCAGTGTTTTTCCCCATAAAATACCAAAAAGCAATATTGAGAAGCTTACTAATACTGCGTCTGTTGGTAATGGCTGCATACTCCTGCACTTACCCATTATTTTTCCTTACAAATATTGGAAATTCAGAGACTATTAAAATGAATTACCTCATGTATGCTGTTTTCTTTCAAACCAAAAATAACTGAAGTCAGTAACAGTAACAACTGTTCAACTGCATTTATTCATGACCGATGAAAATACTGCACAATACCCAAAAAACACAGCAGGGGAAGGCAATGTATTAATACTTGCATAGAAGATAAACCTGTTATAATGTAGAAATGTCCTCATGGCACAGGCACAGGACTGACATTAGGTTTGCTGTTGACTTGAAAAATATGGACAACTAAAGCAGTTGAGGCTTTCTCTGCACTGTGGACCAGATTCAGGACAAATTCTGTGTAAACATGCTGCGTCTGCTGAAATAATCTGTGGTAAAGATTTCTTGTTTTCTCACACTCTTCTTGCTCAATTTCAAGGTCAGTGTAGGATTTCCAAAGAACCTGCAAAAGAGAAGTCTCTCCTTATGTTCACAGCATCTTCAAACAACCATATATCTGACACTGAGATAATTCAATTTATTTTTTTTAAAGGAGAAGCATGGATAAATGGAATTTGCAGAAAGGAAGTTCAGAGATCAGAGTATTATTTTGCACAAGCTAGGATTAAGACTAAGTTGTATCAGATTTTGTACAGCTAATCCATTTATCTTGCTCCTGTAAATATGTTTCTCCCTCCATGTTTTATCATGGGTTTTATAGTCCTGCACACCCTGCCAAGAAACAGATGCTAAATTTAGACGAGATACAGGCTAAACTGCTATGGTGAGCCATTCTGTTCAAGGTGGTAGATTATTTCCATTTTAATTAGCCTCACTGTGTAATTAATACTGGGTTTTGTTCCTGGGTTTCTTCCATCCTTATATTGAGCTTTCTGTCCCTTTTTGTCTCCCACTGTCTGTCCAGTGTCCTCATGCTCTCGTTGCTCTCTCATTGTGTCTGCCCCATGTCATTATCTCATTCCGTACAACTGTTTTGCTCTTCTTTGTTTTTTCTTGTTTAAAAGTTATCTGTTCCTTTTCTTTCACTCCTCTATTCCTCTGTCTTGTGCCATGTTGCATTCTTGAGGCCATGGAAGTGACATTAGGAGTGACAGAATGTCAGAAGCAGGTTCTCCAGCCCATCACTGTTTTTACTTTCTCCATCTTTGTCCCAATCTGCATCTCTCTCTGTATTACTCAGTCCTCCTTTGTCCCAGTGTCTGGCTCCCTGACCCTCTTTCCCTTTGTTGCTCTGTCCTACCTGTTTTTCTCTCTGCCCCCCTAGTTTCTCTTATGCTCCCTTTTCCTTTTTTATTCTGTTGCTCTATGCTGCTCCCTGTCCCATTGTTTCTCACTGTATCCCTCTGCCCTGCTCCCTGCCCCTATAATTTTTTAATCGTTCTCTGTCATGCTGCCCTTCCCAGTTTTTTATCTCCATGCTGCTCCCTATCCTTATTTTCCTGTCTTGCTCCCACTCCCTCCTCCATCCTCTGTCCCTGCTGCTGGTTTTTCCTTTCCCCTCCCACCTTGCTGTGCCTCTGTCCTTTTCGTTGTCCCTGTCTTTATTGTCTTTTGCTTGCTGTCTGTTCCTGCCTGATGTTTTCTCACTACCCCCCCACCGCTGGCCATCCGGCTGCCCCTTTTCTCCTGACTTCTAGTGTCCTGCACCCTGCTCCTCATTTTTGGCAGTCTCCAGCTCTGCCCAGCAGCCCGTTGCTCCAGGAGCCAACTGACTGACTGAGTGTTCCCGGCCGGCCTGAGGAGCGTGGCTCTGGGAACAAGCGCCCGGGTGTGCCAGGTGCAGGGGGAGCATTAGGGGCCCCGAGCCCCGGAGCAGACTCGCTTTTGGGACTTGTTATGTGTGTGACTGAATA
This sequence comes from Strix uralensis, assembly GCF_047716275.1. Lineage (NCBI taxonomy): Eukaryota > Metazoa > Chordata > Aves > Strigiformes > Strigidae > Strix > Strix uralensis. The sequence continues at coordinate 206,147 of NC_133979.1, read as the reverse complement.
AACACTTGCTGTCTGCTGGCTGCCTTTTGTGCTTCCTTTGCCCCGGGCGAGGGGCTGTGAGGGAGCCCAGGGGAGGGGTGATGATTCACTGTGGGGGTGGGGGGATGGCCCACTGTTCCTGCTGGGCTCCACCCGCGGGCCGGGGCTGGAGGAGCCCCCGGGGCGGGCAGTGAGGCTGCGGACAGCGCTCCCTCCCTGTCCGGGGCAGTGCTGGAGGAGGAGCCGGTGCGAGCTGAGGGAGCAGGAGAGAGAAGGGGAGCTGGGCCGCGCGGTCGGTCGCATGGCAGCTGCCGGGGAAAGCCGCGGCGGGGGGGCCCACGCGGTGCGGCGGGACCGGCGGCAGAAGCCGCTCCGGGTCGGGGCCGGGCGGAGACGACGGCGCTTCCCGGGGCCGCGCTCGGCCGGGCTTCCGCGTGCGTGGGCGACGGGCGGGTGCTGTAGTCACGTGATCGGAGTTTCCGGTCGGCCATGTTGGCTCCCCGGGGCACGCCGGGAGCTGTAGTTTGTCGGCACTCGGCTGCCCGGCAGCTGCGTCGCTCCCGCGCGCGCGCGGCACGGCACAGTCCTCGCTACCGGCGCGGCCCCACGGCGCAGCGCGAGGCGCGGTTTTGTGGCGGGTTCGTGCGGTTTCCCGCGGGCTGCCCGCGGCTCCCCCAGGACCGGTGTGCCCGTGCCCCGGCAGTGCGCATGCGCGGTGGCGTCTCCCGGAAGTGCTGCAATCCCCAAGCGCTTCCCAAAGCTGCCCGTGGGTCTCTGGGAGTGCAGGGCTGTGGGGTGGCTGCATTCCCCCCCCCCCCAACCCCTCGGCATCGCCCGTGGGGACTGCGGAGGGGGTCAGAGAGCAGACGGGGTGAGCTGTGCCGTGGGCCTGAAATGGAGGCAACGTTTTGCCTTCCTGGGGCTTGAGAACAGACGCGTGTGGCTGATTGAGGGGCTCAGAAACAGACGGAGTTGTGTGGCTTTGGGCTCAGAAACAAAGGTCAAGTCGTGCATTTTTTGGACTTGAGAAGAGGCTCAGCAGGCTGGTTTTTGGGCTCATAAAGAGGCACTAAGGCAGCTGGTTTGGGGGCCAAAAGCAGAATGCAGTTTGGCTGGTTTTGCAGGCAGGTGAGAGGCGGAGGGTTGTGGGAAGGCCCTGGGGGCTGCGGGGGAAAGGAGGGGGTGGGTGTCGGGGTGGCATGGGACCCCGAAGCTTGGGAGGCCGGCGTGCACCAGGCCAAACTCCACGTCTGAGGTGGTCTCGGGGGGGAAACACGCTTTTCAGACCCTACGTGCCTTCTTCGAGTTCAGCAATTATTTGTACGCTGCTTAGAATAATTATGACCTAATTAATAATACAAAGTAATGAATGCTTAGAGAACGTACAAGGTGGATGTTTACTCCTAATACTCAAGCTCTGACAGTGATTGTTTTACAGCCTTGTCAAAGCCCAGGCTGTTGCCGGTAGCTGGAGCCTGTGAGGAGAAAGAGCTGAAATGAAGCGGAGTTTCAGTGCAGAGCTGAAGCGTCACTGAGCCAGACCTGTAGCCAGCAGGAGCTGGAACGAGACAGGGTGTCCGCTGTCTGGAGCCGGCATTAGCCAGAACTGCGGCTGTGAGGAGCAGGAGCTGCGCTCAGTCGGGCTGTCGACTGGCTGCAGCACCCCTTGGCTCGACGGCGGAGGCTCCTCAAAGAGCGCAGGATTTGAGGCGAGTTGGTGAGAGAGAGAGGAGCAGCCGGGCAGGAGCCACAGAGCGAGTGATTGCTTCTGAGTACAACGGATGCTTTATCTCTGTGGTTTCCTGGCTTCCACGGGAGATGCTGGCTGCAACACCTGCTTTTTGGGGGCAACACGGCACTTCCCGGGAGGGTGCTGTTGCGGTAGAGGTCAGTGCTGGCTGGCGTGTCGGTGACTGGCGGCGCTCTGTCTTGCGGGTGATGGAGAGGAACCTGGTGAATGCGGGAGCATCCCAGTGAGATGACGTGCTCCTGATGAGGATGGATTCTGGAGCGTGCTCTCTGAAAGGTAAGTCAAGGGGCAAAAGCCGTGGGTAGGGTGGGGCCAGCAGAGGCTCTACCATCAGGGCTGTGGAGAGGGCTATTTAGGCTTCCTTAAGTCTGTGGGAAGAGAGCAGGGTCTGTCCCACAGGACGTGCATGTTCTGGCCTGTGTCTGTGTCCTCGTGTCATTTGTGGTGTCTGTGTTCTGTCTTGTGTGCGGTGCCTTCCCCACGTCTCTGTGGTGCCCCGTGGGCTCTCTGCACGGTGCATGCACCTTGGTAGGTGTCCATGGGATCTGTGATGCCTTGCTGCGCGGTGGGAGGTGGAAGGTGGGGCTCCGGCCACGTGCGATCTACAGCAATAATGGTCAGTGCTGTTTCTTTCCCTCTTCCAGAGGCCGTGCTGAGGCTGCGCTTGTCTGTTCCTGCCCTGGGGTGCCGTTGACTGCACCCGCCTCGGGCTTGTGTGGGGTGTCTCTGCCTGGCCTTGCGCTTCTCACGGCACGGGGACAAAAAGGGACAGGCGGAGCCCTTCCCGGCTGTGGACAGTGGACAGGAGCTGCCGCGGCTGAAGCTGGAGAGACCAGAGAAAGCGGAAGAAAGAGAAAATCAAGACCATCTGCGCAGCACCCACCTCCCAGTGCAGGAAGAGAGAGCCTGCCTCTCTGGGTGAGGAAGGAGCCCTCTTCACAGTCAGACCGCCAGCGTGCACCCAGGGTCTGCGTGCGTCACCCCAAGCGCGGTACGGCCGCGTAGTGCGCGAGCAAGCGAGGCTGCGTGTGTCGGAAGCCTGGTCTTGTAAGAGGTGAGAGACACTCGCGTATTCTTTTAGGGTGAGGACAGCCAGGCGACTGGAGTTTCAGAAGAAGAAGAGGGGCAGGAGGAAGGAAGGAGAAAGAAGCATCTGACCCGTCAAATTCTCCCAGCAGTGCCGAGAGCGAGAGCTGCGGTGAGTCCTGGGCCTTCAGGGCCCTGTCACACGTCTTGTGCGTCCCGGTCCTTTCCTGCCCGTCACCTGGACCTCTTTTTTCCATGCTGCTGTTATTTCTGCCGCCCCCACCCCTTTCCTAGACCTCTCCTCTTCTTTATTCTTCTGTCCTGCTCCCCCTTCCTTTCTCACTTTCTCTCTCTTGTCCTACTGCTCCCTTTTCTCATTTCTCTCTGTGCTTTTGTCCTGCCTCTCCCTCCTTTTTTTCATCTTCCATCTCTGCGCTTAGTGTCGTCGCTTTTTAAATTTTCATTCTACGTCTTTTAGTTTGCTGTCGCTATTTCGTGTTTCCTTAGTGCTGCCGCTTTTTAAATTTTCTTTTCTGTGCCTCTGTTCTAGTTCGGTATCCCTGTGTGATCATTTTTTCCTTTATTTCACCAACACCTGTTGCTTTTAAAATGTTCTTTTTCCCTTCAGTGTCTTTTTAGTGAGTTTTTCTCTTTCCTTAATGCCCTCTCTGTCTTTTTAAATCGTCCCCTCTTTTGTTCGCTGTGGCTACTTTTTAGTTCCAGGGCGTGGTTGGACCAGATGACCTGCAAGAGTTCCCTTCCCACCTCAAACCGTTCTGCAGTTCTGGAGTCACAGCTGTCACATCCAGGGCGGTGAGCTACCACAGGCGTGAGAAGGTTGCCCCAGGCTTCAAGGCCATCCCGAGCGCCTGCTGCTTTAGTCCGGCTGCAGCGCTCCTGAAGAAGAGGAGAAGGTAATTTTGCAGTGGTCAGGGCTTTTAGGGCTCAGTGGTCGTGCTCAGTGGGTTGCGTGGTTGGGTGGTTTGAAGGGACAGTCCGAGAGGGCATCTGAAATGCCCTTGCAGGGTGGAGGGAGGCAGGAAACCGGGGGGTTAGAGCTGGCGAGAGACTGCCCCAGGCTGGGGGGCGGTGTGCCCGTGGGTGCCAGTACCTCAGCTGCTGTGTCGGCATTGTGGGAGCCGTGGGGGTCGTGGACTTTACTCTGCCTCCCCCCAGAAAGCTCTGGCTGACGAAGTTATGCCACAACAGAGACTGCAGCCGTCAGCACCACGGGATGCTGATAATGACCAGCACAGGCCTCGCTGTACTGTCGTTTTCGCTGCTGCTTGCAGTGGATCTGCAGTGGTCTTTGATTCGCGGAAAAAGACTCTACAACTCGAAATGGAGTTATAAAGCAGGTATGTTTTACTCCGGCCGGGGTGCAAGGGGATTTCTCCACAAACCTTGCACACCAACAGCACATTTTACCAAAACGTTACAGAGTGTGGATACACTTATTCACTGGATTACATAACACAAACATACATATGCATGAGTAAGGCTGGGTTAGTTCTAGAGGCTGGTGTCAGCAGTTTATGTTATCTTTGCACCTGTGCATTGCCTCCTGGGGGGCGTCTTCGGGGTCTTTGGGAGGAAGGCTCGTAGTCTTTCTCACCTTGTTTTTTTCCCCGGAGCATGCGCAGATTCTCTTAGCCAATTTCTTGAAAAACAAAAATGTTTTTCAGCTGGTTTACTCATGCTATCTTATTTAAGGGAAGCAGTGAAACTTCTACCATCCGTATATGTCTATCTTTACTCATTACCGAGGCCCAACTAGTTAGAGCACACCTGTTCCTCGAGGACAAAACCATGATATTTTGCTGAACACTGCAGTTCTTGGTAGATTTTTACAGAAAACCGCTTTGTTTTGATGAACACATCAGTCCTTGGTAAAATTCCACAGAACAGTCTGGGCAAGCAGGATTCTTAGCAATATTAAAAAGTACTATAAGTAGTACTATAACTTGCTAGAAGTAAGTAAATAAGTTGCTAAGCAGCTTTCTATTGCAGATTTAGAAAAACGACAGATTACTTCCAGAACTCGCGCCCCCCCCCCCCCCCCCCCCCCCCCCCCTACAATTTTCCTGTTTGGCCAGTCAGTAAACCAGAGGGGGAGGTGGCGTTGAACAGGCCATTATGGGCATTTAAGTGCTTAAATAGAGCCCCATTGTCAGCGGCAGACCCCAACAATGCAGCCTTAACGACTAGGCTGCAAGTCCCTGCACGTCCTTGGCTGGCAGTGCTACATGTCAAAGACATGGTTTTTCCCTTAGGGGAAGAAGGCAAAACAAAAATTTGCATTTACATGGGAGGGTAGCCAGCATACCTTTACCAGACTCCCAGAGGGGGGTAGAAACAATCAGAAATGCCCCAATCTAGAAAAAAAATTACAACAGCTTTGTAATGGGTACTTTAGGATATTGGAGAAAACAGGTACCTGGATTCTCCATTGCCTGTCCACTGTATTCGCTTTTACAAAAAGGAAAACGGTGGAGTTGGCATTCAGAACATGAAGAAGCGATTAAAACTCTGATACTCGAATTAAAAACATATCTAAATTACAAATGCCTATTAATACTTGACCCACGAGCATTACAGCAGCCATTTAAACGTTCACCAATTTTAGATGCACCCCCCCTACCTCTAGCATGGGATGCTAGTGACAACAATGGAGTAAAAGAAACTCAGTACGAGATGGATTTATCCTGCATCCTAAGGGGTAACCTGTTCAGCCTTCCCCCCCCCCCCTGCCCCGAGACAGTTCTCTTTTCTTTCCTTGAAGAACATCGATGGTGGGAAAGCTTATCTGGGTGGTCACCACCACCAACAGGACTCGGTCTGATTTTCCTAATTCTAACTTTATTATGTTTACTACTTCTAATAGTATTGTATATTAAGGTTTGGAGGATGGTTAAACAGATCACTCAGTTACAAAAGTATACCTGTGTGTATGCTTCCCTAAAATAATTTTTTTTTAATAGCAGCTAATAAAACACAAAATTCGCTTCAGTTATAGTTGGATTATGGCATCCGCTGCTTATAGGCAGAGAGGCAAGACGCAACCACACTGCCACTCTCTGGACAAGATCAAGTACTGTAGCCCAGGTAATAGACTGTGAGGGCGGGAAAGTCCATGTGGGGGCGCAGCGGCCGCCTGAGGGGAAGGGGGCGGGACCCGCCTGTGGAAGGGGAAGGGCGGGAAAGTCGCGCGCTGCTGTGAGGGGCGGAGCGGCCGCCTGAGGGGAAGGGGGCGGGTCCAGCCCCGCCAGACGCGGGCAGGAGTCCGAGCAGAGGAGTGGCGGTCGCAGTCGTCTCTGCGGGAAGCACTGGAGCAGCAACTGGGTGAGTAAAGCCGATCTGTGAGTTTTTGGCGGGGCGGGGGGGGGGGGGGAGGCGCTGAGATTCGGGTGGTGCTGTGGCGAGCTCTGTCCGGGGGCCGGCGACCCTCTCAGACCCGACGGCGTCTTCTTGCCCTTGCAACAGCTGGTGGTGGAGCAGAAAGAAGAGACAGACATCGCGTGCAGAAGGACCCGCAAGACAAGAGAGAGCGGCAGGAGGAGCGGAGGAAGTCTGAGCAACAAGTGCAGGAAAGAGAAGGGCGCTCCGGGCAAAGCGCCGCTGTGAGGGGCGGAGCGGCCACCTGAGGGGAAGGGTAGTGGGACCTGTCTGGGGCGGGGGGGAGCGCCGTCGCCGTGGGGCGGGCGGGGGGTGGTGTGGAGCCGTCTGTGGGGGGGAGCACCGTCGCTGCCTGGGGTGGGAGAGCGCCGTCGCCGCCGGAGGGGGGAGGGGTGGGGGGAAAAGCGCCGTCGCCGTCCGACGCGGTGGGGTCGCAGTCTGGGGCGGGGGGGAGCGCCGTCGCCGTGGAGGGGGGGGAGAGCGTTGTCGCCGCGGGGCGGGCGGGGGTGGTGTGGAGCCGTCTGTGTGGGGGAGCACCGTCGCCGCCTGGGGTGGGGAGGGGTGGGGGGGGACGAGCGCCGTCGCCGTCCGACGCGGGGGGGTCGCAGTCTGGGACAGGGGAGCAGCGACATCGCCGTCTGAGGTAGGAGCGGGGGGAGCACCGTCGCCGCGGGGCGGGCGGGGGGTGGACTGGACCCGCTTGGGGGGACGAGCACCGTCGCTGCAGGGGCTGAGGAGGGTCCAAGGCCCCGCTGGATGCAGCCAGGAGCCCGGAGCAGATGAGTGGCCGTCGCAGTCGTCCCTGCAGGGAGCATTGAAGCACCAACTGGGTGAGACAAGCTGATCTGTGAGGTTTTCTCGGGGGGGGGGGGGGGGGGGGTGGTGTTGGGGTATGGGCGGGGGGGGCCGGCTTCCCTCTGTCCTCCCTGTGGGGAAGCTGGCATTTGACCGTACTCTCCTTCAAACCAGCAGCTCCTGAAGAAGAAAGAAGAGGCATTGTGAGGAGAGGCGGGCTGAAGAGGAGCGGGGCGAGAGAAGGGAGCTCTGGACAAAGGGGACCTCCCTGTTACCGGGGCTGCGGTCGCACGAGACCGTTACCGGCACTGCTGGTGTCCTGGCCGGCGCTGCGCTGGGTGACCTCCCTGTAAGCAGGGCTCGGGTCTCTGGTCTTTTGCCACCTTGCCCCACGGTTTGGCTGCCCGGAGAGAAGGGCGGCCCTGTCAGGAGAGTGAGCGGCGCTGTCTCCGCGCCGAGGGGGAAATGGGGCTCTCCGGACCCCCACGCCCGCCCTGTAAGCAGGGGAGGGCCGTGTCCCCGGCCCCGGCGGCTTTCTGGCTGCTGGCGGCCTGGCCAGCGTGACCCCCTGGGGTCGGGGCGTGTCACGGCATTTGTCCCTTGGCCACCCCGTGAAGCCCCGCGGCACGTTGAGTCCCTGCGGCCTGCGTGCGTCCTGGGGGGCAGGTCTGGGGCTCTGCTCTCCTGCTCGTGGGAAGGGATGGCTCCCCAGACACTGCCTGCACAGAGCTCTCTCTCTCTTCCGGGAAGTTTTGTTTGTCCCTGTCTGTGTGTGTGTGCCTGCCTGTGTCTGTGTGTGTGTCTGTGGGTGTGAGTGAGCAAGCGAATGAGCTTCTCGTTTAGGCCCCTGTGAAATCGCTGCAGTGTACTTAGCTTAAACTTCCCGGGAGGGAAAGATGGGCTCTGTGCAGCAACAGGGGGTCGGTCCCCTCTGAGCCCGCGAGCGGAGGGCGAGTCCCGGCTTGCCCCTCCTTGCCCCTCCTTTCGAAGGAGAGAGCGAAGCCGCGTGGCCGACGTGCGACCCGCCTGTGTTCAGGGCCTGGGTCTCTGCCTGGGTGGCCACCTGTCCTGGCTGACGACCTGCCAGCGTGCCCGCCCTGTAGTCGGGGCGAGTGCCACGAGCCGTGGAGCCCTCTGTCCCCAGGAGCCGCTTGGCCGCCCTGTAATCAGGGCTGGGCAGGCTGCCTGCGTTGGGCAGCCAGCAGAGGCTGCCCTGTAAGTCCGGGGCTGGCCAGTGACCTGCAGGCCCGGGCACTCTGCAGTGCCGGCAGCAGCTGGAGACCCCTGTAAGCAGGGGCGCAGCTTGTTTGGCTGCCACTTTGTGTGCCCAGCTCCCCTTTGTCCAGAGTTCCCGACTCCAAGCCCAGCTCCAGCGCCGGTCGGGACTGCATGCGTGGCAACCCCGGAGTGCCGATTGGGTGAGAAAAGCTGATCTGTGAGGGTTTTTTGGGGGGGGGGGAGGGAGGGGGGTGTTGGGGTATGGGTGGGCGGCCGGATTGCCTCTGTCCTCCGGGTGGGGGAGCTGGCACCTGACCGTACTCTCCTTCCAAGCAGCAGCTCCTGGGGAAGACAAGGCATCTTGAGGCGCGGCAGGCTGAAGAGAGGAGCGGGGCGAGAGAAGGGAGCTTTGCTGCCGCTTTGTGTGCCCAGCTCCCATTTGTCTAGAGTTCCCGACTCTGAGCCCAGCTCCAGCGCCGGCCGGTACTGCACACGTGGCAGCCCCGGAGCGCCGATTGAGTGAGAAAAGCTGATCAGTGAGTTTCTTTTCGGGGTGGGGGGGGGTGGGGGTGGGGGTGGGGGAAGCGCTCTGGGGACCTCCCTCCAGAGGCCGGCTTCCCTCTGTCCTCCGTGTGGGGGAGCTGGCGCCTGACTGAACTTTCCTTCCAAGCAGCACCTTGGAAGCTGCAGCGCCACGGGATGCTGATAATGACCAGCACAGGCCTCGCTGTACTGTCGTTTTCGCTGCTGCTTGCAGTGGATCTGCAGTGGTCTTTGATTCGCGGAAAAAGACTCTACAACTCGAAATGGAGTTATAAAGCAGGTATGTTTTACTCCGGCCGGGGTGCAAGGGGATTTCTCCACAAACCTTGCACACCAACAGCACATTTTACCAAAACGTTACAGAGTGTGGATACACTTATTCACTGGATTACATAACACAAACATACATATGCATGAGTAAGGCTGGGTTAGTTCTAGAGGCTGGTGTCAGCAGTTTATGTTATCTTTGCACCTGTGCATTGCCTCCTGGGGGGCGTCTTCGGGGTCTTTGGGAGGAAGGCTCGTAGTCTTTCTCACCTTGTTTTTTCCCCGGAGCATGCGCAGATTCTCTTAGCCAATTTCTTGAAAAACAAAAATGTTTTTCAGCTGGTTTACTCATGCTATCTTATTTAAGGGAAGCAGTGAAACTTCTACCATCCGTATATGTCTATCTTTACTCATTACCGAGGCCCAACTAGTTAGAGCACACCTGTTCCTCGAGGACAAAACCATGATATTTTGCTGAACACTGCAGTTCTTGGTAGATTTTTACAGAAAACCGCTTTGTTTTGATGAACACATCAGTCCTTGGTAAAATTCCACAGAACAGTCTGGGCAAGCAGGATTCTTAGCAATATTAAAAAGTACTATAAGTAGTACTATAACTTGCTAGAAGTAAGTAAATAAGTTGCTAAGCAGCTTTCTATTGCAGATTTAGAAAAACGACAGATTACTTCCAGAACTCGCGCCGCCCCCCCCCCCCCCCCTACAATTTTCCTGTTTGGCCAGTCAGTAAACCAGAGGGGGAGGTGGCGTTAAACAGGCCATTATGGGCATTTAAGTGCTTAAATAGAGCCCCATTGTCAGCGGCAGACCCCAACAATGCAGCCTTAACGACTAGGCTGCAAGTCCCTGCACGTCCTTGGCTGGCAGTGCTACATGTCAAAGACATGGTTTTTCCCTTAGGGGAAGAAGGCAAAACAAAAATTTGCATTTACATGGGAGGGTAGCCAGCATACCTTTACCAGACTCCCAGAGGGGGGTAGAAACAATCAGAAATGCCCCAATCTAGAAAAAAAATTACAACAGCTTTGTAATGGGTACTTTAGGATATTGGAGAAAACAGGTACCTGGATTCTCCATTGCCTGTCCACTGTATTCGCTTTTACAAAAAGGAAAACGGTGGAGTTGGCATTCAGAACATGAAGAAGCGATTAAAACTCTGATACTCGAATTAAAAACATATCTAAATTACAAATGCCTATTAATACTTGACCCACGAGCATTACAGCAGCCATTTAAACGTTCACCAATTTTCGATGCACCCCCCCTACCTCTAGCATGGGATGCTAGTGACAACAATGGAGTAAAAGAAACTCAGTACGAGATGGATTTATCCTGCATCCTAAGGGGTAACCTGTTCAGCCTTCCCCCCCCCCGCCCCGAGACAGTTCTCTTTTCTTTCCTTGAAGAACATCGATGGTGGGAAAGCTTATCTGGGTGGTCACCACCACCAACAGGACTCGGTCTGATTTTCCTAATTCTAACTTTATTATGTTTACTACTTCTAATAGTATTGTATATTAAGGTTTGGAGGATGGTTAAACAGATCACTCAGTTACAAAAGTATACCTGTGTGTATGCTTCCCTAAAATATTTTTTTTTTTAATAGCAGCTAATAAAACACAAAATTCGCTTCAGTTATAGTTGGATTATGGCATCCGCTGCTTATAGGCAGAGAGGCAAGAGGCAACCACACCGCCACTCTCTGGACAAGATCAAGTACTGTAGCCCAGGTAATAGACTGTGAGGGCGGGAAAGTCCATGTGGGGGCGCAGCGGCCGCCTGAGGGGAAGGGGGCGGGACCCGCCTGTGGGAAGGGGAAGGGCGGGAAAGTCGCGCGCTGCTGTGAGGGGCGGAGCGGCCGCCTGAGGGGAAGGGGGCGGGTCCAGCCCCGCCAGACGCGGGCAGGAGTCCGAGCAGAGGAGTGGCGGTCGCAGTCGTCTCTGCGGGAAGCACTGGAGCAGCAACTGGGTGAGTAAAGCCGATCTGTGAGTTTTTGGCGGGGCGGGGGGGGGGGGAGGCGCTGAGATTCGGGTGGTGCAGTGGCGAGCTCTGTCCGGGGGCCGGCGACCCTCTCAGACCCGACGGCGTCTTCTTGCCCTTGCAACAGCTGGTGGTGGAGCAGAAAGAAGAGACAGACATCGCGTGCAGAAGGACCCGCAAGACAAGAGAGAGCGGCAGGAGGAGCGGAGGAAGTCTGAGCAACAAGTGCAGGAAAGAGAAGGGCGCTCCGGGCAAAGCGCCGCTGTGAGGGGCGGAGCGGCCACCTGAGGGGAAGGGTAGTGGGACCTGTCTGGGGCGGGGGGGAGCGCCGTCGCCGTGGGGCGGGCGGGGGGGTGGTGTGGAGCCGTCTGTGGGGGGGAGCACCGTCGCCGCATGGGGTGGGGGGAAGCCGCCGCCCGGGGGGGGGAGCGCCGTCGCCGCTGGGGGGGGGAGGGGTGGGGGAGAAGAGCGCCGTCGCCGTCCGACGGGGGCGGGGTCGCAGTCTGGGGCGGGGGCGAGCGCTGTCGCCGTGGGGGGGGGGGAAGAGCGTCGTCGCCGCGGGGCGGGCGGGGGTGGTGTGGAGCCGTCTGTGGGGGGAGCACCGCCGCCCGGGGGGGGGGGGGAGCGCCGTCGCCGTCCGATGCGGGAGGGTCGCAGTCTGGGACAGGGGAGCAGCAACATCGCCGTCTGAGGCAGGAGCGGGAGGAGCACCGTCGCCGCAGGGGCTGAGGAGGGTCCAAGGCCCCGCTGGATGCAGCCAGGAGCCTGGAGCAGATGAGTGGCCGTCGCAGTCGTCCCTGCAGGGAGCATTGAAGCATCAACTGGGTGAGACAAGCTGATCTGTGAGGTTCTCTCGGGGGGGGGGGGGGGGGCGGAGGGGGGTGTTGGGGTATGGGCAGGGGGGGCTGGCTTCCCTCTGTCCTCCCTGTGGGGAAGCTGGCATCTGACCGTACTCTCCTTCCAAGCAGCAGCTCCTGAAGAACAAAGAGGCATTGTGAGGAGCGGCGGGCTGAAGAGAGGAGTGGGGCGAGAGAAGGAAGCTCTGGACAAAGGGGACCTCCCTGTTACCGGGGCTGCGGTCGCACGAGACCGTTGCCGGCACTTCTGGTGCCCTGGCCGGCGCTGCGCTGGGTGACCTCCCTGTAAGCAGGGCTCGGGTCTCTGGTCTTTTGCCACCTTGCCCCACGGTTTGGCTGCCCGGAGAGAAGGGCGGCCCTGTCAGGAGAGTGAGCGGCGCTGTCTCCGCGCCGAGGGGGAAATGGGGCTCTCCGGACCCCACGCCCGCCCTGTAAGCAGGGGAGGGCCGTTTCCCTGGCCCCGGCGGCTTTCTGGCTGCTGGCGGCCTGGCCAGCGTGACCCCCTGGAGTCGGGGCGTGTCACGGCATTTGTCCCTTGGCCACCCGTGAAGCCCCGTGGCACGTTGAGTCGCTGTGGCCTGCGTGCGTCCTGGGGGGCAGGTCTGGGGCTCTGCTCTCCTGCTCGTGGGAAGGGATGGCTCCCCAGACACTGGCTGCACAGAGCTCGCTCTCTCTTCCAGGAAGTTTTGTTTGTCCCTGTCTGTGTGTGTGTGCCTGCCTGTGTCTGTGTGTGTGTCTGTGGGTGTGAGTGAGCGAGCGAATGAGCTTCTCGTTTAGGCCTCTGTTGAAATCACTGCAGCGTACTTAGCTTAAACTTCCCGGGAGGGAAAGAAGGGCTCTGTGCAGCAACAGGGGGTCGGTCCCCTCTGAGCCCGCGAGCGGAGGGCGAGTCCCGGCTTGCCCCTCCTTGCCCCTCCTTTCGAAGGAGAGAGCGAAGCCCCGTGGCTGTAGCGCGGCCAGCGTGCGACCCGCCTGTGTTCAGGGCCCGGGTCTCTGCCTGGGTGGCCGCCTGTCCTGGCTGGCGACCTGCCAGCGTGCCCGCCCCGTACTCGGGGCGAGTGCCACGAGCCGTGGAGCCCTCTGTCCCCAGGAGCCGCTCGGCCGCCCTGTAATCAGGGCTGGGCGGGCTGCTGTGGGCAGCCAGCAGAGGCTGCCCTGTAAGTCCGGGGCTGGCCAGTGAGTGACCTGCAGGCCCGGGCACTCTGCAGTGCCGGCAGCGGCTCGAGCCCCCCGTAAGGAGGGGCGCAGCTTCCTTGGCCGCCGCTTTTGTGTGCCCAGCTCCCCTTTGTCCAGAGTTCCCAACTCCGAGCCCAGCTCCAGCGCCGGCCGGCACTGCACGCGTGGCAGCCCCGGAGCGTCGACTGGGTGAGAAAAGCCGATCTGTGAGGTTTTTTTTTTGGGGGGGGGGAGTGGTGGTGTTAGGTTGTACGGGGTTGCGGGTGGGAGGGCCTCTGGGATTCGGGTGGTGCTGTGGCGAGCTCTGTCCGGGGGCCGGTGTCCCTCTCAGACCCGACGGCGTCCTTCTGCCATTACAGGAGCTGGCGGAGAAGAAGGAAGAGCCAAACGTTGTGTGCGGAAAGACCTTCAAAGGCAAGAGAGAGCGGGGGGAGGAGCGGAGGAAGTCTGGGCAACAAGTGGAGGCAAAAGAAGGGCGCTCTGGGCAACAGGACCACCCTGTCACTGGGCTCTGGTCGCGCAAGGGTGTCACCAGGACCTTTGGTGCCCTGGCCGGCATTGTGCCCTGGCCGGCTTTGTGCCGGGTGATCTCCCTGTAAGCGGGGCTCGGGTCTTTGTTTTTTTTGCCGGCCTTTTGCCACGTTGCCCCATGGTTTCGGCTGCCCGGGCAGGTGGCAAGCGTCTGAGGGGGTTGAGCAGCACCGTCTCCGCAGCCGAGGCGGGAAGCGGGGCTCCTAAAGCCCACCGTGGTGGTGAGCTGCAGTCAGGACGGCCAGCCCGTAACTCGGGCGTAGATGGGAGCCTTGAAGTGCACGGGGCTCGTTGAGCGGGCCGAGCCAAGGGAGAATCCCCTGTAAGGAAGGCCGTGAGCATCCCCTGTGCCTAAGGGGAGGTGCTGGGAGGGACGAGGGACCCTCCCCTGTGAGCAGGCCGGTGTCCCTGGCCCCGGCCTTTCAGAGGCGTGGGGCTGAGACGTGCAGGGCTGGGCGTGCCCTGCCCTAGCCCTCTTTCTGTGTGCTGTCAGCCCCAGGAGCAGCTTGGGAGGAAGAGAGGCACGGGGGAAGGCAGGAGGCTGGGAGGCAACGGTGCCTGCGAGCCGGGCCCAGGTCCGGCCCGGGCAGGCCTGGCAGTGCTTTGAGCTGGGCCAGCGCCCTGGAAGCAGGGCTGGGGCCTCTGCTCCATCCTCCGGGTGGGGGAGCTGGCGCCTGACTGTGCCCCCCTTCCAAGCAGCAGCTCCTGGAGAAGAAAGGCGAGGCATCGTGAGGAGCGGCGGGCTGAAGAGAGGAGTGGGGCGAGAGAAGGAAGCTCTGGACAAAGGGGACCTCCCTGTTACCGGGGCTGCGGTCGCACGAGACCGTTGCCGGCACTTCTGGTGCCCTGGCCGGCGCTGCGCTGGGTGACCTCCCTGTAAGCAGGGCTCGGGTCTCTGGTCTTTTGCCACCTTGCCCCACGGTTTGGCTGCCCGGAGAGAAGGGCGGCCCTGTCAGGAGAGTGAGCGGCGCTGTCTCCGCGCCGAGGGGGAAATGGGGCTCTCCGGACCCCACGCCCGCCCTGTAAGCAGGGGAGGGCCGTTTCCCCGGCCCCGGCGGCTTTCTGGCTGCTGGCGGCCTGGCCAGCGTGACCCCCTGGAGTCGGGGCGTGTCACGGCGTTTGTCCCTTGGCCACCCGTGAAGCCCCGTGGCACGTTGAGTCGCTGTGGCCTGCGTGCGTCCTGGGGGGCAGGTCTGGGGCTCTGCTCTCCTGCTCGTGGGAAGGGATGGCTCCCCAGACACTGGCTGCACAGAGCTCGCTCTCTCTTCCAGGAAGTTTTGTTTGTCCCTGTCTGTGTGTGTGTGCCTGCCTGTGTCTGTGTGTGTGTCTGTGGGTGTGAGTGAGCGAGCGAATGAGCTTCTCGTTTAGGCCCCTGTTGAAATCACTGCAGCGTACTTAGCTTAAACTTCCCGGGAGGGAAAGAAGGGCTCTGTGCAGCAACAGGGGGTCGGTCCCCTCTGAGCCCGCGAGCGGAGGGCGAGTCCCGGCTTGCCCCTCCTTGCCCCTCCTTTCGAAGGAGAGAGCGAAGCCCCGTGGCTGTAGCGCGGCCAGCGTGCGACCCGCCTGTGTTCAGGGCCCGGGTCTCTGCCTGGGTGGCCGCCTGTCCTGGCTGGCGACCTGCCAGCGTGCCCGCCCCGTACTCGGGGCGAGTGCCACGAGCCGTGGAGCCCTCTGTCCCCAGGAGCCGCTCGGCCGCCCTGTAATCAGGGCTGGGCGGGCTGCTGTGGGCAGCCAGCAGAGGCTGCCCTGTAAGTCCGGGGCTGGCCAGTGAGTGACCTGCAGGCCCGGGCACTCTGCAGTGCCGGCAGCGGCTCGAGCCCCCCGTAAGGAGGGGCGCAGCTTCCTTGGCCGCCGCTTTTGTGTGCCCAGCTCCCCTTTGTCCAGAGTTCCCAACTCCGAGCCCAGCTCCAGCGCCGGCCGGCACTGCACGCGTGGCAGCCCCGGAGCGTCGACTGGGTGAGAAAAGCCGATCTGTGAGGTTTTTTTTTTGGGGGGGGGGGGGGGGGGGAGTGGTGGTGTTAGGTTATACGGGGTTGCGGGTGGGAGGGCCTCTGGGATTCGGGTGGTGCTGTGGCGAGCTCTGTCCGGGGGCCGGTGTCCCTCTCAGACCCGACGGCGTCCTTCTGCCATTACAGGAGCTGGCGGAGAAGAAGGAAGAGCCAAACGTTGTGTGCGGAAAGACCTTCAAAGGCAAGAGAGAGCGGGGGGAGGAGCGGAGGAAGTCTGGGCAACAAGTGGAGGCAAAAGAAGGGCGCTCTGGGCAACAGGACCACCCTGTCACTGGGCTCTGGTCGCGCAAGGGTGTCACCAGGACCTTTGGTGCCCTGGCCGGCATTGTGCCCTGGCCGGCTTTGTGCCGGGTGATCTCCCTGTAAGCGGGGCTCGGGTCTTTGTTTTTTTGCCGGCCTTTTGCCACGTTGCCCCATGGTTCGGCTGCCCGGGCAGGTGGCAAGCGTCTGAGGGGGTTGAGCAGCACCGTCTCCGCAGCCGAGGCGGGAAGCGGGGCTCCTAAAGCCCACCGTGGTGGTGAGCTGCAGTCAGGACGGCCAGCCCGTAACTCGGGCGTAGATGGGAGCCTTGAAGTGCACGGGGCTCGTTGAGCGGGCCGAGCCAAGGGAGAATCCCCTGTAAGGAAGGCCGTGAGCATCCCCTGTGCCTAAGGGGAGGTGCTGGGAGGGACGAGGGACCCTCCCCTGTGAGCAGGCCGGTGTCCCTGGCCCCGGCCTTTCAGAGGCGTGGGGCTGAGACGTGCAGGGCTGGGCGTGCCCTGCCCTAGCCCTCTTTCTGTGTGCTGTCAGCCCCAGGAGCAGCTTGGGAGGAAGAGAGGCACGGGGGAAGGCAGGAGGCTGGGAGGCAACGGTGCCTGCGAGCCGGGCCCAGGTCCGGCCCGGGCAGGCCTGGCAGTGCTTTGAGCTGGGCCAGCGCCCTGGAAGCAGGGCTGGGGCCTCTGCTCCATCCTCCGGGTGGGGGAGCTGGCGCCTGACTGTGCCCCCCTTCCAAGCAGCAGCTCCTGGAGAAGAAAGGCGAGGCATCGTGAGGAGCGGCGGGCTGAAGAGAGGAGTGGGGCGAGAGAAGGAAGCTCTGGACAAAGGGGACCTCCCTGTTACCGGGGCTGCGGTCGCACGAGACCGTTGCCGGCACTTCTGGTGCCCTGGCCGGCGCTGCGCTGGGTGACCTCCCTGTAAGCAGGGCTCGGGTCTCTGGTCTTTTGCCACCTTGCCCCACGGTTTGGCTGCCCGGAGAGAAGGGCGGCCCTGTCAGGAGAGTGAGCGGCGCTGTCTCCGCGCCGAGGGGGAAATGGGGCTCTCCGGACCCCACGCCCGCCCTGTAAGCAGGGGAGGGCCGTTTCCCCGGCCCCGGCGGCTTTCTGGCTGCTGGCGGCCTGGCCAGCGTGACCCCCTGGAGTCGGGGCGTGTCACGGCGTTTGTCCCTTGGCCACCCGTGAAGCCCCGTGGCACGTTGAGTCGCTGTGGCCTGCGTGCGTCCTGGGGGGCAGGTCTGGGGCTCTGCTCTCCTGCTCGTGGGAAGGGATGGCTCCCCAGACACTGGCTGCACAGAGCTCGCTCTCTCTTCCAGGAAGTTTTGTTTGTCCCTGTCTGTGTGTGTGTGCCTGCCTGTGTCTGTGTGTGTGTCTGTGGGTGTGAGTGAGCGAGCGAATGAGCTTCTCGTTTAGGCCCCTGTTGAAATCACTGCAGCGTACTTAGCTTAAACTTCCCGGGAGGGAAAGAAGGGCTCTGTGCAGCAACAGGGGGTCGGTCCCCTCTGAGCCCGCGAGCGGAGGGCGAGTCCCGGCTTGCCCCTCCTTGCCCCTCCTTTCGAAGGAGAGAGCGAAGCCCCGTGGCTGTAGCGCGGCCAGCGTGCGACCCGCCTGTGTTCAGGGCCCGGGTCTCTGCCTGGGTGGCCGCCTGTCCTGGCTGGCGACCTGCCAGCGTGCCCGCCCCGTACTCGGGGCGAGTGCCACGAGCCGTGGAGCCCTCTGTCCCCAGGAGCCGCTCGGCCGCCCTGTAATCAGGGCTGGGCGGGCTGCTGTGGGCAGCCAGCAGAGGCTGCCCTGTAAGTCCGGGGCTGGCCAGTGAGTGACCTGCAGGCCCGGGCACTCTGCAGTGCCGGCAGCGGCTCGAGCCCCCCGTAAGGAGGGGCGCAGCTTCCTTGGCCGCCGCTTTTGTGTGCCCAGCTCCCCTTTGTCCAGAGTTCCCAACTCCGAGCCCAGCTCCAGCGCCGGCCGGCACTGCACGCGTGGCAGCCCCGGAGCGTCGACTGGGTGAGAAAAGCCGATCTGTGAGGTTTTTTTTTTGGGGGGGGGGGGGGGGGGGAGTGGTGGTGTTAGGTTATACGGGGTTGCGGGTGGGAGGGCCTCTGGGATTCGGGTGGTGCTGTGGCGAGCTCTGTCCGGGGGCCGGTGTCCCTCTCAGACCCGACGGCGTCCTTCTGCCATTACAGGAGCTGGCGGAGAAGAAGGAAGAGCCAAACGTTGTGTGCGGAAAGACCTTCAAAGGCAAGAGAGAGCGGGGGGAGGAGCGGAGGAAGTCTGGGCAACAAGTGGAGGCAAAAGAAGGGCGCTCTGGGCAACAGGACCACCCTGTCACTGGGCTCTGGTCGCGCAAGGGTGTCACCAGGACCTTTGGTGCCCTGGCCGGCATTGTGCCCTGGCCGGCTTTGTGCCGGGTGATCTCCCTGTAAGCGGGGCTCGGGTCTTTGTTTTTTTGCCGGCCTTTTGCCACGTTGCCCCATGGTTCGGCTGCCCGGGCAGGTGGCAAGCGTCTGAGGGGGTTGAGCAGCACCGTCTCCGCAGCCGAGGCGGGAAGCGGGGCTCCTAAAGCCCACCGTGGTGGTGAGCTGCAGTCAGGACGGCCAGCCCGTAACTCGGGCGTAGATGGGAGCCTTGAAGTGCACGGGGCTCGTTGAGCGGGCCGAGCCAAGGGAGAATCCCCTGTAAGGAAGGCCGTGAGCATCCCCTGTGCTTAAGGGGAGGTGCTGGGAGGGACGAGGGACCCTCCCCTGTGAGCAGGCCGGTGTCCCTGGCCCCGGCCTTTCAGAGGCGTGGGGCTGAGACGTGCAGGGCTGGGCGTGCCCTGCCCTAGCCCTCTTTCTGTGTGCTGTCAGCCCCAGGAGCAGCTTGGGAGGAAGAGAGGCACGGGGGAAGGCAGGAGGCTGGGAGGCAACGGTGCCTGCGAGCCGGGCCCAGGTCCGGCCCGGGCAGGCCTGGCAGTGCTTTGAGCTGGGCCAGCGCCCTGGAAGCAGGGCTGGGGCCTCTGCTCCATCCTCCGGGTGGGGGAGCTGGCGCCTGACTGTGCCCCCCTTCCAAGCAGCAGCTCCTGGAGAAGAAAGGCGAGGCATCGTGAGGAGCGGCGGGCTGAAGAGAGGAGTGGGGCGAGAGAAGGAAGCTCTGGACAAAGGGGACCTCCCTGTTACCGGGGCTGCGGTCGCACGAGACCGTTGCCGGCACTTCTGGTGCCCTGGCCGGCGCTGCGCTGGGTGACCTCCCTGTAAGCAGGGCTCGGGTCTCTGGTCTTTTGCCACCTTGCCCCACGGTTTGGCTGCCCGGAGAGAAGGGCGGCCCTGTCAGGAGAGTGAGCGGCGCTGTCTCCGCGCCGAGGGGGAAATGGGGCTCTCCGGACCCCACGCCCGCCCTGTAAGCAGGGGAGGGCCGTTTCCCCGGCCCCGGCGGCTTTCTGGCTGCTGGCGGCCTGGCCAGCGTGACCCCCTGGAGTCGGGGCGTGTCACGGCGTTTGTCCCTTGGCCACCCGTGAAGCCCCGTGGCACGTTGAGTCGCTGTGGCCTGCGTGCGTCCTGGGGGGCAGGTCTGGGGCTCTGCTCTCCTGCTCGTGGGAAGGGATGGCTCCCCAGACACTGGCTGCACAGAGCTCGCTCTCTCTTCCAGGAAGTTTTGTTTGTCCCTGTCTGTGTGTGTGTGCCTGCCTGTGTCTGTGTGTGTGTCTGTGGGTGTGAGTGAGCGAGCGAATGAGCTTCTCGTTTAGGCCCCTGTTGAAATCACTGCAGCGTACTTAGCTTAAACTTCCCGGGAGGGAAAGAAGGGCTCTGTGCAGCAACAGGGGGTCGGTCCCCTCTGAGCCCGCGAGCGGAGGGCGAGTCTCGGCTTGCCCCTCCTTGCCCCTCCTTTCGAAGGAGAGAGCGAAGCCCCGTGGCTGTAGCGCGGCCAGCGTGCGACCCGCCTGTGTTCAGGGCCCGGGTCTCTGCCTGGGTGGCCGCCTGTCCTGGCTGGCGACCTGCCAGCGTGCCCGCCCCGTACTCGGGGCGAGTGCCACGAGCCGTGGAGCCCTCTGTCCCCAGGAGCCGCTCGGCCGCCCTGTAATCAGGGCTGGGCGGGCTGCTGTGGGCAGCCAGCAGAGGCTGCCCTGTAAGTCCGGGGCTGGCCAGTGAGTGACCTGCAGGCCCGGGCACTCTGCAGTGCCGGCAGCGGCTCGAGCCCCCCGTAAGGAGGGGCGCAGCTTCCTTGGCCGCCGCTTTTGTGTGCCCAGCTCCCCTTTGTCCAGAGTTCCCAACTCCGAGCCCAGCTCCAGCGCCGGCCGGCACTGCACGCGTGGCAGCCCCGGAGCGTCGACTGGGTGAGAAAAGCCGATCTGTGAGGTTTTTTTTTGGGGGGGGGGGGGGGGGGGGGAGTGGTGGTGTTAGGTTATACGGGGTTGCGGGTGGGAGGGCCTCTGGGATTCGGGTGGTGCTGTGGCGAGCTCTGTCCGGGGGCCGGTGTCCCTCTCAGACCCGACGGCGTCCTTCTGCCGTTGCAGCAGCTGGTGGTGAACAAGGAAGAGACGACCATCGCGTGCAGAAGGACCTGCAAAGGTAAGAGCGAGCGGGGGGATGAGCGGCAGCGGGCTGCCGAAGAAGCGAGAGAAAGCAGTCTTCAAGTATACCTGCCCCTTTGGGGATTTTTTCTGTGCCTCTCAAGCAGGTACTTGGTTCTTGGCAGTTCCCCAGAGTTTTAGAAACTGCTCCAAATCCACCTGAAGTTGACTCGACTCCCTGAAGTTGTCAGTAAACTCCTTTTTTTAGTTTGGTGTGGCCGCACCAGCTGTGGGGAGAGGGAGGGCTCTGCAGCCACCCGAAGTGTCCTTTGAGGCTGTGTGGCATGCCGGGGGAAGAGCAGTCGGGAGCAGGGATTTGGAGGTGGTTTCCCCTGTTCTGAATGCTTCTCTTTCAGCACCTGCACGGTTCTGATGTAAAAAGTGGAAGTGTTGAAGCCTGAGCAGCAGGCCCTGAGCCGAAGCTGCTAACTCAGTATGTAATCATTAGCGAGATACGTATGGAAGACGTAGCTATCTTGAATGTATATTTATCTTTCTTTGTGTGTGTATAAAATAACAGGGTCATGGAGACCGTTGTCTGTCGCTGTGGCCTGATGCGAGACCTTGCGCCTAATGCAATTAGATAAGCCGAGGAACTCCCTTAGCTTCTCCCCTGAGCCCTGGCCAGGCTCTGGGGGAATCTAATGTGAGATTGAAACCAGATATTTCCGCTCAAATCAAAAGGTGCCAGCTATTCTGGCTTGCTGATTTTTGGGTATATAAGGCTGGACCCGCTCACAGCGACTTTGGAAGCCTCACCTACGGGTGGACGCACCGCGTAGGACTTCCCACTTGCCGGGAAAGGCTCTCCAAATCCTCGCTGTAACCGGGGCTGCCCAGCGCCTGCGGGTCTGGATGATGGGAACAGGTGCAAGTGGTGATGGGTCTTTCTTAATCGCTATTCCCTCTCTCTCGGGTAGTAATGATTTGATGCATTACCCTGTGTTTTCCTGTTTGTTTGAGTGCACTATTCTGTGTTTTCTTACTGTATGTTTTCTGTATTATTCTGTTACATTATTTAGTTATTTCTAGTAAAAGATGCCTGCGCTTTTCATTCTGGTGTCTGAGTTTAATTGATACCCCTAATCAGCAAAACAGGGGGAGATCAGGTGGCGGTTTCCAGAGACGAGGTTGGTGGTGGGACGGTGTCGCCGTAGGAGTGATTTTATGTTGGTTTGGCTTTGGGCTGAGCTGTAGCCGGCGGGGCGCTAGTTCCTGGCAAGGGGATGGACGGGCGAGCTGTCGGGGCCAGCCAGAGCCGCGGCTGCGCGTGTTACGCACGGGACTGGTGTGCAGAGCAAAGTGGGGAGGGTTTCTGAGAGCGGACAAGGCCCCGGCCCTCCCTGACTGTCTCGGCCTCCATCCTTCTGCATCTCGAGGCTGAGGAGGCCGTCAGTAACTGCAGTGTTCCCATGTCCTTCCGAGAAGCGCTGCAAACCTGCGCCTTAGGAAAGTCAAAAGAAAGCGTCACCGTCACGAACTTGTGAGTTTGAGTGCCGCTTCCACAGCGAAGGTGTTCATCGGAGTGGACTGGGGTCAAATTGCTGCCCAGTTGGGGGCAAAAGCAGGAAAGGTTCCTTTTGAGAAATGCAAGGTGCTGCTACCGGTAAAGGTGTAAACGATCGGCACGACCGCTTCACTTCTTAACCTTCTATTTTAATGCCGTTAAAGTTGAGACAGACCCCGGAACGTGCCTGAGCGAGCTGCCAAGAAGTGCAGCACACCCGTGAGCTCCTTCCGTGAAGGAAGTGAAGCAGCAGCAGCAGCTGCCACTCCACAACCATGGAGTGTTTTCCTCCACTCCCTCCCTTTCTCCTGAACTTTCTCTAATAAAACTTGAGCGGTTCAGGAAGGGTTTGCCCTGCCTGTGCCCAAACTTGAGGCAACGGAGCCCCGTTGTGCTCATCTGCAGCTCAGAAGTTGTGTTGGCAGGTGAGTGCTGGCGAGTGGGAGTGGAGGTGGCCGGGGGCAGTATCCCCCCTCGGGGGGCAACTCTCAGAGAATGCCCGGGAACCAACGACAATCACGTGTCAGGCTAACGCTTTCTTTCCCTAAAAGGCTGCAGAGCCTGGCTGGCTTTTTTCCTTCTTTCCCGAAAGCCTTGCAGGTGTGAGTGACGGGCCGCCGCCCGAGCACCTCATGATGTCAAATGCAGTGGAGAAGTAGCTTGCACTTCCACCGGGATCAGGAGTTTCTTCAGATCTCGTATGTAGCTAAAAATCCCAGGTGAAGACTCAGTTACCCTTCAGAAATACCAATTACGATTCGTATTGCGGTAGCGCTGAGGAAACCAGTGCCACGTTCCATTTGACATGGACTCACCTACAGAGATCATCCCTGTGCTAAGTCCTTAAAGACATACATGCACGAGACCCAGACAAGGGTCGTTAAACCCTTTTGACAGCTGGGGAGCCAAGGCAGAAAGGCGCGCGTGCTGTTACTAGCGCTCCCGTGGTAAAGGTTACACTGCTCCGACCAGCTCTTCAGTATTCTCTGGTTTCTTCCTCTGCCCCTTGCAGGCGTTCGACAGTGTCCTTTATCCCTGAGGTAACCCCTCGGGTTCCCCATGTTTGTTGTATTTCTGTTTAAGTATTTTCTCAGGTTCATGCACTCGTGGTCGCCACACGCTAGTTCTGGGGTCTTTGCCCGGTTCAAAATCACATGCTCGTATGGCTTCTTGTCGTGTTACTGACAACAGTGGAGGCAGTTCAGCTTGAGCAGGGACTGTCCTCGTTAGTTGGCAGTGCTCACGATCTTCATACTATGTCTGCATTTCATTCTCTTTTGGGGAAAGAAAGAAGTCAAGTTAATAAGTTTTACTGTCTGCGCATGCGCCGCGGTGGCCCCGGGAGTGGCGGACTGGCAGCTCCTACAGCGCGAGTTCGCGGGACTGAGGGGCAGTTCACGCGGTTAATCCCGGTGCTGGTCGCTATAGTTACCGCAGGGGGGAGGGTGGGAGCGTGGGAGCGTGGGCCAGGCTGGAGGAGCCCCCGGGGCGGGCACTGAGGCTGCGGGCAGCGGCCCCTCCCTGTCCGGGACGGTGCTGGAGGAGGAGCCGGTGCGAGCCGCGGGAGCAGCAGAGAGAAGGTGAGCGGGGCCGCGTGGTCGGTCGCCTGGCGGCTGCCGGGTAAAGCCGCAACGGGGTGGGTGCCGCGCGGTGCGGCGGGACCGACAGCAGAAGCCGCTCCGGGTCAGGGCCGGTCGGCGGCGTCGCTTCCCCGGGCCGTGCTTGGCCGGGTTTCCAGGTGCGTGTGCGACGGAGGGGGGGGTGGTGTGAAGGTGACCTTCACCTCTCTTCACAGCTGAAAAATCACAACCCAAACACACCTCTTACAGCCCCCCCCCAGTATCTCCCCCAAGTCACTGTCACCGCCCGGACCCTATTCCGGGACTGCACCTTGCCGCGGGTCACTGTTTCCGCCCGGACGCTATTCCAGGTTGCACGATCTCGCTGGTCACTGTTTCCGCCCGGACCGTATTCGGGGTTGCACCTTACCGCGGGTCACTGTTCCCGCACGGACCCCATTGGGGGTTGCACCTTGACGCGGGTCACTGTTCCCGCCCGGACCCTATTCGGTGTTGCACCTGCCCCGCGCACGGCCGTACGGATGGTCATGCTCGGATAATTCCGCCCCCCCCCGCGCCGTCCGCGCTGTCGGCGGGTGCTCGGGGCGTAAAGAGCGGAACGGCAGCGCCGGTGCCGATCTACGGCAATAACGGTCAGTGCTTCTGCCTCTTGCCCTCTTCCAGAGGCTGCACTGAGGACACGCTGCCTGGCCTTAAGCCCGGTGCTGGTCGCTAGAGTTACCGCGCGGGGGGGGGAGGAGCGTGGGCCGGGCTGGAGGAGCCCCAGGGGCGGGCAGTGAGGCTGCGGGCAGCGGCCCCTCCCTGTCCGGGACGCTGCTGGAGGAGGAGCCGGTGCGAGCCGAGGGAGCAGCAGAGAGAAGGTGAGCGGGGCCGCGTGGTCGGTCGCCTGGCGGCTGCCGGGGAAAGCCGCAACGGGGGGTGCCGCGCGGTGTGGCGGGACCCGCGGCAGAAGCCCCTCCGGGTCGGGGCCAGGCGGGGCAGCGGCGCTTCCCGGAGACGCGCGGGGCTGCGCTCGGCCGGACTTCTGAGTGTATGGGCGACGGGGGGGGTGGGAAAGCACGGTGTCCCCGTAGGGTCAGAAAGCCGGGACGGCCGCCTGTGCCTGTATGGGAGGCGCTGTAGTCACGTGAGCGGGTCTTCCGGTCGGCCATGTTGTCTCCTCCGGGCACGCCGGGAGCTGTAGTTTGTCGGCACTCGGCTGCCCGGCAGCTGCGTCGCTGCCGGGCGCGCGCGGCACGGCACAGTCCTCGCTACCGGCGCGGCCCCGCGGCGCTGCGCGAGGGGCGGTTTTGTGGCGGGTTCGTGCGGTTTCCCGCGGGCTGCCCGCGGCTCCCCCAGGACCGGTGTGCCCGTGCCCCGGCAGTGCGCATGCGCGGTGGCGGCCCCCGGAAGTGCTGCAATCCCCAAGCGCTTCCCGAAGCTGCCCGTGCGTCTCTGGGAGTGCAGGGCTGTGGAGTGGCTGCATTCATCCCACCCCCCCCACCCCTCGGCATCGCCCGTGGGGACTGCGGAGGGGGTCAGAGAGCAGACGGGGTGAGCTGTGCTGTGGGCCTGAAATGGAGGCAGCGTTTTGCCTTCCTGTGGCTTGAGAACAGACGCGTGTGGCTGATTGAGGGACTCAGAAACAGACGGAGTTGTGTGGTTTTGGGGTCAGAAACAGAGGTCAAGTCGTGCATTTTTGGGACTTGAGAAGCGGCTCAGCAGGCAGGTTTTTGGGCTCAGAAAGAGGCACTAAGGCAGCTGGTTTGGGGGCCAAAAGCAGAATGCAGTTTGGCTGGTTTTGCAGGCAGGTGAGAGGCGGAGGGTTGTGGGAGGGCCCTGGGGGCTGCGGGGGAAAGGAGGGGGTGGGTGTCGGGGTGGCATGGGACCCCGAAGCTTGGGAGGCCGGCGTGCACCAGGCCAAACTCCACGTTTGCGGTGACTGGCCGCGCACTGTCTTGCAGGTGATGGAGAGGAACCTGTTGAATGCGGGAGCATCCCAGTGAGATGATGTGCTCCTGATGAGGATGGATTCTGGAGCGTGCTCTCTGAAAGGTAAGTCAAGGGGCAAAAGCCGTGGGTAGGGTGGGGCCAGCAGAGGCTCTACCATCAGGGCTGTGGAGAGGGCTATTTAGGCTTCCTTAAGTCTGTGGGAAGAGAGCAGGGTCTGTCCCACAGGACGTGCATGTTCTGGCCTGTGTCTGTGTCCTCGTGTCATTTGTGGTGTCTGTGTTCTGTCTTGTGTGCGGTGCCTTCCCCACGTCTCTGTGGTACCCCGTGGGCTCTCTGCACGGCGCATGCACCTTGGTAGGCGTCCATCGTGTCTCGGATGCCTTGCTGCTTTGGAAAAGAGCCCGTTGAGCACTCCCCGTCTCGTGAGTGGAGCTTACGGCGTCTTTTGCATCACAGATGTTTGTGGAGGGTTGCCTTTGTGGAGGAGATCTGGGCCAGAATGACAGCTGTGCTCTTCAGAGTTCTGTTTCCATAGAGGTCCCTCCCCTACAGCACTTCACCCCCCGCCCCGTGTCCTTGTGGTCCTCGGCCTTAAAGCCCGGCTCCTCCCACGTCGGTTGTTCTGGTTGTGTATTGCACTGCAGCACTCGCTGTCGGTTTTGACTACGCCTTGCTTTGCAGGGCTTTGTGTTCTGCAGGTGACACAGGGCCATCTGGATCCCCAGAGCAAATCCTCGAGCGAGGTTTGCCGGAGCGTACAAACGCAAGCGAAGGAGGAGCGGGAGCGGGGCCCGTTGCGAAACATCTTCCTTGGCTCCCGGTTAGGAAGGCTGACACCGTGGGGGCGTGTGGAGCAGCGACGCTGCCGAGGCGCACGGTGAGGCAGTTCCAGGGGTGGGTTTAGAATGGGGGTGATCTGCCACTGTGGCAGGTGGGCATTGGAACAGATGTTTGGAGTGAGGGGTGGATCGAGTGGCTGTTGAATGAGCATCAGTTTCTGAATGTGTCTAACCTTGTGCGTGTGAAGTTT
The DNA here is from genome assembly GCF_047716275.1 of Strix uralensis. Classification (NCBI taxonomy): domain Eukaryota; kingdom Metazoa; phylum Chordata; class Aves; order Strigiformes; family Strigidae; genus Strix; species Strix uralensis. Next base: position 179,759 of record NC_133979.1, on the reverse strand, counting down.
TTTTCATTTCAGGTTGTATTTAATGTTGAGATAGTAAATGTTTTTTTAAAATTGTGTTTAAAATAAAAGCCTAGCTGGGGGTTCGGTGTCTCTCTTACTCAGACAGAACCCTTCCTCAGGCTTTCTCTGTGCCCCTGAGCTCTCTCACAGTCTTCACTGTTGTCTTGGATGTCTCCATTCAGTTGCTCATTCCCTGAGGACATCTGTACATTGCTGGAACGCCTTGACTTTTGCACTGTGTCCCAGAGCCGCCCTCTGTCTCTCTTTCAGTCTCAGCACCCTGCTCCTGCTGTCACCACGCCTACTGAGGCCAACCTCGTGCCCCGCAGCCCTCTTTTGGCACCGTGGCGCACTCTGCACCCTTCTTCCTCCCTGAGACCCTTTCCTGATGCCACCTTTCATCTGCAGAACGCTCACGTTGTCCTCTGTGCTAGCTAGGATACCTACCTGGTCTGCTGAGGACACCTGCAGTTTCTTCAAATCCCCTCTGAACTTCGTCATGTCCTTGAGCATTCTTTTGGCTGTCCTCCTCTGCTGCTGTCACGATGCCTCCCGAGGTCTTAGATGATCCCTGCAGCACACTTTTAGCCCTGTAAGTCTCCTCTGGACTTGTTTTGTCGCAATAGCACCTCTGCTAAGATCTCTGTTCCCAAAAAAGAGCATTCTTTTTCTTCTTTATGCCACCTAGGATGCCTCCTCAGACCTTCTTTGTGTACCACAGCCCTGTTTTAGCTCTGTAGCAGGCTTGGATTCTCTCTCATGCCCTCAGAAACCCATCCTCAGGTGTGTTTGTACCTCAGAGCACTCTTAATCATCCTCTGTGCCATCTAGGGTGTCTCCATTTGGTCCCTGCCTCCCGACGACATCTGTACTGTTCAGATCCCCTCCAGACTTCCTTCTCATGTCCCTGAGCCTTCTTTGGTGCCTTTGGCCCGATCAGGATCTCTCTAAGGGTGTCATGATGCCTATCGATGCCTTCAAGGATGCCCCTAGCAGACTTCTAGCTTTGTAGCAGACCTCGCAGCCATCTCATTCCCTCAGAGGGCTTCCCGAGTGTTCCTGCTATCTGTGACCCAGCCCAGTCAGTCTGTCCTCCCTTCCCTCTAGCCGTGCCTCTGTTCGTTCCCTGGCCCTCTGATGACGTATTTCCTTGGTTCAGATCCCCTCGGGATTTAATCGTCATGTCCCCAGTCCTTTTTCTGTCTCTCTGGCTTCCTCGGTACAGTTCTCCTCCCAGTCACGATGCCTCCCAAGACCTTCCTTGTGGTCCGGTTCCGTCCTGTAGCGCTTTAGGTGGGGCCGTCTTTGAGCCGCACACGAACTCATTTGTTCCTCTGTGCTAGCCAGGATTCCCGTGTTTAGTTCCCAGCCACCCAAGACCATCTGTACTCTGTTCAGGTGATCACCCGAGTTCCTCCTGGTTGTCCCTCAGCCTTCGTTTATCCATCAACCCTGCCCCCACGATCCCTCTCCTCACAGTCGCAGTGCCTGCTGAGACCTCCCTCGATCTCCACAGCACCTTGAGGCACTCGATCTCCCTTTCTCTCTCTCTCGTTCTGTCAGAGCCTCCCTCCTTTCTTTGCTGTGCAGCGCTCCTTTTTCTTTCTCTCTGCCATCGAGGGTGTCTCTGCTTGGTTGTTCTCTCAGTCATCTGTAGTTTGCCCAGATGCCCTCCTGAGACTCCAGGGCCCTCGCTGTGTCTGCAAGGCTTCTTTTCTTACCGTGCTTCCTCCTAACTCCTCTACTCTGTATAACAGTGTCTTCCGAGTCCTTTTGCGTACTCCACCGCGCTCTTGTGGCACTTCAGCTCCCTTTGGATTTTGGTTTTTGGCGCTGTTCAGAGCACTCTTCTCTTACTCTCTGGCGTGTCAGCCTGCACACGTATGTGGGTTGGAACTGCCCTGCCTGGGGGCACAGCGATGTCGGTCAGGGGAAGAATAGCACTAAGAGTCTGTAGTTAATGTTGATTTGCCTGGACTGTTTAGGTACAGCCCCCTCAGAGCAAGCAGCCCTCAGCAGCAGGCAAGGATGTCACAGGGATGACCGGAGCTATCTGGGAGAGGCTGCGGGAGTGGTAGTTGAACAGATAGAATCTCAAAGGTGTTAAGGTTCCTGTGTGTAGGGCTTAATGCTCTTTTGTTTCTATGTTTTTTTTAATGGCAGGCTGTAATGACACCCTAGACAGTGTTCCTACATGGAGTCAAGAACTCTGGAATTGTTAAGCTGTCACTCAGCATCCAGGTGACCTGCTTAAAAATTTTTTTCAGATCCAGAGGGACAATATATGCACCAAAGAGTGACAGAGGCAGCGATCAGGGCACTGTAAGAAGGTGGGTCAGCGTGTGGTGTCGGAGGAGAAGACGTGACTGGTTGCTACATGACTGGCTTATCGGTTTGGGGTTTTTTTTGTTTTGAAGGTGCAAAGCAGGATATCGGCACCGGAGGTGACTCGGGCAAGGTGAGACGAGTGCGCTGAAGTAGCAGTTATTTTTCATGTGTCGTACTGTTGGTGAAGCTAGAAGCATCTCCTGTTGTCTGTGTCTTACAGGTGGTACCCAGGCTTCGACGTGGCGACCGGTAAATGTCAGAGGCAGGGTGGGTGAACGGCCAAGGTAACGGGGCAGGAGATGGCAGTCGGTGTGGGCAGGCTGCAGGTTCAGCTTGTGCCTCTCGCTTTGGTTTTTGCAGGTGCCACATGTAGGCTGGGAGGGGCGAAGCTGCGTGCCACTGAGCAGTCCAGGACAGCGAGGCAGTTGTTGGCTGGGTCAGGGTTTCTGTGCAGAGAGTCACGTGGCAGCTCGATGAAGCATTTCTCTTTGGTTTTGCAGGTGCCGGGCAGGCTGCCTTTGGAATCGGATGAGCGTTTGAGGTGAGCTGGGTGTTAGAGAGCAGGAGCACGGTGCTGGTGATTTCTCGCAAGCACAGTGGTAGCTCTCTGTCTTTTGGTATCGTAGGTGCCACGGGCCACGCTGGCCGCAGCGTCCGACACTGGACTCTGCACAGAGCAGCTGAGCGGAAAGCCCCGTGGCTGTTGAGGTGGAGGGTGTTGTGGCAGAGGTGTGTCAGCTGACGTGATGCTGACTGTTGGCACTGGTTTTTTTTGCAGATGATGAAGAGGAACCTGGCAGCTGCAGGAGTGTCCCGGTTAGCTGATGTGGTTTTTGTTGAGGATGGATTCAGACCCCCGGCCCTCTGAAAGCTGAGTTGAGGGATGAGGGACCGCTGCCCTACAGTGTCTAATCTTGACTTCAGTTAGAAAGAGACTTTACAAAATGGAAACTTTTCTCAAGGAAGTTTCATTTTATGAACTCTCCATCAGAGTGGATCTTCAGAGATGATGTATTTGGCAGTAGTACTCTTGGATGGTGCAGCTGGCCCGATGTCCCTGCTAATTATGGAACACACCAAACGCCCCTCTCGTCAAGTTTTCTGTGTGTATTTTGGAGATAGTCTAATGGTATCAGCTCACAGCTGGGCAAGTTCAGGGAATGCAAAAGGAATATCAAATTCTTACACATCTAATAAAAACGTTTCTATAAGTGTATGCCCACCTTTATACTAAAGAGTGAAGGACTGAGCTTTATTCTTTATTCTTTGTTTTAGCCTTTAAAGTTTTACACTTCACTTCTGATTTTATTGACCGAGCAAGCAGGATGTGCAGCAGCAGCAGCGCAAGGGCTGTGGCGGATCCGTCAGCCGTAGGTTGTGATGATGGTACGACCTCGTCCTGCAGCCTCGCAGGGTTCCCTCCCTGCAGCCCTGCTGTAAGGACGGGATGAGACATTCCAACACCACCAAGAACGTTTGCTTTTATGGGCAGAATGTGCTCGGGATCGTATCGATCGGCCTTGCTGGTGATTTGAGGAGTTGAAATCGCTCCGGCCTTGCCAGGGTGTGTTGTATGTGGAGCTGACCTGTTCACGCGGAGTCCTCCCCGAGCTCCACTGCTATCCTGTCCCTTGTTCTGACAGAACTTTCTTCTGTGTTAGTTTTTCAAGATGCTGGAATAGGATTTGGGGTTTTTGTTTTTCAGGTGTGTTGTTGTCAGCATCTTCTGATGCTCGACAGGTCCCCCCGGCCAGGTTTGCCTGGTGGCCGTTAACCCCCTGACCACGGGGCCAGCCCTGTGTCTCTGCCACGGCACAAAAATACCCCAAGCACCCTGATTCAGGGTCTGCAATGGGATGGAAAAAAATACAGGGTTTTTTTGGGAAAAAAACTTCAATTTGGGGCTCCTGGGAAAGCCAAACCTGCCTGGCGTGGTGCATCTGGAGAGCAGAAAACCCACCCTTTTCATGCACAAAACCAAAAATCACCAATTTTGATGTTGTGGAGAAGTGCTGAAAAAAACCGAAGTGGAGTATTTTGGAAAAGCAAAAACCTCCCGTTTCTATTACAGAAATAAAAAAGACAGACTCAATTTGGGGAAAATCTGGGGTGAGACGGTGGCTGTTTGAGGGGCATTGCTGGGTGTTCTCTGGTGTGAATTATGCGGTGAGGGTCAGTTCTCCAGAGTGGATCATCTCCCAGGTGAGTGGTTAAAATGGCTTATTGCAGACCGTTATTGTCGCATGCGCACTGGCGGCGGCAATGTCGTGCTCGTTGCTGCCACCGTGTAGCCAAAAGGGGTACTGCAGGCCTTTATTGGTGCATGCGCATTAGCACCGCTGCTTTCGTGCTCGCTGCTGCCGCCCTGTGGCCAAAAGCGGGTACTGCAGACCGTTATTGGCCCATGCGCATTGGCGCCGCCGCTTTCGTGCTCGTTGCTGCCGCCGTGTGGACAAAGACGGGTACTGCAGCCCGTTATTGGCGCATGTGCAGTCTCGCCGCCGCTTTCGTGCTCGTTTCTGCCGCCCTGTGGCCAAAAGCAGGTACTGCAGCCCGTTATTGGCGCATGCGCATTAGCGCCACCGCTTTCGTGCTCGCTGCTGCCGCCCTGTGGTCAAAAGGAGGTACAGCAGCCCGTTATTGGCACATGGGGAGTAGCGCCGCTGCTTTCTTGCTCGCTGCTGCCGCCCTGTGGTTATAAGTGGGTACTGCAGCCCGTTATTGGCCCATGCGCACTGGCGTCGCCGCTTTCGTGCTCCTTGCTGCTGCCGCCCTGTGGTCAAAGTCGTGTACTGCAGCCCGCTATGGGTTCATGCACATTAGTGCCGTCGCTTTCGTGCTCGTTGCTGCCGCCGTGTGGCCAAAGACGGGTACTGCAGCCCGTTATTGGCGCATGTGCAGTCTCGCCGCCGCTTCCGTGCTCGTTGTTGCCGATAAGTGGCCAAAAGCCGGTACTGCAGCCCGCGATTGGCGCTTGTGCTAATCGCGGGCTGCAGTAGCGGCTTCTGGCCAGACGGCGGCAGCAGCGAGCACGAAAGCGGCGGCGCCAGTGCGCATGGGCCAATAACGGGCTGCAGTACCCGATTCTGGCTACAGGGTGGAAGCAGCGAGCAAGAAAGCAACGGCGCCAGTGCGCATGCGTGAAAAAAGGGCTGCAGGAGACGCTTTTGACCACATGGCGGCAGCAACGAGCACGAAGGCGGCGGTGCCAGTGCGCATGTGCCAATCACAGGCTGCAGTACCCGATTCTGGCCACAGGGCGGCAGCAACGAGCACGAAAGCGGCGGCGCCAGTGCGCATGCGCCAATAACGGGCTGCAGTACCTGCTTTTGACCACAGGGCGGCCAAAAGCATGTACTGCAGCCCGTTATTGGTGCATGCGCATTAGCGCCGCCGCTTTCGTGCTCGCTGCTGCCGCCGTGTGCCAAAAGCAGGTACTGCAGCCCGTTATTGGCGCATGGGGAGTAGCGCCACCGCTTTCTTGCTCGCTGCTGCTGCCTTGTGGTTAAAAGCTGGTACTGCAGCCCGTTATTGGCCCATGCGCATTAGTGCCGTCGCTTTCGTGCTCGTTGCTGCCGCCGTGTGGCCAAAGACGGGTACTGCAGCCCGTTATTGGCGCATGTGCAGTCTCGCCGCCGCTTTCGTGCTCGTTGCTGCCGCCCTGTGGCCAGTATCGGGTACTGCAGCCCGTTATTGGCCCATATGCACTGACGCCGCCGCTTTCGTGCTCGCTGCTGCCGCCTTGTGGCCAAAAGCATGTACAGCAGCCCGTTATTGGCACATGGGGAGTAGCGCCGCTGCTTTCTTGCTCGCTGCTGCCGCCCTGTGGTTAAAAGTGGGTACTGCAGCCCGCTATGTGTTCATGCGCATTAGTGCCATCGCTTTCTTGCTCGTTACTGCCGCCCTGTGATTAAAAGCGGGTACTGCAGCCCGTTATTGGCCCATGTGCTAATCGAGGGCTGCAGTAGTGGCTTCTGGCCAGACGGCGGCAGCAGCGAGCTCGAAAGCGGCGGCGCCTGTGCGCATGCACCAATAACGGGCTGCAGTACCCGATTCTGGCCACAGGGCGGCAGCAACGAGCACGAAAGCAGCGGCGCCAGTGCGCATGCTCAATAACGGGCTGCAGTACCTGCTTTTGACCACAGGGCGGCAAAAGGAGGTACAGCAGCCCGTTACTGGCGCATGTGGAGTCTGGCCGCCACTTTCGTGCTCGTTTCTGCCGCCCTGTGGCCAAAAGCCGGTACTGCAGCCCGTTATTGGAGCAGGCACATTAGCGCCGCCGCTTTCGTGCTCGCTGCTGCCGCCGTATGCCAATAGCAGGTACTGCAGCCCGTTATTGGCGCATGGGGAGTAGCGCCACCGCTTTCTTGCTCGCTGCTGCTGCCCTGTCGTTAAAAGCGGGTACTGCAGCCCGTTATTGGCCCATGCGCATTAGCGCCGCCGCTTTCGTGCTCGTTGCTGCCGCCGTGTGGCCAAAGACGGGTACTGCAGACCGTTATTGGCCCATGCGCATTGGCGCCGCCGCTTTCGTGCTCGTTGCTGCCGCTGTGTGGCCAGTATCGGGTACTACAGCCCGTTATTGGCGCATGTGCAGTCTCGCCGCCGCTTTCGTGCTCGTTTCTGCCGCCCTGTCGCCAAAAGCAGGTACTACAGCCCGATATTTGCGCATGCGCATTAGCGCCGCCGCTTTCGTGCTCGCTGCTGCCGCCCTGTGGTCAAAAGGAGGTACAGCAGCCCGTTATTGGCACATGGGGAGTAGCGCCGCTGCTTTCTTGCTCGCTGCTGCCGCCCTGTGGTTATAAGTGGGTACTGCAGCCCGTTATTGGCCCATGCGCACTGGCGTTGCCGCTTTCGTGCTTGTTGCTGCTGCCGCCCTGTGGTCAAAATCATGTACTGCAGCCCGCTATGGGTACATGCACATTAGTGCCGTCGCTTTCTTGCTCGCTGCTGCTACCCTGTGGCTAAAAGCGGGTACTGCAGCCCGTTATTGGCCCATGCGCATTGGCGCCGCCGCTTTCGTGCTCGTTGCTGCCGCCGTGTGGACAAAGACGGGTACTGCAGCCCGTTATTGGCGCATGTGCAGTCTCGCCGCCGCTTCCGTGCTCGTTGTTGCCGATAAGTGGCCAAAAGCCGGCACTGCAGCCCGCGATTGGCGCTTGTGCTAATCGCGGGCTGCAGTAGCGGCTTCTGGCCAGACGGCGGCAGCAGCGAGCACGAAAGCGGCGGCGCCAGTGCGCATGCGCCAAAAACGGACTGCTGTACCTGTGTTTAGCCACAGGGCGGCAGCAGCGAGCACGAAAGCGGCGGCGCCAGTGCGCATGCGCCAACCACAGACTGCAGTACCTGATACTGGCCACAGGGCGGCAGCAGCGAGCAAGGAAGCGGCGGCGCCAGTGCGCATGCGCCAAAAACGGGTTGTAGTACACGCTTTTGACCACAGGGCGGCAGCAACGAGCAAGAAAGCGGCGGCGCTACTGCGCATGCTCAATAACGGGCTGCAGTACCTGCTTTTGACCACAGGGCGGCCAAAAGGAGGTATAGCAGCCCGTTATTGGCACATGGGGAGTAGCGCCGCTGCTTTCTTGCTCGCTGCTGCCGCCCTGTGGTTAAAAGTGGGTACTGCAGCCCGTTATTGGCCCATGCGCACTGGCGTCGCCGCTTTCGTGCTCCTTGCTGCTGCCGCCCTGTGGTCAAAGTCGTGTACTGCAGCCCGCTATGGGTTCATGCACATTAGTGCCGTCGCTTTCGTGCTCGTTGCTGCCGCCGTGTGGCCAAAGACGGGTACTGCAGCCCGTTATTGGCGCATGTGCAGTCTCGCCGCCGCTTCCGTGCTCGTTGTTGCCGATAAGTGGCCAAAAGCCGGTACTGCAGCCCGCGATTGGCGCTTGTGCTAATCGCGGGCTGCAGTAGCGGCTTCTGGCCAGACGGCGGCAGCAGCGAGCACGAAAGCGGCGGCGCCAGTGCGCATGGGCCAATAACGGGCTGCAGTACCCGATTCTGGCTACAGGGTGGAAGCAGCGAGCAAGAAAGCAACGGCGCCAGTGCGCATGCGTGAAAAAAGGGCTGCAGGAGACGCTTTTGACCACATGGCAGCAGCAACGAGCACGAAGGCGGCGGTGCCAGTGCGCATGTGCCAATCACAGGCTGCAGTACCCGATTCTGGCCACAGGGCGGCAGCAACGAGCACGAAAGCGGCGGCGCCAGTGCGCATGCGCCAATAACGGGCTGCAGTACCTGCTTTTGACCACAGGGCGGCCAAAAGCATGTACTGCAGCCCGTTATTGGTGCATGCGCATTAGCGCCGCCGCTTTCGTGCTCGCTGCTGCCGCCGTGTGCCAAAAGCAGGTACTGCAGCCCGTTATTGGCGCATGGGGAGTAGCGCCACCGCTTTCTTGCTCGCTGCTGCTGCCTTGTGGTTAAAAGCTGGTACTGCAGCCCGTTATTGGCCCATGCGCATTAGTGCCGTCGCTTTCGTGCTCGTTGCTGCCGCCGTGTGGCCAAAGACGGGTACTGCAGCCCGTTATTGGCGCATGTGCAGTCTCGCCGCCGCTTTCGTGCTCGTTGCTGCCGCCCTGTGGCCAGTATCGGGTACTGCAGCCCGTTATTGGCCCATATGCACTGACGCCGCCGCTTTCGTGCTCGCTGCTGCCGCCTTGTGGCCAAAAGCATGTACAGCAGCCCGTTATTGGCACATGGGGAGTAGCGCCGCTGCTTTCTTGCTCGCTGCTGCCGCCCTGTGGTTAAAAGTGGGTACTGCAGCCCGCTATGTGTTCATGCGCATTAGTGCCATCGCTTTCTTGCTCGTTACTGCCGCCCTGTGATTAAAAGCGGGTACTGCAGCCCGTTATTGGCCCATGTGCTAATCGAGGGCTGCAGTAGTGGCTTCTGGCCAGACGGCGGCAGCAGCGAGCTCGAAAGCGGCGGCGCCTGTGCGCATGCACCAATAACGGGCTGCAGTACCCGATTCTGGCCACAGGGCGGCAGCAACGAGCACGAAAGCAGCGGCGCCAGTGCGCATGCTCAATAACGGGCTGCAGTACCTGCTTTTGACCACAGGGCGGCAAAAGGAGGTACAGCAGCCCGTTACTGGCGCATGTGGAGTCTGGCCGCCACTTTCGTGCTCGTTTCTGCCGCCCTGTGGCCAAAAGCCGGTACTGCAGCCCGTTATTGGAGCAGGCACATTAGCGCCGCCGCTTTCGTGCTCGCTGCTGCCGCCGTATGCCAATAGCAGGTACTGCAGCCCGTTATTGGCGCATGGGGAGTAGCGCCACCGCTTTCTTGCTCGCTGCTGCTGCCCTGTCGTTAAAAGCGGGTACTGCAGCCCGTTATTGGCCCATGCGCATTAGCGCCGCCGCTTTCGTGCTCGTTGCTGCCGCCGTGTGGCCAAAGACGGGTACTGCAGACCGTTATTGGCCCATGCGCATTGGCGCCGCCGCTTTCGTGCTCGTTGCTGCCGCTGTGTGGCCAGTATCGGGTACTACAGCCCGTTATTGGCGCATGTGCAGTCTCGCCGCCGCTTTCGTGCTCGTTTCTGCCGCCCTGTCGCCAAAAGCAGGTACTACAGCCCGATATTTGCGCATGCGCATTAGCGCCGCCGCTTTCGTGCTCGCTGCTGCCGCCCTGTGGTCAAAAGGAGGTACAGCAGCCCGTTATTGGCACATGGGGAGTAGCGCCGCTGCTTTCTTGCTCGCTGCTGCCGCCCTGTGGTTATAAGTGGGTACTGCAGCCCGTTATTGGCCCATGCGCACTGGCGTTGCCGCTTTCGTGCTTGTTGCTGCTGCCGCCCTGTGGTCAAAATCATGTACTGCAGCCCGCTATGGGTACATGCACATTAGTGCCGTCGCTTTCTTGCTCGCTGCTGCTACCCTGTGGCTAAAAGCGGGTACTGCAGCCCGTTATTGGCCCATGCGCATTGGCGCCGCCGCTTTCGTGCTCGTTGCTGCCGCCGTGTGGACAAAGACGGGTACTGCAGCCCGTTATTGGCGCATGTGCAGTCTCGCCGCCGCTTCCGTGCTCGTTGTTGCCGATAAGTGGCCAAAAGCCGGCACTGCAGCCCGCGATTGGCGCTTGTGCTAATCGCGGGCTGCAGTAGCGGCTTCTGGCCAGACGGCGGCAGCAGCGAGCACGAAAGCGGCGGCGCCAGTGCGCATGCGCCAAAAACGGACTGCTGTACCTGTGTTTAGCCACAGGGCGGCAGCAGCGAGCACGAAAGCGGCGGCGCCAGTGCGCATGCGCCAACCACAGACTGCAGTACCTGATACTGGCCACAGGGCGGCAGCAGCGAGCAAGGAAGCGGCGGCGCCAGTGCGCATGCGCCAAAAACGGGTTGTAGTACACGCTTTTGACCACAGGGCGGCAGCAACGAGCAAGAAAGCGGCGGCGCTACTGCGCATGCTCAATAACGGGCTGCAGTACCTGCTTTTGACCACAGGGCGGCCAAAAGGAGGTATAGCAGCCCGTTATTGGCACATGGGGAGTAGCGCCGCTGCTTTCTTGCTCGCTGCTGCCGCCCTGTGGTTAAAAGTGGGTACTGCAGCCCGTTATTGGCCCATGCGCACTGGCGTCGCCGCTTTCGTGCTCCTTGCTGCTGCCGCCCTGTGGTCAAAGTCGTGTACTGCAGCCCGCTATGGGTTCATGCACATTAGTGCCGTCGCTTTCGTGCTCGTTGCTGCCGCCGTGTGGCCAAAGACGGGTACTGCAGCCCGTTATTGGCGCATGTGCAGTCTCGCCGCCGCTTCCGTGCTCGTTGTTGCCGATAAGTGGCCAAAAGCCGGTACTGCAGCCCGCGATTGGCGCTTGTGCTAATCGCGGGCTGCAGTAGCGGCTTCTGGCCAGACGGCGGCAGCAGCGAGCACGAAAGCGGCGGCGCCAGTGCGCATGGGCCAATAACGGGCTGCAGTACCCGATTCTGGCTACAGGGTGGAAGCAGCGAGCAAGAAAGCAACGGCGCCAGTGCGCATGCGTGAAAAAAGGGCTGCAGGAGACGCTTTTGACCACATGGCGGCAGCAACGAGCACGAAGGCGGCGGTGCCAGTGCGCATGTGCCAATCACAGGCTGCAGTACCCGATTCTGGCCACAGGGCGGCAGCAACGAGCACGAAAGCGGCGGCGCCAGTGCGCATGCGCCAATAACGGGCTGCAGTACCTGCTTTTGACCACAGGGCGGCCAAAAGCATGTACTGCAGCCCGTTATTGGTGCATGCGCATTAGCGCCGCCGCTTTCGTGCTCGCTGCTGCCGCCGTGTGCCAAAAGCAGGTACTGCAGCCCGTTATTGGCGCATGGGGAGTAGCGCCACCGCTTTCTTGCTCGCTGCTGCTGCCTTGTGGTTAAAAGCTGGTACTGCAGCCCGTTATTGGCCCATGCGCATTAGTGCCGTCGCTTTCGTGCTCGTTGCTGCCGCCGTGTGGCCAAAGACGGGTACTGCAGCCCGTTATTGGCGCATGTGCAGTCTCGCCGCCGCTTTCGTGCTCGTTGCTGCCGCCCTGTGGCCAGTATCGGGTACTGCAGCCCGTTATTGGCCCATATGCACTGACGCCGCCGCTTTCGTGCTCGCTGCTGCCGCCTTGTGGCCAAAAGCATGTACAGCAGCCCGTTATTGGCACATGGGGAGTAGCGCCGCTGCTTTCTTGCTCGCTGCTGCCGCCCTGTGGTTAAAAGTGGGTACTGCAGCCCGCTATGTGTTCATGCGCATTAGTGCCATCGCTTTCTTGCTCGTTACTGCCGCCCTGTGATTAAAAGCGGGTACTGCAGCCCGTTATTGGCCCATGTGCTAATCGAGGGCTGCAGTAGTGGCTTCTGGCCAGACGGCGGCAGCAGCGAGCTCGAAAGCGGCGGCGCCTGTGCGCATGCACCAATAACGGGCTGCAGTACCCGATTCTGGCCACAGGGCGGCAGCAACGAGCACGAAAGCAGCGGCGCCAGTGCGCATGCTCAATAACGGGCTGCAGTACCTGCTTTTGACCACAGGGCGGCAAAAGGAGGTACAGCAGCCCGTTACTGGCGCATGTGGAGTCTGGCCGCCACTTTCGTGCTCGTTTCTGCCGCCCTGTGGCCAAAAGCCGGTACTGCAGCCCGTTATTGGAGCAGGCACATTAGCGCCGCCGCTTTCGTGCTCGCTGCTGCCGCCGTATGCCAATAGCAGGTACTGCAGCCCGTTATTGGCGCATGGGGAGTAGCGCCACCGCTTTCTTGCTCGCTGCTGCTGCCCTGTCGTTAAAAGCGGGTACTGCAGCCCGTTATTGGCCCATGCGCATTAGCGCCGCCGCTTTCGTGCTCGTTGCTGCCGCCGTGTGGCCAAAGACGGGTACTGCAGACCGTTATTGGCCCATGCGCATTGGCGCCGCCGCTTTCGTGCTCGTTGCTGCCGCTGTGTGGCCAGTATCGGGTACTACAGCCCGTTATTGGCGCATGTGCAGTCTCGCCGCCGCTTTCGTGCTCGTTTCTGCCGCCCTGTCGCCAAAAGCAGGTACTACAGCCCGATATTTGCGCATGCGCATTAGCGCCGCCGCTTTCGTGCTCGCTGCTGCCGCCCTGTGGTCAAAAGGAGGTACAGCAGCCCGTTATTGGCACATGGGGAGTAGCGCCGCTGCTTTCTTGCTCGCTGCTGCCGCCCTGTGGTTATAAGTGGGTACTGCAGCCCGTTATTGGCCCATGCGCACTGGCGTTGCCGCTTTCGTGCTTGTTGCTGCTGCCGCCCTGTGGTCAAAATCATGTACTGCAGCCCGCTATGGGTACATGCACATTAGTGCCGTCGCTTTCTTGCTCGCTGCTGCTACCCTGTGGCTAAAAGCGGGTACTGCAGCCCGTTATTGGCCCATGCGCATTGGCGCCGCCGCTTTCGTGCTCGTTGCTGCCGCCGTGTGGACAAAGACGGGTACTGCAGCCCGTTATTGGCGCATGTGCAGTCTCGCCGCCGCTTCCGTGCTCGTTGTTGCCGATAAGTGGCCAAAAGCCGGCACTGCAGCCCGCGATTGGCGCTTGTGCTAATCGCGGGCTGCAGTAGCGGCTTCTGGCCAGACGGCGGCAGCAGCGAGCACGAAAGCGGCGGCGCCAGTGCGCATGCGCCAAAAACGGACTGCTGTACCTGTGTTTAGCCACAGGGCGGCAGCAGCGAGCACGAAAGCGGCGGCGCCAGTGCGCATGCGCCAACCACAGACTGCAGTACCTGATACTGGCCACAGGGCGGCAGCAGCGAGCAAGGAAGCGGCGGCGCCAGTGCGCATGCGCCAAAAACGGGTTGTAGTACACGCTTTTGACCACAGGGCGGCAGCAACGAGCAAGAAAGCGGCGGCGCTACTGCGCATGCTCAATAACGGGCTGCAGTACCTGCTTTTGACCACAGGGCGGCCAAAAGGAGGTATAGCAGCCCGTTATTGGCACATGGGGAGTAGCGCCGCTGCTTTCTTGCTCGCTGCTGCCGCCCTGTGGTTAAAAGTGGGTACTGCAGCCCGTTATTGGCCCATGCGCACTGGCGTCGCCGCTTTCGTGCTCCTTGCTGCTGCCGCCCTGTGGTCAAAGTCGTGTACTGCAGCCCGCTATGGGTTCATGCACATTAGTGCCGTCGCTTTCGTGCTCGTTGCTGCCGCCGTGTGGCCAAAGACGGGTACTGCAGCCCGTTATTGGCGCATGTGCAGTCTCGCCGCCGCTTCCGTGCTCGTTGTTGCCGATAAGTGGCCAAAAGCCGGTACTGCAGCCCGCGATTGGCGCTTGTGCTAATCGCGGGCTGCAGTAGCGGCTTCTGGCCAGACGGCGGCAGCAGCGAGCACGAAAGCGGCGGCGCCAGTGCGCATGGGCCAATAACGGGCTGCAGTACCCGATTCTGGCTACAGGGTGGAAGCAGCGAGCAAGAAAGCAACGGCGCCAGTGCGCATGCGTGAAAAAAGGGCTGCAGGAGACGCTTTTGACCACATGGCGGCAGCAACGAGCACGAAGGCGGCGGTGCCAGTGCGCATGTGCCAATCACAGGCTGCAGTACCCGATTCTGGCCACAGGGCGGCAGCAACGAGCACGAAAGCGGCGGCGCCAGTGCGCATGCGCCAATAACGGGCTGCAGTACCTGCTTTTGACCACAGGGCGGCCAAAAGCATGTACTGCAGCCCGTTATTGGTGCATGCGCATTAGCGCCGCCGCTTTCGTGCTCGCTGCTGCCGCCGTGTGCCAAAAGCAGGTACTGCAGCCCGTTATTGGCGCATGGGGAGTAGCGCCACCGCTTTCTTGCTCGCTGCTGCTGCCTTGTGGTTAAAAGCTGGTACTGCAGCCCGTTATTGGCCCATGCGCATTAGTGCCGTCGCTTTCGTGCTCGTTGCTGCCGCCGTGTGGCCAAAGACGGGTACTGCAGCCCGTTATTGGCGCATGTGCAGTCTCGCCGCCGCTTTCGTGCTCGTTGCTGCCGCCCTGTGGCCAGTATCGGGTACTGCAGCCCGTTATTGGCCCATATGCACTGACGCCGCCGCTTTCGTGCTCGCTGCTGCCGCCTTGTGGCCAAAAGCATGTACAGCAGCCCGTTATTGGCACATGGGGAGTAGCGCCGCTGCTTTCTTGCTCGCTGCTGCCGCCCTGTGGTTAAAAGTGGGTACTGCAGCCCGCTATGTGTTCATGCGCATTAGTGCCATCGCTTTCTTGCTCGTTACTGCCGCCCTGTGATTAAAAGCGGGTACTGCAGCCCGTTATTGGCCCATGTGCTAATCGAGGGCTGCAGTAGTGGCTTCTGGCCAGACGGCGGCAGCAGCGAGCTCGAAAGCGGCGGCGCCTGTGCGCATGCACCAATAACGGGCTGCAGTACCCGATTCTGGCCACAGGGCGGCAGCAACGAGCACGAAAGCAGCGGCGCCAGTGCGCATGCTCAATAACGGGCTGCAGTACCTGCTTTTGACCACAGGGCGGCAAAAGGAGGTACAGCAGCCCGTTACTGGCGCATGTGGAGTCTGGCCGCCACTTTCGTGCTCGTTTCTGCCGCCCTGTGGCCAAAAGCCGGTACTGCAGCCCGTTATTGGAGCAGGCACATTAGCGCCGCCGCTTTCGTGCTCGCTGCTGCCGCCGTATGCCAATAGCAGGTACTGCAGCCCGTTATTGGCGCATGGGGAGTAGCGCCACCGCTTTCTTGCTCGCTGCTGCTGCCCTGTCGTTAAAAGCGGGTACTGCAGCCCGTTATTGGCCCATGCGCATTAGCGCCGCCGCTTTCGTGCTCGTTGCTGCCGCCGTGTGGCCAAAGACGGGTACTGCAGACCGTTATTGGCCCATGCGCATTGGCGCCGCCGCTTTCGTGCTCGTTGCTGCCGCTGTGTGGCCAGTATCGGGTACTACAGCCCGTTATTGGCGCATGTGCAGTCTCGCCGCCGCTTTCGTGCTCGTTTCTGCCGCCCTGTCGCCAAAAGCAGGTACTACAGCCCGATATTTGCGCATGCGCATTAGCGCCGCCGCTTTCGTGCTCGCTGCTGCCGCCCTGTGGTCAAAAGGAGGTACAGCAGCCCGTTATTGGCACATGGGGAGTAGCGCCGCTGCTTTCTTGCTCGCTGCTGCCGCCCTGTGGTTATAAGTGGGTACTGCAGCCCGTTATTGGCCCATGCGCACTGGCGTTGCCGCTTTCGTGCTTGTTGCTGCTGCCGCCCTGTGGTCAAAATCATGTACTGCAGCCCGCTATGGGTACATGCACATTAGTGCCGTCGCTTTCTTGCTCGCTGCTGCTACCCTGTGGCTAAAAGCGGGTACTGCAGCCCGTTATTGGCCCATGCGCATTGGCGCCGCCGCTTTCGTGCTCGTTGCTGCCGCCGTGTGGACAAAGACGGGTACTGCAGCCCGTTATTGGCGCATGTGCAGTCTCGCCGCCGCTTCCGTGCTCGTTGTTGCCGATAAGTGGCCAAAAGCCGGCACTGCAGCCCGCGATTGGCGCTTGTGCTAATCGCGGGCTGCAGTAGCGGCTTCTGGCCAGACGGCGGCAGCAGCGAGCACGAAAGCGGCGGCGCCAGTGCGCATGCGCCAAAAACGGACTGCTGTACCTGTGTTTAGCCACAGGGCGGCAGCAGCGAGCACGAAAGCGGCGGCGCCAGTGCGCATGCGCCAACCACAGACTGCAGTACCTGATACTGGCCACAGGGCGGCAGCAGCGAGCAAGGAAGCGGCGGCGCCAGTGCGCATGCGCCAAAAACGGGTTGTAGTACACGCTTTTGACCACAGGGCGGCAGCAACGAGCAAGAAAGCGGCGGCGCTACTGCGCATGCTCAATAACGGGCTGCAGTACCTGCTTTTGACCACAGGGCGGCCAAAAGGAGGTATAGCAGCCCGTTATTGGCACATGGGGAGTAGCGCCGCTGCTTTCTTGCTCGCTGCTGCCGCCCTGTGGTTAAAAGTGGGTACTGCAGCCCGTTATTGGCCCATGCGCACTGGCGTCGCCGCTTTCGTGCTCCTTGCTGCTGCCGCCCTGTGGTCAAAGTCGTGTACTGCAGCCCGCTATGGGTTCATGCACATTAGTGCCGTCGCTTTCGTGCTCGTTGCTGCCGCCGTGTGGCCAAAGACGGGTACTGCAGCCCGTTATTGGCGCATGTGCAGTCTCGCCGCCGCTTCCGTGCTCGTTGTTGCCGATAAGTGGCCAAAAGCCGGTACTGCAGCCCGCGATTGGCGCTTGTGCTAATCGCGGGCTGCAGTAGCGGCTTCTGGCCAGACGGCGGCAGCAGCGAGCACGAAAGCGGCGGCGCCAGTGCGCATGGGCCAATAACGGGCTGCAGTACCCGATTCTGGCTACAGGGTGGAAGCAGCGAGCAAGAAAGCAACGGCGCCAGTGCGCATGCGTGAAAAAAGGGCTGCAGGAGACGCTTTTGACCACATGGCGGCAGCAACGAGCACGAAGGCGGCGGTGCCAGTGCGCATGTGCCAATCACAGGCTGCAGTACCCGATTCTGGCCACAGGGCGGCAGCAACGAGCACGAAAGCGGCGGCGCCAGTGCGCATGCGCCAATAACGGGCTGCAGTACCTGCTTTTGACCACAGGGCGGCCAAAAGCATGTACTGCAGCCCGTTATTGGTGCATGCGCATTAGCGCCGCCGCTTTCGTGCTCGCTGCTGCCGCCGTGTGCCAAAAGCAGGTACTGCAGCCCGTTATTGGCGCATGGGGAGTAGCGCCACCGCTTTCTTGCTCGCTGCTGCTGCCTTGTGGTTAAAAGCTGGTACTGCAGCCCGTTATTGGCCCATGCGCATTAGTGCCGTCGCTTTCGTGCTCGTTGCTGCCGCCGTGTGGCCAAAGACGGGTACTGCAGCCCGTTATTGGCGCATGTGCAGTCTCGCCGCCGCTTTCGTGCTCGTTGCTGCCGCCCTGTGGCCAGTATCGGGTACTGCAGCCCGTTATTGGCCCATATGCACTGACGCCGCCGCTTTCGTGCTCGCTGCTGCCGCCTTGTGGCCAAAAGCATGTACAGCAGCCCGTTATTGGCACATGGGGAGTAGCGCCGCTGCTTTCTTGCTCGCTGCTGCCGCCCTGTGGTTAAAAGTGGGTACTGCAGCCCGCTATGTGTTCATGCGCATTAGTGCCATCGCTTTCTTGCTCGTTACTGCCGCCCTGTGATTAAAAGCGGGTACTGCAGCCCGTTATTGGCCCATGTGCTAATCGAGGGCTGCAGTAGTGGCTTCTGGCCAGACGGCGGCAGCAGCGAGCTCGAAAGCGGCGGCGCCTGTGCGCATGCACCAATAACGGGCTGCAGTACCCGATTCTGGCCACAGGGCGGCAGCAACGAGCACGAAAGCAGCGGCGCCAGTGCGCATGCTCAATAACGGGCTGCAGTACCTGCTTTTGACCACAGGGCGGCAAAAGGAGGTACAGCAGCCCGTTACTGGCGCATGTGGAGTCTGGCCGCCACTTTCGTGCTCGTTTCTGCCGCCCTGTGGCCAAAAGCCGGTACTGCAGCCCGTTATTGGAGCAGGCACATTAGCGCCGCCGCTTTCGTGCTCGCTGCTGCCGCCGTATGCCAATAGCAGGTACTGCAGCCCGTTATTGGCGCATGGGGAGTAGCGCCACCGCTTTCTTGCTCGCTGCTGCTGCCCTGTCGTTAAAAGCGGGTACTGCAGCCCGTTATTGGCCCATGCGCATTAGCGCCGCCGCTTTCGTGCTCGTTGCTGCCGCCGTGTGGCCAAAGACGGGTACTGCAGACCGTTATTGGCCCATGCGCATTGGCGCCGCCGCTTTCGTGCTCGTTGCTGCCGCTGTGTGGCCAGTATCGGGTACTACAGCCCGTTATTGGCGCATGTGCAGTCTCGCCGCCGCTTTCGTGCTCGTTTCTGCCGCCCTGTCGCCAAAAGCAGGTACTACAGCCCGATATTTGCGCATGCGCATTAGCGCCGCCGCTTTCGTGCTCGCTGCTGCCGCCCTGTGGTCAAAAGGAGGTACAGCAGCCCGTTATTGGCACATGGGGAGTAGCGCCGCTGCTTTCTTGCTCGCTGCTGCCGCCCTGTGGTTATAAGTGGGTACTGCAGCCCGTTATTGGCCCATGCGCACTGGCGTTGCCGCTTTCGTGCTTGTTGCTGCTGCCGCCCTGTGGTCAAAATCATGTACTGCAGCCCGCTATGGGTACATGCACATTAGTGCCGTCGCTTTCTTGCTCGCTGCTGCTACCCTGTGGCTAAAAGCGGGTACTGCAGCCCGTTATTGGCCCATGCGCATTGGCGCCGCCGCTTTCGTGCTCGTTGCTGCCGCCGTGTGGACAAAGACGGGTACTGCAGCCCGTTATTGGCGCATGTGCAGTCTCGCCGCCGCTTCCGTGCTCGTTGTTGCCGATAAGTGGCCAAAAGCCGGCACTGCAGCCCGCGATTGGCGCTTGTGCTAATCACGGGCTGCAGTAGCGGCTTCTGGCCAGACGGCGGCAGCAGCGAGCACGAAAGCGGCGGTGCCAGTGCGCATGCGCCAACCACAGACTGCAGTACCTGATACTGGCCACAGGGCGGCAGCAGCGAGCAAGGAAGCGGCGGCGCCAGTGCGCATGCGCCAAAAACGGGTTGTAGTACACGCTTTTGACCACAGGGCGGCAGCAACGAGCAAGAAAGCGGCGGCGCTACTGCGCATGCGCCAATCACGGGCTGCTGTACCCGATTCTGGCCACAGGGTGGAAGCAGCAAGCAAGAAAGCAACAGCGCCAGGGCGCATGCGTGAAAAAAGGGCTGCAGTAGACGCTTTTGACCACATGGCGGCAGCAACGAGCACGAAGGCGGCGGTGCCAGTGCGCATGCGCCAATAAGGGGATGCAGTACCCGATTCTTGCTTCAGGGCGGCAGCAACGAGCACGAAAGCGGCGGCGCCAGTGCGCATGTGCCAATCACGGGCTGCAGTACCCGATTCTGGCCACAGGTCGGCAGAAACGAGCACGAAAGCGGCGGCGCCTATGCGCATGCTCAATAACGGGCTGCAGTACCTGCTTTTGACCACAGGGCGGCCAAAAGGAGGTATAGCAGCCCGTTATTGGCACATGGGGAGTAGCGCCGCTGCTTTCTTGCTCGCTGCTGCCGCCCTGTGGTTATAAGTGGGTACTGCAGCCCGTTATTGGCCCATGCGCACTGGCGTTGCCGCTTTCGTGCTTGTTGCTGCTGCCGCCCTGTGGTCAAAATCATGTACTGCAGCCCGCTATGGGTACATGCACATTAGTGCCGTCGCTTTCTTGCTCGCTGCTGCTACCCTGTGGCTAAAAGCGGGTACTGCAGCCCGTTATTGGCCCATGCGCATTGGCGCCGCCGCTTTCGTGCTCGTTGCTGCCGCCGTGTGGACAAAGACGGGTACTGCAGCCCGTTATTGGCGCATGTGCAGTCTCGCCGCCGCTTCCGTGCTCGTTGTTGCCGATAAGTGGCCAAAAGCCGGCACTGCAGCCCGCGATTGGCGCTTGTGCTAATCGCGGGCTGCAGTAGCGGCTTCTGGCCAGACGGCGGCAGCAGCGAGCACGAAAGCGGCGGCGCCAGTGCGCATGGGCCAATAACGGGCTGCAGTACCCGATTCTGGCTACAGGGTGGAAGCAGCGAGCAAGAAAGCAACGGCGCCAGTGCGCATGCGTGAAAAAAGGGCTGCAGGAGACGCTTTTGACCACATGGCGGCAGCAACGAGCACGAAGGCGGCGGTGCCAGTGCGCATGTGCCAATCACAGGCTGCAGTACCCGATTCTGGCCACAGGGCGGCAGCAACGAGCACGAAAGCGGCGGCGCCAGTGCGCATGCGCCAATAACGGGCTGCAGTACCTGCTTTTGACCACAGGGCGGCCAAAAGCATGTACTGCAGCCCGTTATTGGTGCATGCGCATTAGCGCCGCCGCTTTCGTGCTCGCTGCTGCCGCCGTGTGCCAAAAGCAGGTACTGCAGCCCGTTATTGGCGCATGGGGAGTAGCGCCACCGCTTTCTTGCTCGCTGCTGCTGCCTTGTGGTTAAAAGCTGGTACTGCAGCCCGTTATTGGCCCATGCGCATTAGTGCCGTCGCTTTCGTGCTCGTTGCTGCCGCCGTGTGGCCAAAGACGGGTACTGCAGCCCGTTATTGGCGCATGTGCAGTCTCGCCGCCGCTTTCGTGCTCGTTGCTGCCGCCCTGTGGCCAGTATCGGGTACTGCAGTCCGTTATTGGCCCATATGCACTGACGCCGCCGCTTTCGTGCTCGCTGCTGCCGCCTTGTGGCCAAAAGCATGTACAGCAGCCCGTTATTGGCACATGGGGAGTAGCGCCGCTGCTTTCTTGCTCGCTGCTGCCGCCCTGTGGTTAAAAGTGGGTACTGCAGCCCGCTATGTGTTCATGCGCATTAGTGCCATCGCTTTCTTGCTCGTTACTGCCGCCCTGTGATTAAAAGCGGGTACTGCAGCCCGTTATTGGCCCATGTGCTAATCGAGGGCTGCAGTAGTGGCTTCTGGCCAGACGGCGGCAGCAGCGAGCTCGAAAGCGGCGGCGCCTGTGCGCATGCACCAATAACGGGCTGCAGTACCCGATTCTGGCCACAGGGCGGCAGCAACGAGCACGAAAGCAGCGGCGCCAGTGCGCATGCTCAATAACGGGCTGCAGTACCTGCTTTTGACCACAGGGCGGCAAAAGGAGGTACAGCAGCCCGTTACTGGCGCATGTGGAGTCTGGCCGCCACTTTCGTGCTCGTTTCTGCCGCCCTGTGGCCAAAAGCCGGTACTGCAGCCCGTTATTGGAGCAGGCACATTAGCGCCGCCGCTTTCGTGCTCGCTGCTGCCGCCGTATGCCAATAGCAGGTACTGCAGCCCGTTATTGGCGCATGGGGAGTAGCGCCACCGCTTTCTTGCTCGCTGCTGCTGCCCTGTCGTTAAAAGCGGGTACTGCAGCCCGTTATTGGCCCATGCGCATTAGCGCCGCCGCTTTCGTGCTCGTTGCTGCCGCCGTGTGGCCAAAGACGGGTACTGCAGACCGTTATTGGCCCATGCGCATTGGCGCCGCCGCTTTCGTGCTCGTTGCTGCCGCTGTGTGGCCAGTATCGGGTACTACAGCCCGTTATTGGCGCATGTGCAGTCTCGCCGCCGCTTTCGTGCTCGTTTCTGCCGCCCTGTCGCCAAAAGCAGGTACTACAGCCCGATATTTGCGCATGCGCATTAGCGCCGCCGCTTTCGTGCTCGCTGCTGCCGCCCTGTGGTCAAAAGGAGGTACAGCAGCCCGTTATTGGCACATGGGGAGTAGCGCCGCTGCTTTCTTGCTCGCTGCTGCCGCCCTGTGGTTATAAGTGGGTACTGCAGCCCGTTATTGGCCCATGCGCACTGGCGTTGCCGCTTTCGTGCTTGTTGCTGCTGCCGCCCTGTGGTCAAAATCATGTACTGCAGCCCGCTATGGGTACATGCACATTAGTGCCGTCGCTTTCTTGCTCGCTGCTGCTACCCTGTGGCTAAAAGCGGGTACTGCAGCCCGTTATTGGCCCATGCGCATTGGCGCCGCCGCTTTCGTGCTCGTTGCTGCCGCCGTGTGGACAAAGACGGGTACTGCAGCCCGTTATTGGCGCATGTGCAGTCTCGCCGCCGCTTCCGTGCTCGTTGTTGCCGATAAGTGGCCAAAAGCCGGCACTGCAGCCCGCGATTGGCGCTTGTGCTAATCACGGGCTGCAGTAGCGGCTTCTGGCCAGACGGCGGCAGCAGCGAGCACGAAAGCGGCGGTGCCAGTGCGCATGCGCCAACCACAGACTGCAGTACCTGATACTGGCCACAGGGCGGCAGCAGCGAGCAAGGAAGCGGCGGCGCCAGTGCGCATGCGCCAAAAACGGGTTGTAGTACACGCTTTTGACCACAGGGCGGCAGCAACGAGCAAGAAAGCGGCGGCGCTACTGCGCATGCGCCAATCACGGGCTGCTGTACCCGATTCTGGCCACAGGGTGGAAGCAGCAAGCAAGAAAGCAACAGCGCCAGGGCGCATGCGTGAAAAAAGGGCTGCAGTAGACGCTTTTGACCACATGGCGGCAGCAACGAGCACGAAGGCGGCGGTGCCAGTGCGCATGCGCCAATAAGGGGATGCAGTACCCGATTCTTGCTTCAGGGCGGCAGCAACGAGCACGAAAGCGGCGGCGCCAGTGCGCATGTGCCAATCACGGGCTGCAGTACCCGATTCTGGCCACAGGTCGGCAGAAACGAGCACGAAAGCGGCGGCGCCTATGCGCATGCTCAATAACGGGCTGCAGTACCTGCTTTTGACCACAGGGCGGCCAAAAGGAGGTATAGCAGCCCGTTATTGGCACATGGGGAGTAGCGCCGCTGCTTTCTTGCTCGCTGCTGCCGCCCTGTGGTTATAAGTGGGTACTGCAGCCCGTTATTGGCCCATGCGCACTGGCGTTGCCGCTTTCGTGCTTGTTGCTGCTGCCGCCCTGTGGTCAAAATCATGTACTGCAGCCCGCTATGGGTACATGCACATTAGTGCCGTCGCTTTCTTGCTCGCTGCTGCTACCCTGTGGCTAAAAGCGGGTACTGCAGCCCGTTATTGGCCCATGCGCATTGGCGCCGCCGCTTTCGTGCTCGTTGCTGCCGCCGTGTGGACAAAGACGGGTACTGCAGCCCGTTATTGGCGCATGTGCAGTCTCGCCGCCGCTTCCGTGCTCGTTGTTGCCGATAAGTGGCCAAAAGCCGGCACTGCAGCCCGCGATTGGCGCTTGTGCTAATCGCGGGCTGCAGTAGCGGCTTCTGGCCAGACGGCGGCAGCAGCGAGCACGAAAGCGGCGGCGCCAGTGCGCATGCGCCAAAAACGGACTGCTGTACCTGTGTTTAGCCACAGGGCGGCAGCAGCGAGCACGAAAGCGGCGGCGCCAGTGCGCATGCGCCAACCACAGACTGCAGTACCTGATACTGGCCACAGGGCGGCAGCAGCGAGCAAGGAAGCGGCGGCGCCAGTGCGCATGCGCCAAAAACGGGTTGTAGTACACGCTTTTGACCACAGGGCGGCAGCAACGAGCAAGAAAGCGGCGGCGCTACTGCGCATGCGCCAATCACGGGCTGCTGTACCCGATTCTGGCCACAGGGTGGAAGCAGCAAGCAAGAAAGCAACAGCGCCAGGGCGCATGCGTGAAAAAAGGGCTGCAGTAGACGCTTTTGACCACATGGCGGCAGCAACGAGCACGAAGGCGGCGGTGCCAGTGCGCATGCGCCAATAAGGGGATGCAGTACCCGATTCTTGCTTCAGGGCGGCAGCAACGAGCACGAAAGCGGCGGCGCCAGTGCGCATGTGCCAATCACGGGCTGCAGTACCCGATTCTGGCCACAGGTCGGCAGAAACGAGCACGAAAGCGGCGGCGCCTATGCGCATGCTCAATAACGGGCTGCAGTACCTGCTTTTGACCACAGGGCGGCCAAAAGGAGGTATAGCAGCCCGTTATTGGCACATGGGGAGTAGCGCCGCTGCTTTCTTGCTCGCTGCTGCCGCCCTGTGGTTATAAGTGGGTACTGCAGCCCGTTATTGGCCCATGCGCACTGGCGTCGCCGCTTTCGTGCTCCTTGCTGCTGCCGCCCTGTGGTCAAAGTCGTGTACTGCAGCCCGCTATGGGTTCATGCACATTAGTGCCGTCGCTTTCGTGCTCGTTGCTGCCGCCGTGTGGCCAAAGACGGGTACTGCAGCCCGTTATTGGCGCATGTGCAGTCTCGCCGCCGCTTCCGTGCTCGTTGTTGCCGATAAGTGGCCAAAAGCCGGTACTGCAGCCCGCGATTGGCGCTTGTGCTAATCGCGGGCTGCAGTAGCGGCTTCTGGCCAGACGGCGGCAGCAGCGAGCACGAAAGCGGCGGCGCCAGTGCGCATGGGCCAATAACGGGCTGCAGTACCCGATTCTGGCTACAGGGTGGAAGCAGCGAGCAAGAAAGCAACGGCGCCAGTGCGCATGCGTGAAAAAAGGGCTGCAGGAGACGCTTTTGACCACATGGCGGCAGCAACGAGCACGAAGGCGGCGGTGCCAGTGCGCATGTGCCAATCACAGGCTGCAGTACCCGATTCTGGCCACAGGGCGGCAGCAACGAGCACGAAAGCGGCGGCGCCAGTGCGCATGCGCCAATAACGGGCTGCAGTACCTGCTTTTGACCACAGGGCGGCCAAAAGCATGTACTGCAGCCCGTTATTGGTGCATGCGCATTAGCGCCGCCGCTTTCGTGCTCGCTGCTGCCGCCGTGTGCCAAAAGCAGGTACTGCAGCCCGTTATTGGCGCATGGGGAGTAGCGCCACCGCTTTCTTGCTCGCTGCTGCTGCCTTGTGGTTAAAAGCTGGTACTGCAGCCCGTTATTGGCCCATGCGCATTAGTGCCGTCGCTTTCGTGCTCGTTGCTGCCGCCGTGTGGCCAAAGACGGGTACTGCAGCCCGTTATTGGCGCATGTGCAGTCTCGCCGCCGCTTTCGTGCTCGTTGCTGCCGCCCTGTGGCCAGTATCGGGTACTGCAGCCCGTTATTGGCCCATATGCACTGACGCCGCCGCTTTCGTGCTCGCTGCTGCCGCCTTGTGGCCAAAAGCATGTACAGCAGCCCGTTATTGGCACATGGGGAGTAGCGCCGCTGCTTTCTTGCTCGCTGCTGCCGCCCTGTGGTTAAAAGTGGGTACTGCAGCCCGCTATGTGTTCATGCGCATTAGTGCCATCGCTTTCTTGCTCGTTACTGCCGCCCTGTGATTAAAAGCGGGTACTGCAGCCCGTTATTGGCCCATGTGCTAATCGAGGGCTGCAGTAGTGGCTTCTGGCCAGACGGCGGCAGCAGCGAGCTCGAAAGCGGCGGCGCCTGTGCGCATGCACCAATAACGGGCTGCAGTACCCGATTCTGGCCACAGGGCGGCAGCAACGAGCACGAAAGCAGCGGCGCCAGTGCGCATGCTCAATAACGGGCTGCAGTACCTGCTTTTGACCACAGGGCGGCAAAAGGAGGTACAGCAGCCCGTTACTGGCGCATGTGGAGTCTGGCCGCCACTTTCGTGCTCGTTTCTGCCGCCCTGTGGCCAAAAGCCGGTACTGCAGCCCGTTATTGGAGCAGGCACATTAGCGCCGCCGCTTTCGTGCTCGCTGCTGCCGCCGTATGCCAATAGCAGGTACTGCAGCCCGTTATTGGCGCATGGGGAGTAGCGCCACCGCTTTCTTGCTCGCTGCTGCTGCCCTGTCGTTAAAAGCGGGTACTGCAGCCCGTTATTGGCCCATGCGCATTAGCGCCGCCGCTTTCGTGCTCGTTGCTGCCGCCGTGTGGCCAAAGACGGGTACTGCAGACCGTTATTGGCCCATGCGCATTGGCGCCGCCGCTTTCGTGCTCGTTGCTGCCGCTGTGTGGCCAGTATCGGGTACTACAGCCCGTTATTGGCGCATGTGCAGTCTCGCCGCCGCTTTCGTGCTCGTTTCTGCCGCCCTGTCGCCAAAAGCAGGTACTACAGCCCGATATTTGCGCATGCGCATTAGCGCCGCCGCTTTCGTGCTCGCTGCTGCCGCCCTGTGGTCAAAAGGAGGTACAGCAGCCCGTTATTGGCACATGGGGAGTAGCGCCGCTGCTTTCTTGCTCGCTGCTGCCGCCCTGTGGTTATAAGTGGGTACTGCAGCCCGTTATTGGCCCATGCGCACTGGCGTTGCCGCTTTCGTGCTTGTTGCTGCTGCCGCCCTGTGGTCAAAATCATGTACTGCAGCCCGCTATGGGTACATGCACATTAGTGCCGTCGCTTTCTTGCTCGCTGCTGCTACCCTGTGGCTAAAAGCGGGTACTGCAGCCCGTTATTGGCCCATGCGCATTGGCGCCGCCGCTTTCGTGCTCGTTGCTGCCGCCGTGTGGACAAAGACGGGTACTGCAGCCCGTTATTGGCGCATGTGCAGTCTCGCCGCCGCTTCCGTGCTCGTTGTTGCCGATAAGTGGCCAAAAGCCGGCACTGCAGCCCGCGATTGGCGCTTGTGCTAATCACGGGCTGCAGTAGCGGCTTCTGGCCAGACGGCGGCAGCAGCGAGCACGAAAGCGGCGGCGCCAGTGCGCATGCGCCAAAAACGGACTGCTGTACCTGTGTTTGGCCACAGGGCGGCAGCAGCGAGCACGAAAGCGGCGGTGCCAGTGCGCATGCGCCAACCACAGACTGCAGTACCTGATACTGGCCACAGGGCGGCAGCAGCGAGCAAGGAAGCGGCGGCGCCAGTGCGCATGCGCCAAAAACGGGTTGTAGTACACGCTTTTGACCACAGGGCGGCAGCAACGAGCAAGAAAGCGGCGGCGCTACTGCGCATGCGCCAATCACGGGCTGCTGTACCCGATTCTGGCCACAGGGTGGAAGCAGCAAGCAAGAAAGCAACAGCGCCAGGGCGCATGCGTGAAAAAAGGGCTGCAGTAGACGCTTTTGACCACATGGCGGCAGCAACGAGCACGAAGGCGGCGGTGCCAGTGCGCATGCGCCAATAAGGGGATGCAGTACCCGATTCTTGCTTCAGGGCGGCAGCAACGAGCACGAAAGCGGCGGCGCCAGTGCGCATGTGCCAATCACGGGCTGCAGTACCCGATTCTGGCCACAGGTCGGCAGAAACGAGCACGAAAGCGGCGGCGCCTATGCGCATGCTCAATAACGGGCTGCAGTACCTGCTTTTGACCACAGGGCGGCCAAAAGGAGGTATAGCAGCCCGTTATTGGCACATGGGGAGTAGCGCCGCTGCTTTCTTGCTCGCTGCTGCCGCCCTGTGGTTAAAAGTGGGTACTGCAGCCCGTTATTGGCCCATGCGCACTGGCGTCGCCGCTTTCGTGCTCCTTGCTGCCGCCTTGTGGCCAAAAGCAGGTACAGCAGCTCGTTATTGGCGCATGTGCAGTCTCGCCGCCGCTTTCGTGCTCCTTGCTCCTGCCGCCCTGTGGTCAAAAGCGTGTACTGCAGCCCGCTATGGGTTCATGCGCATTAGTGCCGTCGCTTTCTTGCTCGTTACTGCCGCCCTGTGATTAAAAGCGGGTACTGCGGCCCGTTATTGGCGCATGTGCAGTCTCGCCGCCGCTTCCGTGCTCGTTGTTGCCGATAAGTGGCCAAAAGCCGGTACTGCAGCCCGCGATTGGCGCTTGTGCTAATCGCGGGCTGCAGTAGGGGCTTCTGGCCAGACGGCGGCAGCAGCGAGCACGAAAGCGGCGGCGCCAGTGCGCATGCGCCAACCACAGACTGCAGTACCCCATTCTGGCCACAGGGCGGCAGCAGCGAGCAAGAAAGCTGCGGCGCCAGTGTGCATGCGCGAAAAACGGGCTGCAGTACACGCTTTTGACCACAGGGCGGCAGCAACGAGCAAGAAAGCGGCGGCGCTAGTGCGCATGCGCCAATCCCGGGCTGCAGTACCCGATTCTGGCCACCGGGTGGAAGCAGCGAGCAAGAAAGCAACGGCGCCAGGGCGCATGCATGAAAAAAGGGCTGCAGTAGACTCTTTTGACCACATGGCGGCAGCAACGAGCACGAAGGCGGCGGTGCCAGTGCGCATGTGCCAATCACAGGCTGCAGTACCCGATTCTGGCCACAGGGCGGCAGCAACGAGCACGAAAGCGGCGGCGCCAGTGCGCATGCGCCAATCACGGGCTGCAGTACCCGATTCTGGCCACAGGGCGGCAGAAACGAGCACGAAAGCGGCGGCGCCAGTGCGCATGCGCGAAAAACGGGTTGTAGTACACGCTTTTGACCACAGGGCGGCAGCAACGAGCGCGAAACCGGCAGCGCTAGTGCGCATGCGCTACAGATGGGCTGCAGTACCCGATTCTGGCCACAGGGTGGAAGCAGCGAGCAAGAAAGCGGCGGCGCCAGTGCGCATGCTCAATAACGGGCTGCAGTACCTGCTTTTGACCACAGGGCGGCCAAAAAGAGGTACAGCAGCCCGTTACTGGCGCATGTGGAGTCTGGCCGCCGCTTTCGTGCTCGTTTCTGCCGCCCTGTGGCCAAAAGCAGGTACTGCAGCCCGTTATTGGTGCATGCGCATTAGCGCCGCCGCTTTTGTGCTCGCTGCTGCCGCCGTGTGCCAAAAGCAGGTACTGCAGCCCGTTATTGGCGCATGGGGAGTAGCGCCACCGCTTTCTTGCTCGCTGCTGCTGCCCTGTCGTTAAAAGCATGTACAGCAGCCCGTTATTGGCACATGGGGAGTAGCGCCACCGCTTTCTTGCTCGCTGCTGCTGCCCTGTGGTTAAAAGCGGGTACTGCAGCCCGTTATTGGCCCATGCGCACTGGCGCCGCCGCTTTCTTGCTCGCTGCTGCCGCCTTGTGGCCAAAAGCATGTACAGCAGCCCGTTATTGGCACATGGGGAGTAGCGCCGCTGCTTTCTTGCTCGCTGCTGCCGCCCTGTGGTTAAAAGTGGGTACTGCAGCCCGCTATGGGTTCATGCGCATTAGTGCCGTCGCTTTCTTGCTCGTTGCTGCCGCCCTGTGGTTAAAAGCGTGTACTGCAGCCCGTTATTGGCCCATGCGCACTGGCGTCGCCGCTTTCGTGCTCCTTGCTGCTGCCGCCCTGTGGTCAAAGTCGTGTACTGCAGCCCGCTATGGGTTCATGCACATTAGTGCCGTCGCTTTCGTGCTCGTTGCTGCCGCCGTGTGGCCAAAGACGGGTACTGCAGCCCGTTATTGGCCCATGCGCATTGGCGCTGCCGCTTTCGTGCTCGTTGCTGCCGCCGTGTGGCCAAAGACGGGTACTGCAGCCCGTTATTGGCGCATGTGCAGTCTCGCCGCCGCTTCCGTGCTCGTTGTTGCCGATAAGTGGCCAAAAGCCGGTACTGCAGCCCGCGATTGGCGCTTGTGCTAATCGCGGGCTGCAGTAGCGGCTTCTGGCCAGACGGCGGCAGCAGCGAGCACGAAAGCGGCGGCGCCAGTGCGCATGCGCCAATCACGGGCTGCAGCACACGCTGTTGTCCGCTATCGTGCGCCTATTCTTTTAGGGGGAGGACAGCCAGGCGACTGGAGTTTCGAGAGAAGAAGAGGGGCTGGAGGAAGGAAGGAGAAAGAAGCGTCTGTCCTGTCCAATTCTCCGGGCACTGCTGAGAGCGAGAGCTGCAGTGAGTCCCAGGCCCTTGGGACCCTGTTGCCCCCCTTATATGTCCCAGTCCCTTCCTGTCCCTCTCTTCCCCATTCTGTGATTTATTTTTTTTTCTTCTCTATACCTTTTCTTTCTATTATTCTGTCCTGCTCCCCCTTACTCTCTCACTTTCTCTCTCTCATCCTGGTGTTCCCTTTTCTTTTTCTGTCTGCACTTTTGAGGATGAGTTATTTGACAACCTGGCAAACGGACTAATCAATTAATTAACTTGACAATGAAACTAATTTTTGAGTGTCCTGACAGTGAACTACCTTCCTTATAAGAATGAAAACTCTGCCCAGGTTAAGACCCTTTCCCTGAGCATGTGTAGTCATAGAAGCATTACGTAAGCCATATTCTAAATGCATGTTAATCACTAGCAATCAATATCTAATAGGTGTGTTTGGAAAAGCACTAAGATCTGATTTTTGTGTGTAAGAGAAGCATGAAAACCTGCTGTTGGTGTACGTGATTTGTGGAAAAGTCCCCCAAGCAGCCAGGCCTGAATAAATACGGTATCTCTCCTGAGCGTGTTCAGATGGGTTTATTGCCCGCCGGGCAGGAATCCTGTTTTGGGATAACAGTTTTTTGGCGACCCAGATGGGACGGCTGTAACGCCCTGTCCGGAGCGACTGGCTGACTCTTGGCGGGGAGACCCTCGCCCCCGCCCACCGCGCATTCGCGGCTGCTGGCCACGCCTCCGCCTGTTTGCTGCGGCTGGCCACACACACACCCGCCCCCCCCCCCCGCATGCGCGGTGGCAGTCCCGGGACTGGAGGACTGGCAGCTCATAGAGCGCAAGTTCGGGGCCTGAGGGGCATGTCAGGCGGTTAATCCCGGTGCTGGTAGCTATAGTTACCGCTGGGCGGGGGGGGGGGAGCGTGGGCCGGGCTGGAGGAGCCCCCGGGGCGGGCAGTGAGGCTGCGGGCAGCGGCCCCTCCCTGTCCGGGGAGGTGCTAGAGGAGGAGCCGGTGCGAGCCGAGGGAGCAGCAGAGAGAAGGTGAGCGGGGACGCGCGGTCGGTCGCCTGGTGGCTGCTGGGGAAAGCCGCGCGGTGCGGCGGGACCGGCGGCAGAAGCCGCTCCGGGTCGGGGCCGGGCGGCGGCGCTTCCCGGAGCCGCGCGGGGCCGGGCTTCCGGGTGCGTGGGCGACGGGCGGGCGCTGTAGTCACGTGAGCGGGGCTTCCGGTCGGCCATGTTGGCTCCCCGGGGCACGGCGGGAGCTGTAGTTTTCGCGCACTCGGCTGCCCGGCAGGTGCGTCGCTGCCGGGCGCTCGCGGCACGGCACAGACCTCGCTACCGGCGCGGCCCCGCGGCGCAGGACGAGGGGCGGTTTTGTGGCGGGTTCGTGCGGTTTCCCGCGGGCTGCCCGCGGCTCTCCCGGGACCGGTGTGCCCGTGCCCCGGCAGTGCGCATGCGCGGTGGGAGGTGGCCGGTGGGGCTCCGGTTGCGTGCTATCTGCGGCAACAATGGCCGGTGCTGCTGCCGCCTCTTTCCCTCTTCCAGCGCGGTGCGGCTGCGTAGTGAGTGAGTGAGCGAGGCTGCGTGAGTAGGGGGATCGCGTGTTGGGGGCTGTACTGTGCAGGGAACGGGGGTGACCGCGCACCGAGGGGAAACTCGGCCTGTGGGAAAAATGGAAACGTGGCCCTGGGAAAATGGCCGTGGAGAGGGGCCGGGCTGTGCTGTGCTTGGAGGGGACGTGGCCAGGCACGGCTCCCCACGGGAGTCCTTCAGCCTGGGGGGTTTGGGGTGTGGTGCTGACAGCGCTGGAGAAAGAAAACCTGAAGCGGCACTAAGGAAGTGATGCCCTGCCTGTGCTGGTGCTGCCCCGCAGAGAGGTGGGGCTGGGCCCTCTGCAATTCTCAAGCGCTCCCCAAACCTGCACGTGGGTCTCTGGGGGTGCAGGGCTGTTGGGTGGCAGCATTCCCCCACACACACCCCTGGGCATCGCCCGTGGGGACTGTGGAGGGGGTCAGAGAGCAGACGGGGTGAGCTGTGCTGTGGGCCAGAAATGGAGGCAATGTTTTGTGTTCCTGGGGCTTGAGAACAGACGCGTGTGGCTGATTGAGGGGCTCAGAAACAGACGGAGTTGTGTGGCTTTGGGCTCAGAAACAGAGGTCAAGTCGTGCATTTTTGGGACTTGAGAAGAGACTCAGCAGGCAGGTTTTTGGGCTCAGAAAGAGGCACTAAGGTGGCTGGTTTGGGGGCCAAAAGCAGAATGCAGTTTGGCTGGTTTTGCAGGCAGGTGAGAGGCGGAGGGGTGTGGGTGGGTGACGGGGGGGGGTGTGTGTGTATGGGGGGGGGGGGTGGTGGAGGACGGTGTCCCTGCAGGGTCAGAAAGGTGGGATGGCTGCCTGTGACGGCGTGGTGGGTGCTGTAGTCACGTGACTGATGCAACAGATGTAGTGAAAGAGCAGATGTTGTTTCCAATAAAGGTTGCTTTCTTCAATCAGTATTTTGCAGGTTGTAAACTTAAGGCAGGTGAGAAAACTTGCTGCTGCTCCCCTGGCTGCTTTTATGTCTTCTGGTGGTTCACCCCTCCCCTTTTGCCAGGTGATTGTGGTCAGGGTGGTGGGTGGGGCCTGGCATATATGAGCCACAGCCTCTCCTCAGCGAGGTCATTCTGCTTTTGGGTATCTCTGAGGTCAGTGCTCTGGTGTTCCTTAAGTTAGTGGCAGATCTTGAGGTGTTGAAGCTCTTTAGGTAGGTGTGTTTTGATCATCACAGAAAGAGATGTCCGTGAGGTAAGAGTTTCAGGATCAGTTAAGGTTCAGCAGTGTATATAATATGAAATACACTGGTCTGTAGAGGTCTATTTTCAGGTAAGTACTTTTGTATTGACTGGGTGGGGTGGGTAAAATGGTTTAATAGTGTACACTTACAGTTTTTCTTTTCCTTCTAGAGGCACTGCATTTTCCTGGCTTTTTCTGTCTTTAATGAAGAGGGGATCTTGTTTTTTTCCCTAGTATTACTGGATACATTGGAAGTCGTTGATATTATCTGTCTAAATAGGACTAATGCTGAGGTGACGGAGCAAGGGTTAGAGTGAGCATCTTGTATGTATCTGTATATAGGGTTTTAGCATTGCTTAAGAAAGTAGCATGGATGTAAGGCACAGTGTCTTTCAGGATATGGGATGGCTCATAGTGTTTTCCTAATTGTCCACAGAGCAACATATTGTTTTGCAGGTGCTGTCTAGGCAGCCTTTGGAATAGGATGAGTGTTTGAGGTGAGTCAGGATAGCAGAGAGGAGGGCCAGGCGTTTTCACAGAAACACAACTACACTGTTTGGTCTTTTGGTGTCATAGGTGTCACAAGTGATGATGGCCGTAGTGTCCAACACCCAAACTGGCATGGAGCAGGTGAGCAGAAAGTCCGATGTTTTTGAGGAGGAGCTTTTTGTGGGAGATGGTCGCGTCAGCCGACACGATGTTGGCTCCTGGTGCTGTTTTTGTGCAGCTGATGAAGAGGAACCTGGCGTCTATAGGAATATCTGGGATAGCGGATGCGGTTGCTGTTGAAGATGGCTTCAGATCCCCAGCCCCCAGATAAGTTGAGAGACTGGTGTTTGGGAGAGGGCTCTGGGGCGAGCCAAGGTTGGGAATGGGAGGGAGGGGTTTTCAAGTTAACGTAGGGGAGAGGACCGTCCAGGAACAGTGCCTTTTGGGCAGGAAAAGGGAGCAGGTTAACTTTCTGCCCAAGACTGCCATGTGCCAGGCAGGGCAGTTCTAGCCTATGGCTATGTTGTTGTGTAGTTTGTGTTTTCTGTTTTATGTGTCCTAGAGCTTCCTCAGGTCACGACATCCTTGTTGCTCTTTGTGCCGAAGTAGCGCAGCGTGCGCTTCAGGCACCATCCCTAGGGTCTAGAATGCCCGGAGTTATCGGCAGAATGCCGGTCGGGTGCTTCTTTTATTGCGTTACAAGCCTAAAGCATGGATAGGTCTCGGAAGTTTCAGGTCGGTCTGCTTTTGTAGCATTGTTCTAGGCTGCATTAACATCTTTGATCTCGAGCGGTCCATCATTGCAAAGACCTTTTCTGGATGTTCTTCCCTGCATCTTTCTATGCTTAGGTCTTGAAGTAAGCTGTCTTGCATATGACTCATCCCAGTTGCTCCTGTCTGTTTTTGTCTTGGGCCACAGTGTTTGGCTCTTCTCAGCCTGCCATGGATTCTTCCTCTTGGCCCCCTAGGTCTTCTCATCTGGCACTGTCTGTGGCCGAGGGGTCATTCTTAGAGAGCTTGTTTTAATGTGTCGGTCACAGCATTTGTCTTATATGTGTGCAGTGTTGGTCTGTGCCTGTTTATGTCTGGGTTGGAGCTGCTCTGCCTGGGGGCACAGCAGTGATAGCCAACAAAAGAATAGCAATAAGAATCTATAGTTAATAGGGTGATAAGGCTAGATTTTGTAGGCCAAGGTGTGCAGTCTGTTTCAGAGCAAGTAGCCATATATGCAGCAGGTGTAAAACTTTTCTCTGTAGTGTTATGCA
Organism: Strix uralensis; assembly: GCF_047716275.1. NCBI lineage: Eukaryota > Metazoa > Chordata > Aves > Strigiformes > Strigidae > Strix > Strix uralensis. The sequence continues at coordinate 145,511 of NC_133979.1, read as the reverse complement.
GAGATGCTGGGGATGACCAGGTTGTGTTTAATGGCAGGCTGCAATGACAATCTAGATGACATACCTAAAGGAGACCTCTGGAATTGTTAAGCCGTCACTCGGCATCCAGGTGACTTGTTCGATGCTATTTTTTCAGGTGCAGAGGGGTGACCCGTGGGACAAAGGGTGACAGAGGAGGTGAGCGGAGCACCGTGAGAAGGTAGGTCGACGTGTGGCGTCAGAGGGACGACGTGACCGGTGTCTATGTGAGTAGGCTATAAGCATGTCTTGTTTTGAAGGTGTGAAGAAAGACAGCGGCACCCGAGGCGAGTCGAATGAGGTGTGGTATGACCAGTGTGCTCAAATATCAGTTATTTTTCAGGCATCGTATTGTTGGTGAAGTAAGAAGCATCCCCTGTTGTTTGTGTTTTACAGGCGGTATCCAAGTCTCCACAGGAGAACCCGTGACTGGCAGAGGTGGGGTGGGTGAGCACACAAGGTGAAGGAGTGGGAGAGGGTTATTGGTGTGGGTGGGCTGTAGTTTTGGGCAGTATCCCACCAAGTGTTACTTTGGTTTTTGCAGGTGACATTCGTAGCCTTGGAAGGGTGAAGCCGCATACTCGACGAGCGGTCTGAGAAGGTGAGGCGGCATCGGCCGGGTCTGCGTTTAAGAGCAAAGCGTCCCATGACATCTAAGCAAAATGTTTCTCTTTGGTTTTGCAGGTGCTGTGCAGGCAGCCTTTGGAGTTGGATGAGCATTTGAGGTGAGGTGGGGCGGTAACAAGGAGGAGCAGGGGCGGGTGACTTGTCAGAAGTGCAACGGTGATTTTGTCTCTCTTGGTATCTTAGGTACCACAAGCAACGATGGCCGCAGTGTCTGACTCTGGAACGAGGAGGTGAGCGGCGCTTCTGAGGAGGGTGTTATGAAAGAGGTTGCCATCGGCTGGCATGACGCTGACTGGTCACACTCTTTGTGGGTGTCCTGCAGATGACACAGAGGAACCTGGTGGCTCAGGAACATCCCAGTTAGCCCATGTGGTTATTGTGGAAGACGACTCTGGCCCCTGGTCCTCTGAAAGCTAAGTTGAGGGTCCAGGGTTGGGAAGGGTCTGGGTGGAAGGGACAGGGTTGGGAATTGCAGGGAGGCCTTCTCGTGTTAGCGTAGGGGAGAGGACTGCCCTTTGTGCCCACAAAGGGAGCGAGTTAATTCTCAGCACCAGAATACTGTGTGCTAGGCAGGGCAGTTCCAGCCTGTGTCTGTGTTGTGTATTATGTATCTTATACCATGCAGTCCTCAGGTCTTGATGTCTGTGTAGCTCTTTATGATCAGCTGGCATCTCAATAGCCCTCCCAAGAGTCTCACGTGCATCAACTCATCGGCTTAGTGCCCGTCGAGCCTTTCTTGTCTTGCAATTGTAACTCGAAGCGTGGATTCATCAGGTGCGTGTTGCATCGAGGATGTTCTTGAGCAGTGGTCTCTAGCGTGGGCGAGCTAGATGGCATCTGCAGCTGTGTCTTTGAGAGTTTTTTTGGCACGTGGTAGTCTTCTGGGATTTCATCCCCATGTCTTAGGCCTTGAAGCCCGGCTTCTCCTGTATCCGTTGTTCTGGTTTCAATGGTAGCTTTGTCTCACAGGCTGCAGCGGTCGACTCTCATTTTGGGGCCGCTTCAATGCGTCTGTGCCATCGTGGTGCTGTAGGGCTTCTCTGCCGGCAGCATCTTCCCTACGGTCATCGTTCTTCTCGCTTGTGGTCTTCTTGTGTCTCACAGTCGCTTCACTTGTGGTGTCTGTGTGTGGTGTAGGTCTGTGCCAGGGGTGCAGCTGTCCTGCCCAGGAGTTTAGCTGTAGTAAAGATGACGGGAGTGTAGGTTTGTAGTTGTGTAGTAATAACCTGGATCTGCCCAGATGCTTTTGGCAAAGATCATACAGTCCATCTCCGGGCAAGTAGCTGTAGACAGCTGCCACAGAGTTAATCTCCTTGTGTTTGGCAGGTGCCGGAGGGTGGACTTGCTGGGAGTGGCAGTTTGTGCAGTAGTTGAGTGGGTTGAACATTGAATGACTCTTAGCTTGTATGTGGGGCTCAATATTTAGGGTTTTGGGTATTTTGGTAGTAGTTAGAAGGGAGACAGAAATGGAGGACAAACCTTTGGTCTCATAAAAGTCTTGGTTAACAACGAGGTGGCTTGCCTTATGTCGTTTGGGTTGTTTAGGCGCAAAGCGAGAAGCTGCTTCCTGAAGGGTGATGGAAGATATCAGAGCATCTGTGTGACCGGTGGCTCTGATGGGCTTACTCTGGTTTTATTTTCTAGGTGTGAATCAATGTGCGAAGTGGGATACCTGCACCCTTGGACTTTGGCAAGGTGAGTGATGACCTGTGTGCTGATGCAGCAGTTCTTTGAGGTGTCATAATATTGTTGTAGCTAAAATCATATCCTGTTTTAGTTCTTTCGATGGTGATCAGGCCTTGGCACAGCAGATGGAAGAATCCATCTCTGAGCGGCTGAGGTAAATGAGCAGGGGAGAGGAAGCACCGTGAGCCAGCTGAGGATTCGGGCCGCATCTCACTCCATGCTTTTTCATCTGTTTATTTTGCAGGTGCCACTCTCGTTCCCAGAGGGTTGACGTTGCAGAGTCAAGGGCAGTTTCAGAAAAGGTGAGAGAGTTGTTAATCGGTCTGATCAGACCTGAATTGCTGAGGATCACGTGGCAATTGGAATGACCATTTTCTTTGCTTTTGCATGCATTGTGAAGTCTCTGCTCAAACAGCAGAGGATTTGAGGTGAGTTGGTGGAAGAGAGGAGCAGCAGGCTCGGAGATGCCAAGTGGGCAATTGCTTCTGAGTAGGATGGTGGCAGCATTTCTCCAGTTTTGTGGCTTCCATGAGAGATGGGGGGGGTGCAGCATACAGTTATTGGGAGCGGTGCGGCTCTTCTGAGGAGGGTGTCATTGCGGTAGAGGTTGATACAGGTCGGCGTGTCGGTGACACGTGGTGCTCTGTCTTGCAGGTGATGAACCTGGTGAATGCTGGGAAACCCCAGTTAGATAATGTGCTGCTGATGAGGATGAATTACGGACTGTGCTCTCTGCTTTGGTCCCTTGACTTACCTTTCAGTGGGTGGGGTAGGGTGAGAAGAGGGGGTAGGACATCAGGGTCAGTGGGAGGGCTCTTGAGGTTTTGTTAAATTGGGGGCAGATAGTGGGCCTGGGGCCTGTGTATGGCAGTGCGTGCGTCTCTGGGCGTTCTGTTTGGTTTTGTCTGATGTGAGTGTTACGCTGTATGGCATTAAAGTGGCAAGAGCTTTGCGTAGCTCTATATCTGTATTGTGTGACCTTGTCAAGCCAGTGTTCATGTGAGTGGGAATTGAGAAGATCTCAACTGAATTGTGAGGTAGCACGAGGGAAGCCTGTACATCAGCAATAGCTTTCATATTTTTCTTGCAGGTACCTTGTGGCAAGAAACTAGAAATGGTGAGTGATACTGGCAAAGCAACTCTGAGATGAGTTGGTAGAGTTGTGTAGTATGCCTAGTGTGCCTTAGTTATGTGATGTGTCAATGTTTGTCTTGACCCTCACTGTTGAGGACCCTCTGGCATACTCACATCCTACTCTGCGTGCAGTCACCATCCATTGCATTTTGCAGCCTTGAGTTATTGGCACAGTACCCATTCTGTCTTGGCAGTCAGTGTGATATAGAAGCTCAATGTTACTGATCCAGTTCAGCATTGTAGATGTATTTGGTTGGTCTTTCATGTAACTTAGTCTCAGACTAAACCACCAGGTCTCATCTCTGTGACTCTTTCTTGTGAGGTCTTCCAAGGGAATCTTCCCTGTGTCTTTGTAGTCTTTAGTCTTTCACAGCATTTTGTCTCAACTGCTCACTGGGGGGTTATCGCCCATATATCATTCAGTGTTCTGACATTCTCACACGGCAGGCCACACGGGGGTGTCTGTGTCACGTCACTGTCAGGCTGTGTCTTTTGGACTGGCATTAAGTCTACCCTGTGTGGTACTGTTGCATCCTTAGGCCATGTTTGTGAGCATGTAGATGTGTGTGTTTGAGGTGGTGCTGATTTGTGTGTTTGTAGCCATTCTCGATGGGGTGGAAAGGTCCCAGAAGGGGATGATAATGTGCTGGTGAATGTGGCCTGTTGGGGTGGAGGTGGTGTAGGTTGGTTTTGGAGATGGCCAGTAGTTATCAGTAAGCAGGCTCTAGAGTTCCCTCTTTTGGCTTTTGCAGGTACAATAGGGCCACCGGGATTCCAGAAGCCAATCCTTCCATGAAGTTTGCCGCAGTGTACAAAATGAAGCAAAGAAGGACCGGGAGGGGTACACAGAGGGAAACATATTCCTCTTCTTCCAGCTATGAGGGCCTGTGGTGTGGAATCACGTGAAGCGGTTGTGATGGCTTGAGGTGTATGATGGTGCGGTTCCAAGCATGGTTATGGTATTGGGGTGATCTGCCCCACTGACAGGTGATGGTTAGATAGAGTAGATGTTAAATGAGTGTTAGTTTCAGAAGGTGTCTATCCTTGTATGTGAGGATGTTTTTCATTTCAGGGTATATTGAATGTAGCGAGAGTTAATGCGTCTTTTAAAAACAGTGAAGAAACTGTTGAGCAGGGGGACTTCTTTATCTCCCTGACCTGGTTTATTGTCACTTAGTCCTGGCTGCTCTGTCGGGTGATGTTCATGGCCAGCGTTTGGGTGGATGTTAGGCTCAGGCCATGGTGTTCGCTGGCAGGGTGATTTTGGAGGCCTTCAGGAAGCAAGTTCTGAGGAGTGCCGCAGCAATGGGGCAAGGAACTGTTGTGGGGGTCAGATGGCCGTGTGGGTTTGCTGAGAGCAGGGGGTGGTTAGTGGGGTAGCTGAATGAGTGGTGTGTTTAGAATGTGTCTGCCTGTGCATGACTGTTTAATGTAACTGGGTTTTTTATTTGTTGCAGATGGTGTTTTTTGAGTAGGTAGAAAACAAAAAACCAGAATAAAAAAAACCCCAGCTGGGGGATTTTTTTTTTTTCCCCTGGCTGGGTTTTTTTTTCCCCGGTCCCGGCCACTCTGCAAGGTGACGATCGTCGCCAATGTTTGGATGCAGAGCGGTGTAGGGATGGGGTTTTTGCAGGCAGGGTGGTTTTGGAGGCCCCTGGGAACGGCATTCCTGAGGAGCCATGGAGCCACGGGGTGGGGGCGTGTTGTGGCGGTCAGGGAGGGGGATGGCTTTGCTGAGAGCAGGGGGGGGTTAGTGGGGTAGGTGAGTGCATGGTGTGTTTAGAATGTGTTTGCCTGTGCATGACTGCGTAATGTAATGTGGGTTTTTTTGTTGCAGGTGGTGTTTTTTTGAGTAGTTAAGGAAAAAAGTAAAATACCCTAACTGGGGGATTTTATTTTTCACCCGGGTCCTAGCCACTCAGCGAGGTGACAGTTGTTGCCTGTGTTTTGACATGGAGCAGTCTAGGGATGGCATTTTTGCAGGCAGGGTGGTTTTGTGTGGTCCTTGGGAATGGTGTTCCTGGAGTCACGTATGTCATAGTCTCTAAACAGTTACGAATCTAGTGAGTAAAGACGTGATGCTAATGGGCATGTGTGAAATGACCATAAGTGCTGTGAGAGGTAATAGTGGTAGGTAAAGCACTCATCATGGTTGTAGGGCTTTTGAAGTCCATAAGTTTTTGTGTAAGGTAGGTTCAATAAAGGTGTATTTGCTGTTGGTTCCAAGGTTCAATAAGTATGTAAAAGGTGGTTTGTAATGTGCATGTAGCGAAGGTGCTTGCAGTGCTTGTAAGGTTTCCAAAGTAAATAAAGGGTTTTGAGCAATGTAGGCTCAATGAAAGTGTATGTGCTCTTGGTTCGAACTCTAATAAAGAAGTAAAAGCTGTTTTGTAATGTAGCTTTAAAAAAGGTGTAGTTGCTGGGGTTGGCTCCAGTGTGGTTTTTTTGGATGTGTGACTTGGTCTCTCTCTGTACCTCTGTCTGACTCTGCTCCTCTGTCTTTCTCCTGGTCTGACTTTGCCCCTCTATGCCTGAGTTTGACTCTCTCTCTGTCTAGGTCTGACTCTTGTCTTAGAGTCTCTCTGACTTTGACTCTCTGCCTTAGCCTTTGTCTGTGTGTTTGTCTGTATTTGTATCTCTCTGTCTCGCTTTGACCCTCAGTCCCTCTCTGTCTGTCTGCCTCCCTCAGTCCCTCTCTGTCTGTCTCAGTCTATTTAGTTAAGAGGGAATTAGCAGCACTGGAACATGGTTGTTGCTTGGGAGTAATGAAATAAATAAAATTTTGGTTTTAAAAAATAAAACTGATTAGTCCTAGGCCTTTTGGCCATAGCTTGGGACTTACTATTTTTGATTCTTTTCCATACACAACTCTTGCACCGCTACACACTGAACCACCCCCAAACAAGCCCCCTCTACAAAACTTCACCTCCCTTCACAGCTGAAAACTCACTGCCCATGCACGACCCCACCACAGCAGTTACACCCACCCCTCCCACACTATCTCCCCCAAGTCCCTGTTTCCGCCCGGACCCTATTCGCGGTTGCACCTTGCCGCGGGTCACCGTTCCCGCCCGGACCCTATTCGCGGCTCCACCTTGCTGCGGGTCACTGTTTCCGCCCGGACCCTATTCGGGGTTGCACCTTGCCGCGGGTCACTGCTTCCGCTCGGACCCTATTCGGGGTTGCACCTTGCCGCGGGTCACTGTTTCCGCCCGGACCCTATTCGGGGTTGCACCTTGCCGTGGGTCACTGTTCCCGCCCGGACCCTATTCGGGATTGCACCTGCCGCCGGTCACTGTTCCCGCCCGGACCCTATTCGGGATTGCACCTTCCCCGCGCACGGCCGTGCCGATGGTCATGCTCGGGAAGTGCCGCCCCCCCCCCGTGCGCGCTGTCGGCGGGTGCTCGGGGCGCAAAGCGCGGAACGGCAGCGCCGGTGCCGATCTACGGCAATAACGGTTAGTGCTTCTGCCTCTTGCCCTCTTCCAGAGGCTGCACTGAGGACACGCTGCCTGGCCTTAATCCCGGTGCTGGTCGCTATAGTTACCGGGGGGGGGGGGGGGGGAGCGTGGGCCGGGCTGGAGGAGCCCCAGGGGCGGGCAGTGAGGCTGCGGGCAGTGGCCCCTCCCTGTCCGGGGCGGTGCTGGAGGAGGAGCCGGTGCGAGCCGAGGGAGCAGCAGAGAGAAGGGGAGCGGGGCCGCGCGGTCGTTCGCCTGGCGGCTGCCGGGGAAAGCCGCAACGGGGGGGGGGCCGCGCGTTGCGGCGGGACCGGCGGCAGAAGCCGCTCCGGGTCGGGGCCGGGCGGCGCTGCGCTCGGCCGGGCTTCTGGGTGCATGGGCGACGGGGTGTGGGGGGGGGAAGAATGGTGTCCCCGTAGGGTCAGAAAGGCGGGGCGGCCGGCTGTGGCGGTGTGGGAGGTGCTGTAGTCACGTGAGCGGGTCTTCCGGTCGGCAATGTTTGCTCCCCGGGGCACGCCGGGAGCTGTAGTTTTTTTGCACTCGGCTGCCCGGCAGCTGCGTCGCTCCCGGGGGCGCGCGCGGCACGGCACAGTCCTCGCTACCGGCGCGGCCCCGCGGTGCAGCGCGAGGGGCGGTTTTGTGGTGGGTTCGTGCGGTTTCCCGCGGGCTGCCCGCGGCTCTCCCAGGACCGGTGTGCCCGTGCCCCGGCAGTGCGCATGCGCGGTGGCGGCCCCCGGAAGTGCTGCAATCCCCAAGCGCTCCCCAAACCTGCCCGTGGGGCTCTGGGAGTGCAGGGTTGTGGGGTGGCTGCATTCACCCCACCCCTCGGCATCGCCCGTGGGGACTGCGGAGAGGGTCAGAGAGCAGACGGGGTGAGCTGTGCTGTGGGCCAGAAATGGAGGCAACGTTTTGCCTTCCTGGGGCTTGAGAACAGATGCATGTGGCTGATTGAGGGGCTCAGAAACAGACGGAGTTGTGTGGCTTTGGGCTCAGAAACAAAGGTCAAGTCGTGAATTTTTGGGACTTGAGAAGTGGCTCAGCAGGCAGGTTTTTGGGCTCAGAAAGAGGCACTAAGGCGGCTGGTTTGGGGGCCAAAAGCAGAATGCAGTTTGGCTGGTTTTGCAGGCAGGTGAGAGGTGGAGGGGTGTGGGAGGGCCTTGGGGGCTACGGGGGAAAGGAGGGGGTGGGGTTTGGGGTGGCATGGGACCCCGAAGCTTGGGAGGCTGGCGTGCACCAGGCCAAACTCCATGTCTGAGGTGGTCTCGGGGGGGAAACGCGCTTTTCAGACCCTACGTGCCCTCTTTGAGTTCAGCAATTATTTGTACGCTGCTTAGAATAATTATGACCTGATTAATAATACAAAGTAATGAATGCTTAGAGAACGTGCAAGGTGGATGTTTACTCCTAATACTCAAGCTCTGACAGTGATTGATTTACAGCCTTGTCAAAAGCCCAGGCTGTTGCCGGTAGCTGGAGCCTGTGAGGAGAAAGAGCTGAAATGAAGCGGAGTTTCAGTGCAGAGTTGAAGCGTCACCAAGCCAGACCTGTAGCCAGCAGGAGCTGGAATGAGACAGGGTGTCCGCTGTCTGGAGCCGGCATTAGCCAGAGCCACGATTCTCTGCGGCTGTGAGGAGCAGGAGCTGCAGCCGGACTGTCGACTGGCTGCAGCACCCCTTGGCTCGACGGCGGAGGCTCCTCAAAGAGCGCAGGATTTGAGGTGAGTTGGTGGGAGAGAGAGGAGCAGTCGGGCAGGAGCCACAGAGCAAGTGATTGCTTCTGAGTACAACGGATGCTTTACCTCTCTGGTTTTCTGGCTTCCATGGGAGATGATGGCTGCAACACCTGCTTTTTGGGGGCAGCACAGCACTTCCCAGGAGGGTGCTGTTGCGGTAGAGGTCAGTGCTGGCTGGCATGTCAGTGACTGGGGGCGCTCTGTCTTGCAGGTGATGGAGAGGAACCTGGTGAATGCGGGAGCATCCCAGTGAGATGATGTGCTCTTGATGAGGATGGATTCTGGAGCGTGCTCTCTGAAAGGTAAGTCAAGGGGCAAAAGCCGTGGGTAGGGTGGGGCCAGCAGAGGCTCTACCATCAGGGCTGTGGAGAGGGCTATTTAGGCTTCCTTAAGTCTGGGGGAAGAGAGCAGGGTCTGTCCCACAGGACGTGCATGTTCTGGCCTGTGTCAGTGTCCTCGTGTCATTTGTGGTGTCTGTGTTCTGTCTTGTATGCGGTGCCTTCCCCACGTCTCTGTGGTGCCCCGCGGGCTCTCTGCACGGCGCATGCACCGTGGTAGGCGTCCACAGGGTCTCGGATGCCTTGCTGCTTTGGAAAAGAGCCTGTTGAGCACTCCCTGTCTCGTGAGTGGAGCTTACGGCGTCTTTTGCATCACAGATGTTTGTGGAGGGTTGCCTTTGTGGAGGAGATCTGGGCCAGAATGACAGCTCTGCTCTTCAGAGTTCTGTTTCCATAGAGGTCCCTCCCCTACAGCACTTCACCCCCCGTGTCCTTGTGGGCCTTGGCCTTAAAGCCCGGCTCCTCCCACGTCGGTTGTTCTGGTTGTGTATTGTACTGCAGCACTCGCTGTCGGTTTTGACTACGCCTTGCTTTGCAGGGCTTTGTGTTCTGCAGGTGACACAGGGCCATCTGGATCCTCAGAGAAAATCCTTGAGCGAGGTTTGCCGGAGCGTACAAACGCAAGCGAAGGAGGAGCGGGAGCGGGGCCCGTTGCGAAACATCTTCCTTGGCTCCCGGTTAGGAAGGCTGACACCGTGGGGGCGTGTGGAGCAGTGACGCTGCCGAGGCGCACGGTGAGGCAGTTCCAGGGGTGGGTTTAGAATGGGGGTGATCTGCCACTGTGGCAGGTGGGCAGTGGAACGGATGTTTGGAGTGAGGGGTGGATCGAGTGGCTGTTGAATGAGCGTCAGTTTCTGAATGTGTCTAACCTTGTGCGTGTGAAGGTTTTTTCATTTCAGGTTGTATTTAATGTTGAGATAGTAAATGTTTTTTTAAAATTGTGTTTAAAAAGAAGCCCAGCTGGGGGTTCGGTGTCTCTCTTATTCAGACAGAACCCTTCCTCAGGCTTTCTCTGTGCCCCTGAGCTCTCTCACACTCTTCACTGCTGTCTTGGATGTCTCCATTCAGTCGCTCATCCCCTGAGGACATCTGTACATTGCTGGAACGCCTTGACTTTTGCACCGTGTCCCAGAGCCGCCTTCTGTCTCTCTTTCAGTCTCAGCACCCTGCTCCTGCTGTCACCACGCCTACTGAGGCCAACCTCGTGCCCCGCAGCCCTCTTTTGGCACCGTGGCGCACTCTGCACCCTCCTTCCTCCCTGAGACCCTTTCCTGATGCCACCTTTCATCTGCAGAACGCTCACGTTGTCCTCTGTGCTAGCTAGGATACCTACCTGGTCCCCTGAGGACACCTGCAGTTTCTTCAAATCCCCTCCGAACTTCTTCATCATGTCCTTGAGCATTCTTTTGGGTGTCCTCCTCTGCTGCTGTCACGATGCCTCCTGAGGTCTTGGATGATCCCTGCAGCACACTTTTAGCCCTGTAAGTCTCCTTTGGACTTGTTTTGTTGCAATAGCACCTCTCCTAAGATCTCTGTTCCCAAAAAAGAGCATTCTTTTTCTTCTTTATGCCACCTAGGATGCCTCCTCAGACCTTCTTTGTGTACCACAGCCCTGTTTTAGCTCTGTAGCGGGCTTGGATTCTCTCTCATGCCCTCAGAAACCCATCCTCAGGTGTGTTTGTACCTCAGAGCACTCTTAATCATCCTCTGTGCCATCTAGGGTGTCTCCATTTGGTCCCCGCCTCCCGACGACATCTGTACTGTTCAAATCCCCTCCAGACTTCCTTTCTCATGTCCCTGAGCCTTCTTTGGCGTCTTTGGCCCAATCAGGACCTCTCTAAGGGTGTCATGATGCCTATCGATGCCTTCAAGGATGCCCCTAGCAGACTTCTAGCTTTGTAGCAGACCTCGCAGCCATCTCATTCCCTCAGAGGGCTTCCCGAGTGTTCCTGCTATCTGTGACCCAGCCCAGTCAGTCTGTCCTCCCTTCCCTCTAGCCGTGCCTCTGTTCGTTCCCTGGTCCTCTGATGACGTATTTCCTTGGTTCAGATCCCCTAGGGATTTAATCGTCATGTCCCCAGTCCTTTTTCTGTCTCTCTGACTCCCTCGGGACAGTTCTCCTCCCAGTCACGATGCCTCCCAAGACCTTCCTTGTGGTCCGGTTCCATCCTGTAGCACTTTAGGTGGGGCCATCTTTGAGCCGCACACGAACTCATTTGTTCCTCTGTGCTAGCCAGGATTCCCGTGTTTAGTTCCCAGCCACCCAAGACCATCTGTACTCTGCTCAGGTGATCACCTGAGTTCCTCCTGGTTGTCCCTCAGCCTTCGTTTATCCATCAGCCCCGCCCCCACGATCCCTCTCCTCACAGTCGCAGTGCCTGCTGAGACCTCCCTCGATCTCCGCAGCCCCTTGAGGCACTCGATCTCCTTTTCTCTCTCTCTTGTTCTGTCAGAGCCTCCCTCCTTTCTTTGCTGTGCAGCGCTCCTTTTTCTTTCTCTCTGCCATCGAGGGTGTCTCCGTTTGGTTGTTCTCTCAGTCATCTGTAGTTTGCCCAGATGCCCTCCTGAGACTCCAGGGCCCTCGCTGTGTCTGCAAGGCTTGTTTTCTTACCGTGCTTCCTCCTAACTCCTCTACTCTGTATAACAGTGTCTTCCGAGTCCTTTTGCGTACTCCACCGCGCTCTTGTGGCACTTCAGCTCCCTTTGGATTTTGTTTTTTGGCGCTCTTCAGAGCACTCTTCTCTTACTCTCTGGCGTGTCAGCCTGCACACGTATGTGGGTTGGAACTGCCCTGCCTGGGGGCACAGCGATGTCGGTCAGGGGAAGAATAGCACTAAGAGTCTGTAGTTAATGTTGATTTGCCTGGACTGTTTAGGTACAGCCCGTACAGCCCCCTCGCAGCAAGCAGCCCTCAGCAGCAGGCAAGGATGTCACGGGGATGACCGGAGCTATCTGGGAGAGGCTGCGGGAGTGGTAGTTGAACAGATGGAATCTCAAAGGTGTTAAGGCTCCTTGTGTGTAGGGCTTAATGCTGTTTTATTTTTATGGTTTTTTTTAATGGCAGGCTGTAATGACACCCTAGACGGTGTTCCTACATGGAGTCAAGAACTCTGGAATTGTTAAGCTGTCACTCAACATCCAGGTGACTTGCTTAAAAGTTTTTTTCAGATCCAGAGGGACAATATATGCACCAAAGAGTGACAGAGGCAGCGAGCAGGGCACTGTAAGAAGGTGGGTCAGCGTGTGGTGTCGGAGGAGAAGACATGACTGGTTGCTACATGACTGGCTTATCGGTTTGGGGGTTTTTTTGTTTTGAAGGTGCAAAGCAGGATATCGGCACCGGAGGTGACTCGGGCAAGGTGAGATGAGTCGGCTGAGTTATTTTTCAGTTATTTTTCATGTGTCGTACTGTTGGTGAAGCTAGAAGCATCTCCTGTTGTCTGTGTCTTACAGGTGGTACCCAGGCCTCGACGTGGCGACCAGTAAATGTCAGAGGCAGGGTGGGTGAGTGGCCAAGGTAACGGGGCAGGAGATGGCAGTCGGTGTGGGCAGGCTGCAGGTTCAGCTTGTGCCTCTCGCTTTGGTTTATGCAGGTGCCACATGTAGGCTGGGAGGGGCGAAGCCGCGTGCCGCTGAGCAGTCCAGGACAATGAGGCGGTTGTCGGCTGGGTCAGGGTTTTCGTGCAGAGAATCATGTGGCAGCTCAATGAAGCATTTCTCTTTGGTTTTGCAGGAGCCGGGCAGGCTGCCTTTGGAATCGGATGAGCGTTTGAGGTGAGCTGGGTAGTAGAGAGCAGGAGCACGGTGCTGGTGATTTCTCGCAAGCACAGTGGTAGCTCTGTGTCTTTTGGTATCGTAGGTGCCACGGGCCACGCTGGCCGCAGCGTCCAACACTGGACTCTGCGCAGAGCAGCTGAGCGGAAAGCCCTGTGGCTGTTGAGGTGGAGGGTGTTGTGGCAGAGGTGTGTCAGCTGATGTGATTCTGACTGCTGGCACTGGTTTTTTTTGCAGATGATGAAGAGGAACTTGGCAGCTGCAGGAATGTCCCGGTTAGCTGATGTGGTTTTTGTTGAGGATGGATTCAGACCCCCGGCCCTCTGAAAGCTGAGTTGAGGGATGAGGGACCGCTGCCCTACAGTGTCTAATCTTGACTTCAGTTAGAAAGAGACTTTACAAAATGGAAATCTTTCTCAAGGAAGTTTCATTTTATGAACTCTCCATCAGAGTGGATCTTCAGAGATGATGTATTTGGCAGTAGTACTCTTGGGCGGTGCAGCTGGCCCAACATCCCTGCTAATTATGGAACACACCAAACCCCCCCCCCTCGTCAAGTTGTACGGGTGTATTTTGGAGATAGACAGTCTAATGGTATCAGCTCACAGCTGGGCGAGTTCAGGGAATGCAAAAGGAAAATCAAATACTTACACATCTAATAAAAACACTTCTATAAGCGTATGCCCACCTTTATACTAAAGAGTGAAGGACTGAGCTTTATTGTTTGTTTTACTCTTTAAAGTTTTACACTTCACTTCTGATTTTATTGACCCAGCAAGCAGGATGTGCAGCAGCAGCAGCGCAAGGGCTGCGGCTGTCGCGGCGGATCCGTCAGCCGTAGGTTGTGATGACGGTACGACCTCGTCCTGCAGCCTCACAGGGTTCCCTCCCTGCAGCCCTGCTGTAAGGACGGGATGAGACATTCCAACACCACCAAGAGCGTTTGCTTTTATGGGCAGAATGTGCTCGGGATCGTATCGATTGGCCTTGCTGGTGATTTGAGGAGTTGAAATTGCTCCGGCCTTGCCAGGGTGTGTTGTATGTGGAGCTGATTAGATCAGGTGAGTTCAGGATGGCCGGGCTGTCTGTGGGCAGTCCCAGCTGCTGTTCTCATTATGCAAGAAGCCAGAAAATTAACTATGGTGCAGAAGATAACAATGCACGTCCCTCATGCTGTACTTACTGCACTGGAACACAAAGGACGTTACTGGCTTGCGCCGAGTCATTTGTTACGGTATCAAGCCCTGTTATTGGAGCAAGACGACATCACCTTAGAAAAAAGTACGGTACTAAATCCTGCATCTTTAATGCCGACAGAGAAGAAAAATGACTCTAACCTTGATTGTTTACAAGTGATTGAACAGGCGTATGCCAGCAGACCAGACCCGAGAGATGCTCCCCTCCAAACTCCAGCTGAGGAACTGTATATACTGACGGAAGCAGTTGCGTTTTGAAAGGAATAAGAAAGGCTGGTTGTGCTGTGGTGACACTAACTGAGGATTGGGAAGTTAAAGCATTGTCTCCAAATACCTCTGCACAAAAGGCTGAAATAATTGCCTCAACCAGGCCTTTGGAATTAGCCAAAGGAAAAAGAGTCAGTATCTATACAGACTCTAAATATGCTTTTGGGGTTGTTCATGCCCATGGCGCTATTTGGAAAGAATGAGGACTTTGATCTGCCAGTGGCACACCTATAAAGCACATAGCAGAGATTTTAAACTTGCTGGAAGCAGTACAGAAGCCGGAGTCACCGTGATACATTGTAAAGCACATCAGAGAGGAAATGCGGATGTAATCCAAGGAAATCGGAGGGCAGATGAAGCTGCAAAACCAGTGACGCTCAGTGCTCCTTGTGTTCTAATTCCATCAAGGGAAATGCAAGTAGAATCCCTGAGGTCTAAAGAGAAAGAAAATAAATTGGCTGAGTTACTAAAGCACAAAAGCACGGTGGAGGGTGGTAGATTACCCCACACGGGCAATGTGTAGTGACTCCTGAAAACATGAAAAGGTTAACGACTAAAACCCGTGAAGAAACGCATGTGGGAGCAGAAGCAGCGGTCGGATCAGGAAGACGTTATGCAGTCGGGGTCAAAATGTTGCTCACTGCCAAAAGTGTGAGTAACCCCTGTGAAATTTGTTTTAGGAACGATCCAAAGATACAAGCCCGACGCCCTCCGGGAGAGGTAAGAAAAGGCATAACTCCTAGTGAGTATTGGCAAATAAATTTTTCAGAATTGCCAAGGTGTAACCAGTACTGATGTTTATTGGTACTGGTGGATGCCTTCTCTGGTTGGCCTGAAGCTTTCCCATGTCAAACCAGCAAGGTAACAAAGGATTTACTAAAAGAAATTATTCCAAGGTTTGGGGTTTCTTTACGAATGTCCTCTGACAGAGGTCCACATTTTATAGCTGAGGTTGTCAAGAATATGAGCAAAATACTAGGGATGGGGTGGAACCGACACACCCCCTGGGGGCCCCAATCCAGTGGACAGGTAGAAAGAATGAATCAAACACGAAACTGACAAATTGCTAAATTATGCCAGGAAGTCCAAGGAAAATGGGTTGAAGCTTTGCCACTTGCCCTGCTGAGGATTAGAGTGACTCCTAGAACTAGAGGAAGGATAAGCCCATGTGAAAGTCTATACGGCAAACCTTCTAATGTCAGTCTGACAGGGAGGCCCCAATGCTTGCATCTCGTAGGGGAAAAGGTATGAACCGAATACGTTATTGAGGTCCATCCACAAATGTGTCCTTTTAAGAGCACCTGTACCCCTTGATTTCCCGGCACACTCTTTCTGTGCCAGAGATCAGGTCTGCCTATGGACGTGGAAGGACGATCCCCTTGATGAACAGCGGAAGGGACCCTATCGAGTGTTGCTAACCGCGAGCGCTGCTGTGAAGCTGGGACGAGCGGAACCCTGGGTCCATGACACGAGGGTAAAGGAAACACCTCCTGGGCTGGGGCGTCTGTACCTAAGGGACCTTGGAAATTCACTTTAAGATGCAGTTAACGAATCGCACCTGCAATGCTGCTGAAACATTGGTTCATCTAGGTTGTACACAAGGAACATCTCTGGTTTGTATCCTTACAAGTGTGGGGAGAATAGCCGTATTAACCTGTTTGTACAGAGAATTTAACCTGTGCTAAGGATGGACATCAGAGTTGGAGATTGAAGTCTTCGGAAGTTTATGAGCGCTTCCGTTAGATGGTATTGAGCGTCAGTTCTTGATGATTGGAACTTGTTGCTTAATTCAGCGTATGGCGCTTTGGAGACAAAAAACCTAGAAAAGAACGGTGTGAGCCTTGCGTTGTTTACAACAGGGTAAGCCTCTCGGGGGGGAATTGCTACCAAGTGCTTTGCACTTGCCAGCGGCCGCGGTTAATCCCGGTGCTGGTCGCTATAGTTACCGTGGGGGGGGGTGGGGAGCGTGGGCCGGGCTGGAGGAGCCCCCGGGGCGGGCAGTGAGGCTGCGGGCAGTGGCCCCTCCCTGTCCGGGGCGGTGCTGGAGGAGGAGCCGGTGCGAGCCGAGGGAGCAGCAGAGAGAAGGTGAGCGGGACCGCGCGGTCGGTCGCCTGGCGGCTGCTGGGGAAAGCCGCGACGAGGGGGCCGCGCGGTGCGGCGGGACCGGCGGCAGAAGCCGCTCCGGGTCGGGGCCGGGCGGCAGCGGCGCTTCCCGGAGCCGCGCGGGGGCCGCGCTCGGCCGGGCTTCAGGGTGCGTGGGCGATGGGGGGGGTGGGAAGGACGGTGTCCCCGCAGGGTCAGAAAGGCGGGACGGCCGCCTGTGGCGGGGGGGGGGGGGGGGTGTGGGCTGCTGTAGTCACGTGATCGGGGCTTCCGGTCGGCCATGTTGTCTCCCCGGGGCACGGCGGGAGCTGTAGTTTTCGCGCACTCTGCTGCCCGGCAGCTGCGTCGCTGCCGGGCGCGCGCGGCACGGCACAGTCCTCGCTACCGGCGCGGCCCCGCGGCGCAGCGCGAGGGGCGGTTTTGTGGCGGGTTCGTGCGGTTTCCCGCGGGCTGCCCGGGGCTCCCCGAGGACCGGTGTGCCCGTGCGCCATCAGTGCGCATGCGCAGTGGTGCCCCGGTGCTGCCGCTGCAATATGGCGGCTGGAGGGGCGAGATTGCTGGCGGCGGGTGAGGGCCGAGGGGAGTGGTGGGGCGGGGGTGTCTGCTGCCCGCCGGCCGCTGGCGGGGGCGGGACGGGAAGCTTCACTCCGCCGCTGCGGCAGGGTCCCGTTCCGCTGGAGGTGAGGCGGGCCGGGGCAGCCCCGGGCAGTTCCCCGAGAGCTGGTAGAGGGGAAGAGGGGCAGTTGCCGGGCGCCTCCGCAACTCGCCAGAGCTCCCCCTGAGCCGGCTCTGGCCCCGCTCACCCAGTGCAGCTGCCTCGAGCTCCAGCACCTGCCCTGAAGCCTGTCCCGTAGCCCCAGGCCACCGCCAAGCCCTGTGGTGAGGGCAGCAGGCTGGTCCTCGGTGCGTCTGCAGAAGCCCCTGTGGAAGGTGGGGCTCCGGCTGGGGGCGATCTAAGGTAGTAATGGTCAGTGCTGCTTCTTTCCCTCTTCCAGAGACCGTGCTGAGGCCGCGCTGGTCTGTTCCTGTCCTGGGGATGCTGTTCACTGCACTCACCTCGGGCTTGTGTGGGGTGTCTCTGCCTGGCCTTGTGCTTCTCACAGCATGGGGGCAAAAAGGGACAGGCGGAGCCCTTCCCGGCTGTGGACCGTGGCCAGGAGCTGCTGAAGCTGGAGAGGCCAGAGAAAGAGAAAGAAGGAGAAAATCAAGGCTATGTGGGCAGCGCCCGCCTCCCAGTGCAGGAAGAGAGAGCCTGCCTCTGTGGGTGAGGAAGGAGCCCTCTTCACAGTCCGCAGCAGGCCAGGCCGCCAGCGTGCACCCAGGGTCTGCGTGCGTCACCCCAAGCGCAGTACGGCCGCGTAGTGTGCGAGCGAGTGAGGCTGCGTGTGTCGGAAGCCTGGTCTTGTAAGAGGTGAGAGACACCCGCGTATTCTTTGAGGGGGAGGACAGCCAGGCGACTGGATTTTCAGAAGAAGAAGAGGGGCAGGAGGAAGGAAGGAGAAAGAAGCATCTGACCCGTCAAATTCTCCTGGCAGTGCCGAGAGCGAGAGCTGCGGTGAGTCCTGGGCCTTCGGGGCCCTGTCACCCGTCTTGTGCGTCCCGGTCCCTTCCTGCCCCTCTCCTGCACCTCTCTCTTTTCCATGCTGCTGTTATTTCTGCCCCCCCCCCCCCCCTTTCCTATACCTCTCCTTTATTCTTCTGTCCTGCTCCTCCGTCCTTCCTTTCCCACTTTCTCTCTCTTGTCCTACTGCTCCCTTTTCTCATTTCTCTCTGCGCTTTTGTCCTGCCTCTCCCTCCTTTTTTTCATCTTCTGTCTCTGCGCTTAGTGCCGTCATTTTTTAAATTTTCATTCTACGTCTTTTAGTTTGCTGTCACTATTTCGTGTTTCCTTAGGGCCGTCACTTTTTAAATTTTCTTTTTTCTACCTCTGTTCTAGTTCGGTGTCCATGTGTGATCATTTTTTCCTTTATTTCACCAATGCCTGTTGCTTTTAAAATGTTCTTTTTCCCTTCAGTGTCTTTTTAATGAGTTCTTCTCTTTCCTTAATGCCCTCTCTGTCTTTTTAAATCGTCCCCTCTTTTGTTTGCTGTGGCTACTTTTTAGTTCCAGGGCATGGTTGGACCAGATGACCTGCAAGAGTTCCCTTCCCACCTCAAACCGTTCTGCAGGTCGGGAGTCACAACTGTCACATCCAGGGCCGTGAGCTACCACAGGTGTGAGACAGTTGCCCCAGGCTTCAAGGCCATCCCGAGCGCCTGCTGCTTTACTCCGGCCGCAGCGCTCCTGAAGAAGAGGAGAAGATAATTTTGCAGTGGTCAGGGCTTTTAGGGCTCAGTGGTCGTGCTCAGTGGGTTGCGTGGTTGGGTGGTTTGAAGGGACAGTCCGAGAGGGCATCTGAAATGCCCTTGCAGGGTGGAGGGAGGCAGGAAAGCGGCGGGTTAGAGCTGGCAAGGGACTGCCCCGGGCTGGGGGGCGGTGTGGCCGTGGGTGCCAGTACCTCAGCTGCTGTGTCGGCATTGCGGGAGCTGTGGGGGTCGTGGACTTTACTCTGCCTCCCTCCAGAAAGCTTTGGCTGACGAAGTTATGCCACAACAGAGACTGCAGCCGTCAGCACCACGGGATGCTGATAATGACCAGCACAGGCCTCGCTGTACTGTCGTTTTCCCTGCTGCTTGCAATGGATCTGCAGTGGCCTTTGATTCGCGGAAAAAGATTCTACAACTCGAAATGGAGTTATAAAGCAGGTATGTTTTACTCCAGCCGGGGTGCAAGGGGATTTCTCCACAAAGCTTGCACACCACCAGCACATTTTACCAAAAACTTACAGAGTGTGGATATACATATTCACTGGATTACATAATACAAACATGCATATGCATGAGTAAGGCTGGATTAGTTCTAGAGGCGGGTGCCAGCAGTTTATGTTATCTTTGCACCTGCGCATTGCCTCCTGGGGGGCGTCTTCGGGGTCTTTGGGAGGAAGGCTCGTAGTCTTTCTCACCTTGTGTTTTCCCCGGAGCATGCGCAGATTCTCTTAGCCAATTTCTTGAACAACAAAAATGTTTTTCAGCCGGTTTACTCATGCTATCTTATTTAAGGGAAGCAATGAAACTTCTGCCATCCGTATATGGCTATCTTTACTCATTACCGAGGCCCAGCTAGTTAGAGCACACCTGATCCTCAAGGACAAAGCCATGATGTTTTGCTGAACACTGCAGTTCTTGGTAGATTTTCACAGTAAACTGCTTTGTTTTGATGAATACAGCAGTCCTTGGTAAAATTCTACAGAACAGTCCGGGCAAGCAGGATTGTTAGCAATATTAAAAAATACTATAAGTAATACTATAACTTGCTAGAAGTAAGGAAATAAGTTGCTAAGCAGTTTTCTACAAGTAAATAAGTCTTTCCCCCCCCCCCCCCCCCCCCCCCCCAAAACAGTTTTCTTTTCTTTCCTTGAAGAACATCGATGGTGGGAAAGCTTATTTGGATGGTCACCAACAGCAACAGGACTGTTTAATTCCATGTTTCACTCGGTCTGATTTTCCTAATTCCAACTTTAATATGTTTAGTACTTCTAATAGTATTGTATATTAAGGTTTGGAGGATGGTTAAACAGATCACTCAGTTACAAAAGTATCCCTGTGTGTATACTTCCCTAAAATATTTTTTTTTAATAGAAGCTAATAAAACACAAAATTCCCTTCAATTATAATTGGATTATGGCATCATC
This sequence comes from Strix uralensis, assembly GCF_047716275.1. Classification (NCBI taxonomy): domain Eukaryota; kingdom Metazoa; phylum Chordata; class Aves; order Strigiformes; family Strigidae; genus Strix; species Strix uralensis. Next base: position 125,448 of record NC_133979.1, on the reverse strand, counting down.
TGTTTATAGGCATAGAGGCAACCACACTGCCAGTCTATGGACAAGATAAATTGACTTTAGTCATGGGGTGGATTGTGGTGGTGCAATTCTTACCCCTCCCCGCTCCTCCTTGTTGGGCTGCTTGGTGCTAGGTGTGATTCCACCCACATTCCCCCGAGCTATACACCGATCTGTGGAGATAAAGCAATCATCTCGTCCTCGGTGTCTTTTGCAGGGCTTTTCCGAGCTGTCATTATGCTACTTGTCTGACTTTGGCTCACTGTTTGACATATGATTCCCACTGCACTCGCAACAGTCGTGGCTATGTAATAATGTTCTCTCTTATCTCCTTAACCTGCATTGCTCTAAATTTCTCATCTCCCGGAGTTTTGCTCGCTATTGGTGTGTGTGAAGGTGCCTTGGCTCTAAAAAGATGCCTGACGCATACTGCTTACATCTCAGAAGAGCCACAAGAAATGAAGTACTGTAGCCCAGGTAATAGATTGTGAGGGTGGGAAAGTGGCTGTGGGGGGCAGAGCAGCCGCCTGAGGGGAAGGGGGCGGGACCTGCCTGTGGGAAGGGCGAAGGGCGGGAAAGTCGCTGTGAGGGGCGGAGCGGCCGCCTGAGGGGAAGGGGGCGGGACCTGCCTGTGGGAAGGGCGAAGGGCGGGAAAGTCACTGTGAGGGGCGGAGCGGCCACCTGAGGGGAAGGGGGCGGGACCTGCCTGTGGGAAGAGCGAAGGGCGGGAAAGTCGCTGTGAGGGGCAGAGCGGCCGCCTGAGGGGAAGGGGGCGGGACCTGCCTGTGGGAAGGGCAAAGGGCGGGAAGTCATGATGAGGGGCGGAGCGGCCGCCTGAGGGAAAGGGGGCGGGACCTGCCTGTGGGAAGGGCGAAGGGCGGGAAAGTCGCTGTGAGGGGCAGAGCAGCCACCTGAGGGGAAGGGGGCGGGACCTGCCTGTGGGAAGGGCAAAGGGCGGGAAAGTCACGATGAGGGGCAGAGCGGCCACCTGAGGGGAAGGGGGCGGGACCTGCCTGTGGGAAGGGCAAAGGGCGGGAAAGTCGCTGTGAGGGGCGGAGCGGCCGCCTGAGGGGAAGGGGACGGGTCCAGCCCTGCCAGATGCAGCCAGGAGCCCAGAGCAGATGAATGCCCGTCGCAGTCGTCCCTGCGGGAAGCACTGGAGCACCAACTGGGTGGGAAAAGCTGACCTGTGAGGTTTTTTCGGGGGGGGGGGGGGGGTGGGGGGGGTGGGCGGCACAGCCGGGATTCGGGTGGTGCTGTGGTGAGCTCTGTCCATGGGCCGGCGTCCCTCTCAGACCCAACGGCGTCCCTCTCAGACCCAATGGCGTCCTTCTGCCCTTGCAACAGCTGGTGGCGGAGAAGAAAGAAGAGACAAACATGGCGTGCGGAAGGACCCGCAAGGCAAGAGAGAGTGGCAGGAAGAGTGGAGGAAGTCTAGGCAACAAGTGGAGGAAAGAGAAGGGTGCTCTGGGCAAAGCAGCACTGTGAGGGGCGGAGCGGCCACCTGAGGGGAAGGGGAGCACCGTCGCCGCCTGCGGGCGGGGGGGAGCGCCGTCACCGCGAGGCAGGGTGGGGGTGGACTGGAGCTGCCTGGGGGGGGAGCGCCATCGCCTCAGGGGCTGAGGAGGGTCCAAGGCCCCACTGGACGCAGCCAGGAGCCCGGAGCAGACGAGTGCCCATCACAGTCGTCCCTGCAGGAAGCACTGAAGCACGAACTAGGTGAGAAAAGCTGATCTGAGGTTTTTTCGGCTGGGGCGGGGGGGGGGGGGGTATGGGGGGGGGCGCGGAGTGCTGTGGGGACCTCCCTCCGGGGGCCGGCTTCCCTCTGTGCTCTGGGTGGGGGAGCTGCTGCCTGACTGCACCCTCCTTCTGAGCAGCAGCTCCTGGAGAAGAAAGACGAGGCATCATGAGGAGTGGCGGGCTGAAGGGAGGAGCGGAGCAAGAGAAGGGAGCTCTGGGCAAAGGCGCCTCCCCGCTACCGGGGCTGCGGTCACACAAGACCATTGTCAGCACCTTTGGTGCCCTGGCCAGCGATGCACTGGGTGACCTCCCTGTAAGCAGGGCTCGGGTCTCTGGTCTTTTGCCACCTTGCCCCACGGTTTGGCTGCCCAGAGAGAAGGGTGGCCCTGTCAGGAGAGTGAGCGGCGCTGTCTCCGTGCTGAGAGGGAAATGGGGCTCTCCAGACCCCACGCCCACCCTGTAAGCAGGGGAGGGCTGTTTACCCAGCCCTGGCGGCTTTCTGGCTGCTGGTGGCCTGGCCAGTATGACCTCCTGGAGTCGGGGCGTGTCACGGCATTTGTCCCTTGGCCAGCCGTGAAGGCCCGTGGCACGTTGAGTCCCTGTGGCCTCCGTGCATCCTGGGGGGCAGGTCTGGGGCTCTGCTCTCCTGCTTGTGGGAAGGGATGGCTCCCCAGACACTGGCTGCACAGAGCTCGCTCTCTCTTCTGGGAAGTTTTGTTTGTCCCTGTGTGTGTCTGTGTGTGTGTGCCTGCCTGTGTCTGCGTCGGTGCGAGTGAGCGAGTGAATGAGCTTCTCGTTTAGGCCCCTGTTGAAATCGCTGCAGTGTACTTAGCTTAAACTTCCCGGGAGGGAAAGAAGGGCTCTGTGCAGCAACAGGGGGTCGGTCCCCTCTGAGCCCGCGAGCGGAGGGCGAGTCCTGGCTTGACCCTCCTTTCCAAGGACAGAGCGAAGCCGCATGGCCGTAGCATGGCCAACGTGCGACCCGCCTGTAGTCAGGGCCCGGGTCTCTGCCTGGGTGGCCGCCTGTCCTGCTGGCGACCTGCCAGCGTGCCCGCCCTGTACTCGGGGCGAGTGCCACGAGCCGTGGAGCCCTCTATCCCCAGGAGAAGCTGGGCTGCCCTGTAATCAGGGCTGGGCAGGCTGCTGTAGGCAGCCAGCAGGGGCTACCCTGTAAGTCCGGGGCTGCCCTGTAGGTCCGGGGCTGGCCAGTGACCTGCAGGCCAGGGCACTCTGCAGTGCCGGCAGCGGCTGGAGCCCCCTGTAAGCAGGGGTGCAGCTTCTTTGGCTGCTGCTTTGTGTGCCCAGCTCCCATTTGTCCAGAGTGCCTGACTCCGAGCCCAGCTCCAGTGCCGGCTGGGACTGCACGCGTGGCAGCCCCGGAGCACTGACTGGATGAGAAAAGCAGATCTGTGAGATTTTTTGCTGGGAGGGGGTTGGGGGGTGTTAGGGTATAGGGGGTTGCGGGTGGGAGGGCAGCCAGGATTCGGGTGGTGCTGTGGCGAGCTCTGTCTGGGGGCCGGCGTCCCTCTCAGACCCAATGGTGGCGTCCTGGCCTTGCAGCAGCTGGTGGTGGAGAAAAAAGAAGAGACAAACACCACGTGCGAAAGGACCTGCAAAGGTAAGAGTGGGGGTAGGAGCGGAGGAAGTCTGGGCAACAAGTGGAGGCAAGAGAAGGGCACTCTGGGCAACGGGACCTCCCTGTCACCGGGGCTGCGGTCGCGCAAGGGTGTCGCCAGGACCTTTGGTGCCCTGGCCGGCGTTGTGCCAGGTGACCTCCCTGTAAGCAGGGCTCGGGTCTTTGGGTATTTGCCGGACTTTTTGCCCACCCCTTCTAGTCCTTGCACACTGTTTCGGCCTCCACTTTTTTCTAGCCTCTAATTCCCTCCAGCCTCCCACCCCGTTTCAGCCTCCCACCCCATTTTGGCCTCCACTATTTCCTGGCCTCTACTTCCCTCTGGCCTCCCACCCCGTTTCAGCCTCCCACCCCATTTTGGCCCCCACTTTCTTCTGGCCTCTACTTCCCTCTGGCCTCCCACCCCGTTTCAGCCTCTCGCCCCATTTCGGCCTACACTTTTTTACTGGCCTCTCCTTCTCTCCAGCCTCCCACCCCTTGTGATCCTCTCATCACCATTTTGACCTCCACTTTTTTCTGGCCTCTACTTCCCTCTGTCATCCCACCCCATTTCAGACTCCCACCCCGTTTTGGCCGCCACTTTTTTCTGGCCTGTATTTCCCTCCAGCCTCCCACCCCTTTTCAGCCTCCCACCCCGTTTTGGCCGCCACTTTTTTCTGGCCTGTATTTCCCTCCAGCCTCCCACCCCTTTTCAGCCTCCCACCCCGTTTTGGCCGCCACTTTTTTTTGGCCTCTACTTGCCTCCGGCCTCCCACCCTGTTTCAGCCTCCCACCCCATTTCGGCCTTCACTTTTTTCTGGCCTCTTCTTCCCTACAGCCTCTCACCTCTTGTGATCCTCCCACTGGATTTCAGCCTCCATTATTTTCTGGCCTCTACTTCCCTCCGGCTTCCCACCCCGTTGCAGCCTCCCACCCCTTTTTACCCTCCATTCTTTTGTGGCCTCTAGTTCCCTCCGGCCTCCCACCCCATTTCAGCGTCCACTTTTTTCCGGCCTCCCACCCCTTTTCGGCCTCCACTTTTTTCTGGCCTCTACTTCCGTCCGGCCTCCCAACCCGTTTCAGCCTCACACCCCATTTCGGCCTCAACTTTATTCAGGCCTCTACTTCCTTCTGGCCTCCCACCCTGTTTTAGCCTCCCACGCTGTTTTGGCCTCTACTTTTTTCTGGCCTCAATTTCCCTACAGTCTCTCACCTCTTGTGATCCTCCCACCCCATTTCAGCCTCCATTTCTTTTTGGCTTATACTTCCCTCCAGCCTCCCACCCCATTTCAGATTCCCACCCCATTTTGGCCTCCACTTTTTTCTGGCCTCTACTTCCCTCCAGCGTCTCACCCCTTGTGATCCTCCCACCTCATTATGGCCTTCTCTTTCTTCTGACCTCTACTTCCCTCCGGCCTCCCACCCCTTTTTGGCCTCCCACCCCTTTTCAGCCTACAATTTTTTCTAGCCTCTGCTTCTCTCCAGCCTCCCACCCTTTTTTGGCCTCCCACCCGTTTTCGGCCTCAAATTTCATTCTGTCCTCTACTTCTCTCCAGCCTCCCAACCTTTTTTGGCCTCCAACCATTTTTCGGCCTCCCACTCCTTTGCAGCCTCCAATTTTTTTTTGGCCTCTTCTTCCCTCCAGCCTCCCACCCCGTTTCAGCCTCCCACACCATTTCGGAATCCACTTTTTTCCTGGCCTCTACTTCCCTCCGGCCTCTCAACCCTTGTGATCCTCCCACCCCTTTTTGGCCTCCACTTTCTTCTGGCCTGTATTTCCCTCCAGCCTCCCACCCCATTTCAGCCTCCAGCCCCATTTTGTCCTCCATTTTCTTCTGGCCTCTACTTCCCTCCGGCCTCCCACCCCGTTTCAGCCTCCCACCATATTTTAGCCTCCACTTTTTTCTCGCCTCTGCTTCCCTCCGGCGTCCCACCCTGTTTCATCCTCCCACCCCATTTTGGCCTCCACTTTATTCTGCCCTCTACTTGCCTCCGGCCTCCCACCCCGTTCCAGCCTCCCACCCCATTTCGGCCTTCACTTTTTCCTAGCCTCTACTTCCCTCCGGCCTCCCACCTCGTTTCAGCCTCCCACCCCATTTCGGCCTTCACTTTTTTCTGGCCTCTTCTTCCCTACAGCCTCTCACCTCTTGTGATCCTCCCACCGGATTTCAGCCTCCACTTTTTTCTGGCCTCTACTTCCCTCCGGCCCCCCACCCCTTGTGATCCTCCCACCCCATTTTGGCCTCCACTTTTCTCTGGCCTCTACTTCCCTCCAGCCTCTCACCCCGTTTCAGACTCCCACCCCATTATGGCCTCCACTTTTTTTTCCCGCCTCTACTTCCCTCCGGCTTCCCACCCCGTTTCAGCCTCCCACCCAATTTTAGCCTCCACTTTTATGTGGCCTGTATTTCTCTCCGGCCTCCCACCCCCTTTCGGCCTCCCACCCCTTTTTGGCCTCCACTTTTTTCTGGCCTCTTCTTCCCTACAGCCTCTCACCTCTTGTGATCCTCCCACCCCATTTCAGCCTCCACTTTTTTCTGGCCTCTAATTCCCTCCGGCCTCCCACCCTGTTTTAGCCTCCCATGCCGTTTTGGCCTTTACTTTTCTATTGCCTCTACTTCCCTACAGCCTCCCACCCCTTCTGATCCTCCCACCCCATTTTGGCCTCCACTTTTCTATGGCCTCTACTTCCCTCCGTCCTCTCACCCCGTTTCAGCCTCCCACCCCTTTTCGGTCTCCACTTTTTTCTCCCGCCTCTACTTCCCTCCAGCCTCCCACCCCATTTCAGCCTCCCACCCCATTTCGGCCTCCACTGTATTCTGGCCTCTACTTCCCTCCAGCCTCTCACCCCTTGTGAAACTCCCACCCCCTTTTGGCCTCCACTTTTTTCTGGCCTCTACTTCCCTCTGGCCTCCCACCCCCTTTTGGCCTCCACTTTTTTCTGGCCTCTACTTCCCTCCGGCCTCCCACCCCGTTGAAGCCTCCAACCCCATTTTGTTCTCCATTTTCTTTTGGCCTGTATTTCCCTCCAGCCTCCCACCCCATTTCAGCGTCCACTTTTTTCCGGCCTCCCACCCTGTTTCAGCCTCCCACCCCATTTCGGCTTCCACTTTTTTCTGGCCTCTACTTCCGTCCGGCCTCCCAACCCGTTTCAGCCTCACACCCCATTTCGGCCTCAACTTTATTCAGGCCTCTACTTCCTTCTGGCCTCCCACCCTGTTTTAGCCTCCCACGCTGTTTTGGCCTCTACTTTTTTCTGGCCTCAATTTCCCTACAGCCTCTCACCTCTTGTGATCCTCCCACTGGATTTCAGCCTCCAGTTTTTTCTGGCCTCTACTTCCCTCCGGCCTCTCACCCCGTTTCAGACTCCCACCCCATTATGGCCTCCACTTTTTTCTCCCGCCTCTACTTCCCTCCGGCTTCCCACCCCGTTGCAGCCTCCCAACCCATTTTACCCTCCACTCTTTTGTGGCCTCTAGTTCCCTCCGGCCTCCCACCCCATTTCAGCGTCCACTTTTTTCCGGCCTCCCACCCAGTTCCGGCCTCCCACCCCTTTTCGGCCTCCACTTTTTTCTGGCCTCTACTTCCGTCCGGCCTCCCAACCCGTTTCAGCCTCACACCCCATTTCGGCCTCAACTTTATTCAGGCCTCTACTTCCTTCTGGCCTCCCACCCTGTTTTAGCCTCCCACGCTGTTTTGGCCTCTACTTTTTTCTGGCCTCAATTTCCCTACAGTCTCTCACCTCTTGTGATCCTCCCACCCCATTTCAGCCTCCATTTCTTTTTGGCTTATACTTCCCTCCAGCCTCCCACCCCATTTCAGATTCCCACTCCATTTTGGCCTCCACTTTTTTCTGGCCTCTACTTCCCTCCAGCGTCTCACCCCTTGTGATCCTCCCACCTCATTATGGCCTTCTCTTTCTTCTGACCTCTACTTCCCTCTGGCCTCCCACCCCTTTTTGGCCTCCCACCCCTTTTCAGCCTACAATTTTTTCTAGCCTCTGCTTCTCTCCAGCCTCCCACCCTTTTTTGGCCTCCAACCATTTTTCGGCCTCCCACTCCTTTGCAGCCTCCAATTTTTTTTTGGCCTCTTCTTCCCTCCAGCCTCCCACCCCGTTTCAGCCTCCCACACCATTTCGGAATCCACTTTTTTCCTGGCCTCTACTTCCCTCCGGCCTCTCAACCCTTGTGATCCTCCCACCCCATTATGGCCTCCACTTTCTTCTGGCCTGTATTTCCCTCCAGCCTCCCACCCCATTTCAGCCTCCAACCCCATTTTGTCCCCCATTTTCTTCTGGCCTCTACTTCCCTCCGGCCTCCCACCCCGTTTCAGCCTCCCACCATATTTTAGCCTCCACTTTTTTCTCGCCTCTGCTTCCCTCCGGCGTCCCACCCTGTTTCATCCTCCCACCCCATTTTGGCCTCCACTTTATTCTGCCCTCTACTTGCCTCCGGCCTCCCACCCCGTTCCAGCCTCCCACACCATTTCGGCCTCCACATTTTCCTAGCCTCTACTTCCCTCCGGCCTCCCACCTCGTTTCAGCCTCCCACCTCATTTCGGTCTTCACTTTTTTCTGGCCTCTTCTTCCCTACAGCCTCTCACCTCTTGTGATCCTCCCACCGGATTTCAGCCTCCACTTTTTTCCTGGCCTCTCCTTCTCTCCAGCCTCCCACCCCTTGTGATCCTCTCATCCCATTTTGATCTCCACTTTTTTCTGGCCCCTACTTCCCTCCAGCCTCCCACCCCTTTTCAGCCTCCCACCCCGTTTTGGCCGCCAGTTTTTTTTGGCCTCTACTTCCCTCCGGCCTCCCACCCCGTTTCAGCCTCCCACCATATTTTAGCCTCCACTTTTTTCTCGCCTCTGCTTCCCTCCGGCGTCCCACCCTGTTTCATCCTCCCACCCCATTTTGGCCTCCACTTTATTCTGCCCTCTACTTGCCTCCGGCCTCCCACCCCGTTCCAGCCTCCCACACCATTTCGGCCTCCACTTTTTCCTAGCCTCTACTTCCCTCCGGCCTCTCACCCCGTTTCAGACTCCCACCCCATTATGGCCTCCACTTTTTTCTCCCGCCTCTACTTCCCTCCGGCTTCCCACACCGTTGCAGCCTCCCACCCCATTTTACACTCCACTCTTTTGTGGCCTCTAGTTCCCTCCGGCCTCCCACCGCATTTCAGCCTCCCACCCCATTTCAGCGTCCACTTTTTTCCGGCCTCCCACCCTGTTTCAGCCTCCCACCCCATTTCGGCTTCCACTTTTTTCTGGCCTCTACTTCCGTCCGGCCTCCCAACCCGTTTCAGCCTCACACCCCATTTCGGCCTCAACTTTATTCAGGCCTCTACTTCCTTCTGGCCTCCCACCCTGTTTTAGCCTCCCACGCTGTTTTGGCCTCTACTTTTTTCTGGCCTCAATTTCCCTACAGCCTCTCACCTCTTGTGATCCTCCCACTGGATTTCAGCCTCCAGTTTTTTCTGGCCTCTACTTCCCTCCGGCCTCTCACCCCGTTTCAGACTCCCACCCCATTATGGCCTCCACTTTTTTCTCCCGCCTCTACTTCCCTCCGGCTTCCCACCCCGTTGCAGCCTCCCAACCCATTTTACCCTCCACTCTTTTGTGGCCTCTAGTTCCCTCCGGCCTCCCACCCCATTTCAGCGTCCACTTTTTTCCGGCCTCCCACCCCTTTTCGGCCTCCACTTTTTTCTGGCCTCTACTTCCGTCCGGCCTCCCAACCCGTTTCAGCCTCACACCCCATTTCGGCCTCAACTTTATTCAGGCCTCTACTTCCTTCTGGCCTCCCACCCTGTTTTAGCCTCCCACGCTGTTTTGGCCTCTACTTTTTTCTGGCCTCAATTTCCCTACAGTCTCTCACCTCTTGTGATCCTCCCACCCCATTTCAGCCTCCATTTCTTTTTGGCTTATACTTCCCTCCAGCCTCCCACCCCATTTCAGATTCCCACCCCATTTTGGCCTCCACTTTTTTCTGGCCTCTACTTCCCTCCAGCGTCTCACCCCTTGTGATCCTCCCACCTCATTATGGCCTTCTCTTTCTTCTGACCTCTACTTCTCTCCGGCCTCCCACCCCTTTTTGGCCTCCCACCCCTTTTCAGCCTACAATTTTTTCTAGCCTCTGCTTCTCTCCAGCCTCCCACCCTTTTTTGGCCTCCCACCCGTTTTCGGCCTCAAATTTCATTCTGTCCTCTACTTCTCTCCAGCCTCCCAACCTTTTTTGGCCTCCAACCATTTTTCGGCCTCCCACTCCTTTGCAGCCTCCAATTTTTTTTTGGCCTCTTCTTCCCTCCAGCCTCCCACCCCGTTTCAGCCTCCCACACCATTTCGGAATCCACTTTTTTCCTGGCCTCTACTTCCCTCCGGCCTCTCAACCCTTGTGATCCTCCCACCCCATTATGGCCTCCACTTTCTTCTGGCCTGTATTTCCCTCCAGCCTCCCACCCCATTTCAGCCTCCAACCCCATTTTGTCCCCCATTTTCTTCTGGCCTCTACTTCCCTCCGGCCTCCCACCCCGTTTCAGCCTCCCACCATATTTTAGCCTCCACTTTTTTCTGGCCTCTGCTTCCCTCCGGCGTCCCACCCTGTTTCATCCTCCCACCCCATTTTGGCCTCCACTTTATTCTGCCCTCTACTTGCCTCCGGCCTCCCACCCCGTTTCAGCCTCCCACACCATTTCGGCCTCCACTTTTTCCTAGCCTCTACTTCCCTCCGGCCTCCCACCTCGTTTCAGCCTCCCACCCCATTTCAGCCTCCACTTTTTTCTGGCCTCTACTTCCCTCCGGCCCCCCACCCCTTGTGATCCTCCCACCCCATTTTGGCCTCCACTTTTCTCTGGCCTCTACTTCCCTCCAGCCTCTCACCCCGTTTCAGACTCCCACCCCATTATGGCCTCCACTTTTTTTTCCCGCCTCTACTTCCCTCCGGCTTCCCACACCGTTGCAGCCTCCCACCCCTTTTTACCCTCCACTCTTTTGTGGCCTCTAGTTCCCTCCGGCCTCCCACCCCATTTCAGCGTCCACTTTTTTCCGGCCTCCCACCCCTTTTCGGCCTCTACTTCCGTCCGGCCTCCCAACCCGTTTCAGCCTCACACCCCATTTTGGCCTCAACTTTATTCAGGCCTCTACTTCCTTCTGGCCTCCCACCCTGTTTTAGCCTCCCACGCTGTTTTGGCCTCTACTTTTTTCTGGCCTCAATTTCCCTACAGTCTCTCACCTCTTGTGATCCTCCCACCCCATTTCAGCCTCCATTTCTTTTTGGCTTATACTTCCCTCCAGCCTCCCACCCCATTTCAGATTCCCACCCCATTTTGGCCTCCACTTTTTTCTGGCCTCTACTTCCCTCCAGCGTCTCACCCCTTGTGATCCTCCCACCTCATTATGGCCTTCTCTTTCTTCTGACCTCTACTTCCCTCCGGCCTCCCACCCCTTTTCAGCCTACAATTTTTTCTAGCCTCTGCTTCTCTCCAGCCTCCCACCCTTTTTTGGCCTCCCACCCGTTTTCGGCCTCAAATTTCATTCTGTCCTCTACTTCTCTCCAGCCTCCCAACCTTTTTTGGCCTCCAACCATTTTTCGGCCTCCCACTCCTTTGCAGCCTCCAATTTTTTTTTGGCCTCTTCTTCCCTCCAGCCTCCCACCCCGTTTCAGCCTCCCACACCATTTCGGAATCCACTTTTTTCCTGGCCTCTACTTCCCTCCGGCCTCTCAACCCTTGTGATCCTCCCACCCCATTATGGCCTCCACTTTCTTCTGGCCTGTATTTCCCTCCAGCCTCCCACCCCATTTCAGCCTCCAACCCCATTTTGTCCCCCATTTTCTTCTGGCCTCTACTTCCCTCCGGCCTCCCACCCCGTTTCAGCCTCCCACCATATTTTAGCCTCCACTTTTTTCTCGCCTCTGCTTCCCTCCGGCGTCCCACCCTGTTTCATCCTCCCACCCCATTTTGGCCTCCACTTTATTCTGCCCTCTACTTGCCTCCGGCCTCCCACCCCGTTTCAGCCTCCCACACCATTTCGGCCTCCACTTTTTCCTAGCCTCTACTTCCCTCCGGCCTCCCACCTCGTTTCAGCCTCCCACCCCATTTCAGCCTCCACTTTTTTCTGGCCTCTACTTCCCTCCGGCCCCCCACCCCTTGTGATCCTCCCACCCCATTTTGGCCTCCACTTTTCTCTGGCCTCTACTTCCCTCCAGCCTCTCACCCCGTTTCAGACTCCCACCCCATTATGGCCTCCACTTTTTTTTCCCGCCTCTACTTCCCTCCGGCTTCCCACACCGTTGCAGCCTCCCACCCCTTTTTACCCTCCACTCTTTTGTGGCCTCTAGTTCCCTCCGGCCTCCCACCCCATTTCAGCGTCCACTTTTTTCCGGCGTCCCACCCAGTTCCGGCCTCCCACCCCTTTTCGGCCTCTACTTCCGTCCGGCCTCCCAACCCGTTTCAGCCTCACACCCCATTTCGGCCTCAACTTTATTCAGGCCTCTACTTCCTTCTGGCCTCCCACCCTGTTTTAGCCTCCCACGCTGTTTTGGCCTCTACTTTTTTCTGGCCTCAATTTCCCTACAGTCTCTCACCTCTTGTGATCCTCCCACCCCATTTCAGCCTCCATTTCTTTTTGGCTTATACTTCCCTCCAGCCTCCCACCCCATTTCAGATTCCCACCCCATTTTGGCCTCCACTTTTTTCTGGCCTCTACTTCCCTCCAGCGTCTCACCCCTTGTGATCCTCCCACCTCATTATGGCCTTCTCTTTCTTCTGACCTCTACTTCCCTCCGGCCTCCCACCCCTTTTTGGCCTCCCACCCCTTTTCAGCCTACAATTTTTTCTAGCCTCTGCTTCTCTCCAGCCTCCCACCCTTTTTTGGCCTCCCACCCGTTTTCGGCCTCAAATTTCATTCTGTCCTCTACTTCTCTCCAGCCTCCCAACCTTTTTTGGCCTCCAACCATTTTTCGGCCTCCCACTCCTTTGCAGCCTCCAATTTTTTTTTGGCCTCTTCTTCCCTCCAGCCTCCCACCCCGTTTCAGCCTCCCACACCATTTCGGAATCCACTTTTTTCCTGGCCTCTACTTCCCTCCGGCCTCTCAACCCTTGTGATCCTCCCACCCCTTTTTGGCCTCCACTTTCTTCTGGCCTGTATTTCCCTCCAGCCTCCCACCCCATTTCAGCCTCCAACCCCATTTTGTCCTCCATTTTCTTCTGGCCTCTACTTCCCTCCGGCCTCCCACCCCGTTTCAGCCTCCCACCATATTTTAGCCTCCACTTTTTTCTCGCCTCTGCTTCCCTCCGGCGTCCCACCCTGTTTCATCCTCCCACCCCATTTTGGCCTCCACTTTATTCTGCCCTCTACTTGCCTCCGGCCTCCCACCCCGTTCCAGCCTCCCACCCCATTTCGGCCTTCACTTTTTCCTAGCCTCTACTTCCCTCCGGCCTCCCACCTCGTTTCAGCCTCCCACCCCATTTCGGCCTTCACTTTTTTCTGGCCTCTTCTTCCCTACAGCCTCTCACCTCTTGTGATCCTCCCACCGGATTTCAGCCTCCACTTTTTTCTGGCCTCTACTTCCCTCCGGCCCCCCACCCCTTGTGATCCTCCCACCCCATTTTCGGTCTCCACTTTTTTCTCCCGCCTCTACTTCCCTCCAGCCTCTCACCCCGTTTCAGACTCCCACCCCATTATGGCCTCCACTTTTTTTTCCCGCCTCTACTTCCCTCCGGCTTCCCACCCCGTTTCAGCCTCCCACCCAATTTTAGCCTCCACTTTTATGTGGCCTGTATTTCTCTCCGGCCTCCCACCCCCTTTCGGCCTCCCACCCCTTTTTGGCCTCCACTTTTTTCTGGCCTCTTCTTCCCTACAGCCTCTCACCTCTTGTGATCCTCCCACCCCATTTCAGCCTCCACTTTTTTCTGGCCTCTAATTCCCTCCGGCCTCCCACCCTGTTTTAGCCTCCCATGCCGTTTTGGCCTTTACTTTTCTATTGCCTCTACTTCCCTACAGCCTCCCACCCCTTCTGATCCTCCCACCCCATTTTGGCCTCCACTTTTCTATGGCCTCTACTTCCCTCCGTCCTCTCACCCCGTTTCAGCCTCCCACCCCTTTTCGGTCTCCACTTTTTTCTCCCGCCTCTACTTCCCTCCAGCCTCCCACCCCATTTCAGCCTCCCACCCCATTTCGGCCTCCACTGTATTCTGGCCTCTACTTCCCTCCAGCCTCTCACCCCTTGTGAAACTCCCACCCCCTTTTGGCCTCCACTTTTTTCTGGCCTCTACTTCCCTCTGGCCTCCCACCCCCTTTTGGCCTCCACTTTTTTCTGGCCTCTACTTCCCTCCGGCCTCCCACCCCGTTGAAGCCTCCAACCCCATTTTGTTCTCCATTTTCTTTTGGCCTGTATTTCCCTCCAGCCTCCCACCCCATTTCAGCGTCCACTTTTTTCCGGCCTCCCACCCTGTTTCAGCCTCCCACCCCATTTCGGCTTCCACTTTTTTCTGGCCTCTACTTCCGTCCGGCCTCCCAACCCGTTTCAGCCTCACACCCCATTTCGGCCTCAACTTTATTCAGGCCTCTACTTCCTTCTGGCCTCCCACCCTGTTTTAGCCTCCCACGCTGTTTTGGCCTCTACTTTTTTCTGGCCTCAATTTCCCTACAGCCTCTCACCTCTTGTGATCCTCCCACTGGATTTCAGCCTCCAGTTTTTTCTGGCCTCTACTTCCCTCCGGCCTCTCACCCCGTTTCAGACTCCCACCCCATTATGGCCTCCACTTTTTTCTCCCGCCTCTACTTCCCTCCGGCTTCCCACCCCGTTGCAGCCTCCCAACCCATTTTACCCTCCACTCTTTTGTGGCCTCTAGTTCCCTCCGGCCTCCCACCCCATTTCAGCGTCCACTTTTTTCCGGCCTCCCACCCAGTTCCGGCCTCCCACCCCTTTTCGGCCTCCACTTTTTTCTGGCCTCTACTTCCGTCCGGCCTCCCAACCCGTTTCAGCCTCACACCCCATTTCGGCCTCAACTTTATTCAGGCCTCTACTTCCTTCTGGCCTCCCACCCTGTTTTAGCCTCCCACGCTGTTTTGGCCTCTACTTTTTTCTGGCCTCAATTTCCCTACAGTCTCTCACCTCTTGTGATCCTCCCACCCCATTTCAGCCTCCATTTCTTTTTGGCTTATACTTCCCTCCAGCCTCCCACCCCATTTCAGATTCCCACTCCATTTTGGCCTCCACTTTTTTCTGGCCTCTACTTCCCTCCAGCGTCTCACCCCTTGTGATCCTCCCACCTCATTATGGCCTTCTCTTTCTTCTGACCTCTACTTCCCTCTGGCCTCCCACCCCTTTTTGGCCTCCCACCCCTTTTCAGCCTACAATTTTTTCTAGCCTCTGCTTCTCTCCAGCCTCCCACCCTTTTTTGGCCTCCAACCATTTTTCGGCCTCCCACTCCTTTGCAGCCTCCAATTTTTTTTTGGCCTCTTCTTCCCTCCAGCCTCCCACCCCGTTTCAGCCTCCCACACCATTTCGGAATCCACTTTTTTCCTGGCCTCTACTTCCCTCCGGCCTCTCAACCCTTGTGATCCTCCCACCCCATTATGGCCTCCACTTTCTTCTGGCCTGTATTTCCCTCCAGCCTCCCACCCCATTTCAGCCTCCAACCCCATTTTGTCCCCCATTTTCTTCTGGCCTCTACTTCCCTCCGGCCTCCCACCCCGTTTCAGCCTCCCACCATATTTTAGCCTCCACTTTTTTCTCGCCTCTGCTTCCCTCCGGCGTCCCACCCTGTTTCATCCTCCCACCCCATTTTGGCCTCCACTTTATTCTGCCCTCTACTTGCCTCCGGCCTCCCACCCCGTTCCAGCCTCCCACACCATTTCGGCCTCCACATTTTCCTAGCCTCTACTTCCCTCCGGCCTCCCACCTCGTTTCAGCCTCCCACCTCATTTCGGTCTTCACTTTTTTCTGGCCTCTTCTTCCCTACAGCCTCTCACCTCTTGTGATCCTCCCACCGGATTTCAGCCTCCACTTTTTTCCTGGCCTCTCCTTCTCTCCAGCCTCCCACCCCTTGTGATCCTCTCATCCCATTTTGATCTCCACTTTTTTCTGGCCCCTACTTCCCTCCAGCCTCCCACCCCTTTTCAGCCTCCCACCCCGTTTTGGCCGCCAGTTTTTTTTGGCCTCTACTTCCCTCCGGCCTCCCACCCCGTTTCAGCCTCCCACCATATTTTAGCCTCCACTTTTTTCTCGCCTCTGCTTCCCTCCGGCGTCCCACCCTGTTTCATCCTCCCACCCCATTTTGGCCTCCACTTTATTCTGCCCTCTACTTGCCTCCGGCCTCCCACCCCGTTCCAGCCTCCCACACCATTTCGGCCTCCACTTTTTCCTAGCCTCTACTTCCCTCCGGCCTCTCACCCCGTTTCAGACTCCCACCCCATTATGGCCTCCACTTTTTTCTCCCGCCTCTACTTCCCTCCGGCTTCCCACACCGTTGCAGCCTCCCACCCCATTTTACACTCCACTCTTTTGTGGCCTCTAGTTCCCTCCGGCCTCCCACCGCATTTCAGCCTCCCACCCCATTTCAGCGTCCACTTTTTTCCGGCCTCCCACCCTGTTTCAGCCTCCCACCCCATTTCGGCTTCCACTTTTTTCTGGCCTCTACTTCCGTCCGGCCTCCCAACCCGTTTCAGCCTCACACCCCATTTCGGCCTCAACTTTATTCAGGCCTCTACTTCCTTCTGGCCTCCCACCCTGTTTTAGCCTCCCACGCTGTTTTGGCCTCTACTTTTTTCTGGCCTCAATTTCCCTACAGCCTCTCACCTCTTGTGATCCTCCCACTGGATTTCAGCCTCCAGTTTTTTCTGGCCTCTACTTCCCTCCGGCCTCTCACCCCGTTTCAGACTCCCACCCCATTATGGCCTCCACTTTTTTCTCCCGCCTCTACTTCCCTCCGGCTTCCCACCCCGTTGCAGCCTCCCAACCCATTTTACCCTCCACTCTTTTGTGGCCTCTAGTTCCCTCCGGCCTCCCACCCCATTTCAGCGTCCACTTTTTTCCGGCCTCCCACCCCTTTTCGGCCTCCACTTTTTTCTGGCCTCTACTTCCGTCCGGCCTCCCAACCCGTTTCAGCCTCACACCCCATTTCGGCCTCAACTTTATTCAGGCCTCTACTTCCTTCTGGCCTCCCACCCTGTTTTAGCCTCCCACGCTGTTTTGGCCTCTACTTTTTTCTGGCCTCAATTTCCCTACAGTCTCTCACCTCTTGTGATCCTCCCACCCCATTTCAGCCTCCATTTCTTTTTGGCTTATACTTCCCTCCAGCCTCCCACCCCATTTCAGATTCCCACCCCATTTTGGCCTCCACTTTTTTCTGGCCTCTACTTCCCTCCAGCGTCTCACCCCTTGTGATCCTCCCACCTCATTATGGCCTTCTCTTTCTTCTGACCTCTACTTCTCTCCGGCCTCCCACCCCTTTTTGGCCTCCCACCCCTTTTCAGCCTACAATTTTTTCTAGCCTCTGCTTCTCTCCAGCCTCCCACCCTTTTTTGGCCTCCCACCATATTTTAGCCTCCACTTTTTTCTCGCCTCTGCTTCCCTCCGGCGTCCCACCCTGTTTCATTCTCCCACCCCATTTTGGCCTCCACTTTATTCTGCCCTCTACTTGCCTCCGGCCTCCCACCCCGTTTCAGCCTCCCACACCATTTCGGCCTCCACTTTTTCCTAGCCTCTACTTCCCTCCGGCCTCCCACCTCGTTTCAGCCTCCCACCCCATTTCAGCCTCCACTTTTTTCTGGCCTCTACTTCCCTCCGGCCCCCCACCCCTTGTGATCCTCCCACCCCATTTTGGCCTCCACTTTTCTCTGGCCTCTACTTCCCTCCAGCCTCTCACCCCGTTTCAGACTCCCACCCCATTATGGCCTCCACTTTTTTTTCCCGCCTCTACTTCCCTCCGGCTTCCCACACCGTTGCAGCCTCCCACCCCTTTTTACCCTCCACTCTTTTGTGGCCTCTAGTTCCCTCCGGCCTCCCACCCCATTTCAGCGTCCACTTTTTTCCGGCGTCCCACCCAGTTCCGGCCTCCCACCCCTTTTCGGCCTCTACTTCCGTCCGGCCTCCCAACCCGTTTCAGCCTCACACCCCATTTCGGCCTCAACTTTATTCAGGCCTCTACTTCCTTCTGGCCTCCCACCCTGTTTTAGCCTCCCACGCTGTTTTGGCCTCTACTTTTTTCTGGCCTCAATTTCCCTACAGTCTCTCACCTCTTGTGATCCTCCCACCCCATTTCAGCCTCCATTTCTTTTTGGCTTATACTTCCCTCCAGCCTCCCACCCCATTTCAGATTCCCACCCCATTTTGGCCTCCACTTTTTTCTGGCCTCTACTTCCCTCCAGCGTCTCACCCCTTGTGATCCTCCCACCTCATTATGGCCTTCTCTTTCTTCTGACCTCTACTTCCCTCCGGCCTCCCACCCCTTTTTGGCCTCCCACCCCTTTTCAGCCTACAATTTTTTCTAGCCTCTGCTTCTCTCCAGCCTCCCACCCTTTTTTGGCCTCCCACCCGTTTTCGGCCTCAAATTTCATTCTGTCCTCTACTTCTCTCCAGCCTCCCAACCTTTTTTGGCCTCCAACCATTTTTCGGCCTCCCACTCCTTTGCAGCCTCCAATTTTTTTTTGGCCTCTTCTTCCCTCCAGCCTCCCACCCCGTTTCAGCCTCCCACACCATTTCGGAATCCACTTTTTTCCTGGCCTCTACTTCCCTCCGGCCTCTCAACCCTTGTGATCCTCCCACCCCTTTTTGGCCTCCACTTTCTTCTGGCCTGTATTTCCCTCCAGCCTCCCACCCCATTTCAGCCTCCAACCCCATTTTGTCCTCCATTTTCTTCTGGCCTCTACTTCCCTCCGGCCTCCCACCCCGTTTCAGCCTCCCACCATATTTTAGCCTCCACTTTTTTCTCGCCTCTGCTTCCCTCCGGCGTCCCACCCTGTTTCATCCTCCCACCCCATTTTGGCCTCCACTTTATTCTGCCCTCTACTTGCCTCCGGCCTCCCACCCCGTTCCAGCCTCCCACCCCATTTCGGCCTTCACTTTTTCCTAGCCTCTACTTCCCTCCGGCCTCCCACCTCGTTTCAGCCTCCCACCCCATTTCGGCCTTCACTTTTTTCTGGCCTCTTCTTCCCTACAGCCTCTCACCTCTTGTGATCCTCCCACCGGATTTCAGCCTCCACTTTTTTCTGGCCTCTACTTCCCTCCGGCCCCCCACCCCTTGTGATCCTCCCACCCCATTTTGGCCTCCACTTTTCTCTGGCCTCTACTTCCCTCCAGCCTCTCACCCCGTTTCAGACTCCCACCCCATTATGGCCTCCACTTTTTTTTCCCGCCTCTACTTCCCTCCGGCTTCCCACCCCGTTTCAGCCTCCCACCCAATTTTAGCCTCCACTTTTATGTGGCCTGTATTTCTCTCCGGCCTCCCACCCCCTTTCGGCCTCCCACCCCTTTTTGGCCTCCACTTTTTTCTGGCCTCTTCTTCCCTACAGCCTCTCACCTCTTGTGATCCTCCCACCCCATTTCAGCCTCCACTTTTTTCTGGCCTCTAATTCCCTCCGGCCTCCCACCCTGTTTTAGCCTCCCATGCCGTTTTGGCCTTTACTTTTCTATTGCCTCTACTTCCCTACAGCCTCCCACCCCTTCTGATCCTCCCACCCCATTTTGGCCTCCACTTTTCTATGGCCTCTACTTCCCTCCGTCCTCTCACCCCGTTTCAGCCTCCCACCCCTTTTCGGTCTCCACTTTTTTCTCCCGCCTCTACTTCCCTCCAGCCTCCCACCCCATTTCAGCCTCCCACCCCATTTCGGCCTCCACTGTATTCTGGCCTCTACTTCCCTCCAGCCTCTCACCCCTTGTGAAACTCCCACCCCCTTTTGGCCTCCACTTTTTTCTGGCCTCTACTTCCCTCTGGCCTCCCACCCCCTTTTGGCCTCCACTTTTTTCTGGCCTCTACTTCCCTCCGGCCTCCCACCCCGTTGAAGCCTCCAACCCCATTTTGTTCTCCATTTTCTTTTGGCCTGTATTTCCCTCCAGCCTCCCACCCCATTTCAGCGTCCACTTTTTTCCGGCCTCCCACCCTGTTTCAGCCTCCCACCCCATTTCGGCTTCCACTTTTTTCTGGCCTCTACTTCCGTCCGGCCTCCCAACCCGTTTCAGCCTCACACCCCATTTCGGCCTCAACTTTATTCAGGCCTCTACTTCCTTCTGGCCTCCCACCCTGTTTTAGCCTCCCACGCTGTTTTGGCCTCTACTTTTTTCTGGCCTCAATTTCCCTACAGCCTCTCACCTCTTGTGATCCTCCCACTGGATTTCAGCCTCCAGTTTTTTCTGGCCTCTACTTCCCTCCGGCCTCTCACCCCGTTTCAGACTCCCACCCCATTATGGCCTCCACTTTTTTCTCCCGCCTCTACTTCCCTCCGGCTTCCCACCCCGTTGCAGCCTCCCAACCCATTTTACCCTCCACTCTTTTGTGGCCTCTAGTTCCCTCCGGCCTCCCACCCCATTTCAGCGTCCACTTTTTTCCGGCCTCCCACCCAGTTCCGGCCTCCCACCCCTTTTCGGCCTCCACTTTTTTCTGGCCTCTACTTCCGTCCGGCCTCCCAACCCGTTTCAGCCTCACACCCCATTTCGGCCTCAACTTTATTCAGGCCTCTACTTCCTTCTGGCCTCCCACCCTGTTTTAGCCTCCCACGCTGTTTTGGCCTCTACTTTTTTCTGGCCTCAATTTCCCTACAGTCTCTCACCTCTTGTGATCCTCCCACCCCATTTCAGCCTCCATTTCTTTTTGGCTTATACTTCCCTCCAGCCTCCCACCCCATTTCAGATTCCCACTCCATTTTGGCCTCCACTTTTTTCTGGCCTCTACTTCCCTCCAGCGTCTCACCCCTTGTGATCCTCCCACCTCATTATGGCCTTCTCTTTCTTCTGACCTCTACTTCCCTCTGGCCTCCCACCCCTTTTTGGCCTCCCACCCCTTTTCAGCCTACAATTTTTTCTAGCCTCTGCTTCTCTCCAGCCTCCCACCCTTTTTTGGCCTCCAACCATTTTTCGGCCTCCCACTCCTTTGCAGCCTCCAATTTTTTTTTGGCCTCTTCTTCCCTCCAGCCTCCCACCCCGTTTCAGCCTCCCACACCATTTCGGAATCCACTTTTTTCCTGGCCTCTACTTCCCTCCGGCCTCTCAACCCTTGTGATCCTCCCACCCCATTATGGCCTCCACTTTCTTCTGGCCTGTATTTCCCTCCAGCCTCCCACCCCATTTCAGCCTCCAACCCCATTTTGTCCCCCATTTTCTTCTGGCCTCTACTTCCCTCCGGCCTCCCACCCCGTTTCAGCCTCCCACCATATTTTAGCCTCCACTTTTTTCTCGCCTCTGCTTCCCTCCGGCGTCCCACCCTGTTTCATCCTCCCACCCCATTTTGGCCTCCACTTTATTCTGCCCTCTACTTGCCTCCGGCCTCCCACCCCGTTCCAGCCTCCCACACCATTTCGGCCTCCACATTTTCCTAGCCTCTACTTCCCTCCGGCCTCCCACCTCGTTTCAGCCTCCCACCTCATTTCGGTCTTCACTTTTTTCTGGCCTCTTCTTCCCTACAGCCTCTCACCTCTTGTGATCCTCCCACCGGATTTCAGCCTCCACTTTTTTCCTGGCCTCTCCTTCTCTCCAGCCTCCCACCCCTTGTGATCCTCTCATCCCATTTTGATCTCCACTTTTTTCTGGCCCCTACTTCCCTCCAGCCTCCCACCCCTTTTCAGCCTCCCACCCCGTTTTGGCCGCCAGTTTTTTTTGGCCTCTACTTCCCTCCGGCCTCCCACCCCGTTTCAGCCTCCCACCATATTTTAGCCTCCACTTTTTTCTCGCCTCTGCTTCCCTCCGGCGTCCCACCCTGTTTCATCCTCCCACCCCATTTTGGCCTCCACTTTATTCTGCCCTCTACTTGCCTCCGGCCTCCCACCCCGTTCCAGCCTCCCACACCATTTCGGCCTCCACTTTTTCCTAGCCTCTACTTCCCTCCGGCCTCTCACCCCGTTTCAGACTCCCACCCCATTATGGCCTCCACTTTTTTCTCCCGCCTCTACTTCCCTCCGGCTTCCCACACCGTTGCAGCCTCCCACCCCATTTTACACTCCACTCTTTTGTGGCCTCTAGTTCCCTCCGGCCTCCCACCGCATTTCAGCCTCCCACCCCATTTCAGCGTCCACTTTTTTCCGGCCTCCCACCCTGTTTCAGCCTCCCACCCCATTTCGGCTTCCACTTTTTTCTGGCCTCTACTTCCGTCCGGCCTCCCAACCCGTTTCAGCCTCACACCCCATTTCGGCCTCAACTTTATTCAGGCCTCTACTTCCTTCTGGCCTCCCACCCTGTTTTAGCCTCCCACGCTGTTTTGGCCTCTACTTTTTTCTGGCCTCAATTTCCCTACAGCCTCTCACCTCTTGTGATCCTCCCACTGGATTTCAGCCTCCAGTTTTTTCTGGCCTCTACTTCCCTCCGGCCTCTCACCCCGTTTCAGACTCCCACCCCATTATGGCCTCCACTTTTTTCTCCCGCCTCTACTTCCCTCCGGCTTCCCACCCCGTTGCAGCCTCCCAACCCATTTTACCCTCCACTCTTTTGTGGCCTCTAGTTCCCTCCGGCCTCCCACCCCATTTCAGCGTCCACTTTTTTCCGGCCTCCCACCCCTTTTCGGCCTCCACTTTTTTCTGGCCTCTACTTCCGTCCGGCCTCCCAACCCGTTTCAGCCTCACACCCCATTTCGGCCTCAACTTTATTCAGGCCTCTACTTCCTTCTGGCCTCCCACCCTGTTTTAGCCTCCCACGCTGTTTTGGCCTCTACTTTTTTCTGGCCTCAATTTCCCTACAGTCTCTCACCTCTTGTGATCCTCCCACCCCATTTCAGCCTCCATTTCTTTTTGGCTTATACTTCCCTCCAGCCTCCCACCCCATTTCAGATTCCCACCCCATTTTGGCCTCCACTTTTTTCTGGCCTCTACTTCCCTCCAGCGTCTCACCCCTTGTGATCCTCCCACCTCATTATGGCCTTCTCTTTCTTCTGACCTCTACTTCCCTCTGGCCTCCCACCCCTTTTTGGCCTCCCACCCCTTTTCAGCCTACAATTTTTTCTAGCCTCTGCTTCTCTCCAGCCTCCCACCCTTTTTTGGCCTCCCACCCGTTTTCGGCCTCAAATTTCATTCTGTCCTCTACTTCTCTCCAGCCTCCCAACCTTTTTTGGCCTCCAACCATTTTTCGGCCTCCCACTCCTTTGCAGCCTCCAATTTTTTTTTGGCCTCTTCTTCCCTCCAGCCTCCCACCCCGTTTCAGCCTCCCACACCATTTCGGAATCCACTTTTTTCCTGGCCTCTACTTCCCTCCGGCCTCTCAACCCTTGTGATCCTCCCACCCCATTATGGCCTCCACTTTCTTCTGGCCTGTATTTCCCTCCAGCCTCCCACCCCATTTCAGCCTCCAACCCCATTTTGTCCCCCATTTTCTTCTGGCCTCTACTTCCCTCCGGCCTCCCACCCCGTTTCAGCCTCCCACCATATTTTAGCCTCCACTTTTTTCTGGCCTCTGCTTCCCTCCGGCGTCCCACCCTGTTTCATCCTCCCACCCCATTTTGGCCTCCACTTTATTCTGCCCTCTACTTGCCTCCGGCCTCCCACCCCGTTTCAGCCTCCCACACCATTTCGGCCTCCACTTTTTCCTAGCCTCTACTTCCCTCCGGCCTCCCACCTCGTTTCAGCCTCCCACCCCATTTCAGCCTCCACTTTTTTCTGGCCTCTACTTCCCTCCGGCCCCCCACCCCTTGTGATCCTCCCACCCCATTTTGGCCTCCACTTTTCTCTGGCCTCTACTTCCCTCCAGCCTCTCACCCCGTTTCAGACTCCCACCCCATTATGGCCTCCACTTTTTTTTCCCGCCTCTACTTCCCTCCGGCTTCCCACACCGTTGCAGCCTCCCACCCCTTTTTACCCTCCACTCTTTTGTGGCCTCTAGTTCCCTCCGGCCTCCCACCCCATTTCAGCGTCCACTTTTTTCCGGCCTCCCACCCCTTTTCGGCCTCTACTTCCGTCCGGCCTCCCAACCCGTTTCAGCCTCACACCCCATTTTGGCCTCAACTTTATTCAGGCCTCTACTTCCTTCTGGCCTCCCACCCTGTTTTAGCCTCCCACGCTGTTTTGGCCTCTACTTTTTTCTGGCCTCAATTTCCCTACAGTCTCTCACCTCTTGTGATCCTCCCACCCCATTTCAGCCTCCATTTCTTTTTGGCTTATACTTCCCTCCAGCCTCCCACCCCATTTCAGATTCCCACCCCATTTTGGCCTCCACTTTTTTCTGGCCTCTACTTCCCTCCAGCGTCTCACCCCTTGTGATCCTCCCACCTCATTATGGCCTTCTCTTTCTTCTGACCTCTACTTCCCTCCGGCCTCCCACCCCTTTTCAGCCTACAATTTTTTCTAGCCTCTGCTTCTCTCCAGCCTCCCACCCTTTTTTGGCCTCCCACCCGTTTTCGGCCTCAAATTTCATTCTGTCCTCTACTTCTCTCCAGCCTCCCAACCTTTTTTGGCCTCCAACCATTTTTCGGCCTCCCACTCCTTTGCAGCCTCCAATTTTTTTTTGGCCTCTTCTTCCCTCCAGCCTCCCACCCCGTTTCAGCCTCCCACACCATTTCGGAATCCACTTTTTTCCTGGCCTCTACTTCCCTCCGGCCTCTCAACCCTTGTGATCCTCCCACCCCATTATGGCCTCCACTTTCTTCTGGCCTGTATTTCCCTCCAGCCTCCCACCCCATTTCAGCCTCCAACCCCATTTTGTCCCCCATTTTCTTCTGGCCTCTACTTCCCTCCGGCCTCCCACCCCGTTTCAGCCTCCCACCATATTTTAGCCTCCACTTTTTTCTCGCCTCTGCTTCCCTCCGGCGTCCCACCCTGTTTCATCCTCCCACCCCATTTTGGCCTCCACTTTATTCTGCCCTCTACTTGCCTCCGGCCTCCCACCCCGTTTCAGCCTCCCACACCATTTCGGCCTCCACTTTTTCCTAGCCTCTACTTCCCTCCGGCCTCCCACCTCGTTTCAGCCTCCCACCCCATTTCAGCCTCCACTTTTTTCTGGCCTCTACTTCCCTCCGGCCCCCCACCCCTTGTGATCCTCCCACCCCATTTTGGCCTCCACTTTTCTCTGGCCTCTACTTCCCTCCAGCCTCTCACCCCGTTTCAGACTCCCACCCCATTATGGCCTCCACTTTTTTTTCCCGCCTCTACTTCCCTCCGGCTTCCCACACCGTTGCAGCCTCCCACCCCTTTTTACCCTCCACTCTTTTGTGGCCTCTAGTTCCCTCCGGCCTCCCACCCCATTTCAGCGTCCACTTTTTTCCGGCCTCCCACCCAGTTCCGGCCTCCCACCCCTTTTCGGCCTCTACTTCCGTCCGGCCTCCCAACCCGTTTCAGCCTCACACCCCATTTCGGCCTCAACTTTATTCAGGCCTCTACTTCCTTCTGGCCTCCCACCCTGTTTTAGCCTCCCACGCTGTTTTGGCCTCTACTTTTTTCTGGCCTCAATTTCCCTACAGTCTCTCACCTCTTGTGATCCTCCCACCCCATTTCAGCCTCCATTTCTTTTTGGCTTATACTTCCCTCCAGCCTCCCACCCCATTTCAGATTCCCACCCCATTTTGGCCTCCACTTTTTTCTGGCCTCTACTTCCCTCCAGCGTCTCACCCCTTGTGATCCTCCCACCTCATTATGGCCTTCTCTTTCTTCTGACCTCTACTTCCCTCCGGCCTCCCACCCCTTTTTGGCCTCCCACCCCTTTTCAGCCTACAATTTTTTCTAGCCTCTGCTTCTCTCCAGCCTCCCACCCTTTTTTGGCCTCCCACCCGTTTTCGGCCTCAAATTTCATTCTGTCCTCTACTTCTCTCCAGCCTCCCAACCTTTTTTGGCCTCCAACCATTTTTCGGCCTCCCACTCCTTTGCAGCCTCCAATTTTTTTTTGGCCTCTTCTTCCCTCCAGCCTCCCACCCCGTTTCAGCCTCCCACACCATTTCGGAATCCACTTTTTTCCTGGCCTCTACTTCCCTCCGGCCTCTCAACCCTTGTGATCCTCCCACCCCTTTTTGGCCTCCACTTTCTTCTGGCCTGTATTTCCCTCCAGCCTCCCACCCCATTTCAGCCTCCAACCCCATTTTGTCCTCCATTTTCTTCTGGCCTCTACTTCCCTCCGGCCTCCCACCCCGTTTCAGCCTCCCACCATATTTTAGCCTCCACTTTTTTCTCGCCTCTGCTTCCCTCCGGCGTCCCACCCTGTTTCATCCTCCCACCCCATTTTGGCCTCCACTTTATTCTGCCCTCTACTTGCCTCCGGCCTCCCACCCCGTTCCAGCCT
This sequence comes from Strix uralensis, assembly GCF_047716275.1. Lineage (NCBI taxonomy): Eukaryota > Metazoa > Chordata > Aves > Strigiformes > Strigidae > Strix > Strix uralensis. Next base: position 99,705 of record NC_133979.1, on the reverse strand, counting down.
CCCACCCCATTTCGGCCTTCACTTTTTCCTAGCCTCTACTTCCCTCCGGCCTCCCACCTCGTTTCAGCCTCCCACCCCATTTCGGCCTTCACTTTTTTCTGGCCTCTTCTTCCCTACAGCCTCTCACCTCTTGTGATCCTCCCACCGGATTTCAGCCTCCACTTTTTTCTGGCCTCTACTTCCCTCCGGCCCCCCACCCCTTGTGATCCTCCCACCCCATTTTGGCCTCCACTTTTCTCTGGCCTCTACTTCCCTCCAGCCTCTCACCCCGTTTCAGACTCCCACCCCATTATGGCCTCCACTTTTTTTTCCCGCCTCTACTTCCCTCCGGCTTCCCACCCCGTTTCAGCCTCCCACCCAATTTTAGCCTCCACTTTTATGTGGCCTGTATTTCTCTCCGGCCTCCCACCCCCTTTCGGCCTCCCACCCCTTTTTGGCCTCCACTTTTTTCTGGCCTCTTCTTCCCTACAGCCTCTCACCTCTTGTGATCCTCCCACCCCATTTCAGCCTCCACTTTTTTCTGGCCTCTAATTCCCTCCGGCCTCCCACCCTGTTTTAGCCTCCCATGCCGTTTTGGCCTTTACTTTTCTATTGCCTCTACTTCCCTACAGCCTCCCACCCCTTCTGATCCTCCCACCCCATTTTGGCCTCCACTTTTCTATGGCCTCTACTTCCCTCCGTCCTCTCACCCCGTTTCAGCCTCCCACCCCTTTTCGGTCTCCACTTTTTTCTCCCGCCTCTACTTCCCTCCAGCCTCCCACCCCATTTCAGCCTCCCACCCCATTTCGGCCTCCACTGTATTCTGGCCTCTACTTCCCTCCAGCCTCTCACCCCTTGTGAAACTCCCACCCCCTTTTGGCCTCCACTTTTTTCTGGCCTCTACTTCCCTCTGGCCTCCCACCCCCTTTTGGCCTCCACTTTTTTCTGGCCTCTACTTCCCTCCGGCCTCCCACCCCGTTGAAGCCTCCAACCCCATTTTGTTCTCCATTTTCTTTTGGCCTGTATTTCCCTCCAGCCTCCCACCCCATTTCAGCGTCCACTTTTTTCCGGCCTCCCACCCTGTTTCAGCCTCCCACCCCATTTCGGCTTCCACTTTTTTCTGGCCTCTACTTCCGTCCGGCCTCCCAACCCGTTTCAGCCTCACACCCCATTTCGGCCTCAACTTTATTCAGGCCTCTACTTCCTTCTGGCCTCCCACCCTGTTTTAGCCTCCCACGCTGTTTTGGCCTCTACTTTTTTCTGGCCTCAATTTCCCTACAGCCTCTCACCTCTTGTGATCCTCCCACTGGATTTCAGCCTCCAGTTTTTTCTGGCCTCTACTTCCCTCCGGCCTCTCACCCCGTTTCAGACTCCCACCCCATTATGGCCTCCACTTTTTTCTCCCGCCTCTACTTCCCTCCGGCTTCCCACCCCGTTGCAGCCTCCCAACCCATTTTACCCTCCACTCTTTTGTGGCCTCTAGTTCCCTCCGGCCTCCCACCCCATTTCAGCGTCCACTTTTTTCCGGCCTCCCACCCAGTTCCGGCCTCCCACCCCTTTTCGGCCTCCACTTTTTTCTGGCCTCTACTTCCGTCCGGCCTCCCAACCCGTTTCAGCCTCACACCCCATTTCGGCCTCAACTTTATTCAGGCCTCTACTTCCTTCTGGCCTCCCACCCTGTTTTAGCCTCCCACGCTGTTTTGGCCTCTACTTTTTTCTGGCCTCAATTTCCCTACAGTCTCTCACCTCTTGTGATCCTCCCACCCCATTTCAGCCTCCATTTCTTTTTGGCTTATACTTCCCTCCAGCCTCCCACCCCATTTCAGATTCCCACTCCATTTTGGCCTCCACTTTTTTCTGGCCTCTACTTCCCTCCAGCGTCTCACCCCTTGTGATCCTCCCACCTCATTATGGCCTTCTCTTTCTTCTGACCTCTACTTCCCTCTGGCCTCCCACCCCTTTTTGGCCTCCCACCCCTTTTCAGCCTACAATTTTTTCTAGCCTCTGCTTCTCTCCAGCCTCCCACCCTTTTTTGGCCTCCAACCATTTTTCGGCCTCCCACTCCTTTGCAGCCTCCAATTTTTTTTTGGCCTCTTCTTCCCTCCAGCCTCCCACCCCGTTTCAGCCTCCCACACCATTTCGGAATCCACTTTTTTCCTGGCCTCTACTTCCCTCCGGCCTCTCAACCCTTGTGATCCTCCCACCCCATTATGGCCTCCACTTTCTTCTGGCCTGTATTTCCCTCCAGCCTCCCACCCCATTTCAGCCTCCAACCCCATTTTGTCCCCCATTTTCTTCTGGCCTCTACTTCCCTCCGGCCTCCCACCCCGTTTCAGCCTCCCACCATATTTTAGCCTCCACTTTTTTCTCGCCTCTGCTTCCCTCCGGCGTCCCACCCTGTTTCATCCTCCCACCCCATTTTGGCCTCCACTTTATTCTGCCCTCTACTTGCCTCCGGCCTCCCACCCCGTTCCAGCCTCCCACACCATTTCGGCCTCCACATTTTCCTAGCCTCTACTTCCCTCCGGCCTCCCACCTCGTTTCAGCCTCCCACCTCATTTCGGTCTTCACTTTTTTCTGGCCTCTTCTTCCCTACAGCCTCTCACCTCTTGTGATCCTCCCACCGGATTTCAGCCTCCACTTTTTTCCTGGCCTCTCCTTCTCTCCAGCCTCCCACCCCTTGTGATCCTCTCATCCCATTTTGATCTCCACTTTTTTCTGGCCCCTACTTCCCTCCAGCCTCCCACCCCTTTTCAGCCTCCCACCCCGTTTTGGCCGCCAGTTTTTTTTGGCCTCTACTTCCCTCCGGCCTCCCACCCCGTTTCAGCCTCCCACCATATTTTAGCCTCCACTTTTTTCTCGCCTCTGCTTCCCTCCGGCGTCCCACCCTGTTTCATCCTCCCACCCCATTTTGGCCTCCACTTTATTCTGCCCTCTACTTGCCTCCGGCCTCCCACCCCGTTCCAGCCTCCCACACCATTTCGGCCTCCACTTTTTCCTAGCCTCTACTTCCCTCCGGCCTCTCACCCCGTTTCAGACTCCCACCCCATTATGGCCTCCACTTTTTTCTCCCGCCTCTACTTCCCTCCGGCTTCCCACACCGTTGCAGCCTCCCACCCCATTTTACACTCCACTCTTTTGTGGCCTCTAGTTCCCTCCGGCCTCCCACCGCATTTCAGCCTCCCACCCCATTTCAGCGTCCACTTTTTTCCGGCCTCCCACCCTGTTTCAGCCTCCCACCCCATTTCGGCTTCCACTTTTTTCTGGCCTCTACTTCCGTCCGGCCTCCCAACCCGTTTCAGCCTCACACCCCATTTCGGCCTCAACTTTATTCAGGCCTCTACTTCCTTCTGGCCTCCCACCCTGTTTTAGCCTCCCACGCTGTTTTGGCCTCTACTTTTTTCTGGCCTCAATTTCCCTACAGCCTCTCACCTCTTGTGATCCTCCCACTGGATTTCAGCCTCCAGTTTTTTCTGGCCTCTACTTCCCTCCGGCCTCTCACCCCGTTTCAGACTCCCACCCCATTATGGCCTCCACTTTTTTCTCCCGCCTCTACTTCCCTCCGGCTTCCCACCCCGTTGCAGCCTCCCAACCCATTTTACCCTCCACTCTTTTGTGGCCTCTAGTTCCCTCCGGCCTCCCACCCCATTTCAGCGTCCACTTTTTTCCGGCCTCCCACCCCTTTTCGGCCTCCACTTTTTTCTGGCCTCTACTTCCGTCCGGCCTCCCAACCCGTTTCAGCCTCACACCCCATTTCGGCCTCAACTTTATTCAGGCCTCTACTTCCTTCTGGCCTCCCACCCTGTTTTAGCCTCCCACGCTGTTTTGGCCTCTACTTTTTTCTGGCCTCAATTTCCCTACAGTCTCTCACCTCTTGTGATCCTCCCACCCCATTTCAGCCTCCATTTCTTTTTGGCTTATACTTCCCTCCAGCCTCCCACCCCATTTCAGATTCCCACCCCATTTTGGCCTCCACTTTTTTCTGGCCTCTACTTCCCTCCAGCGTCTCACCCCTTGTGATCCTCCCACCTCATTATGGCCTTCTCTTTCTTCTGACCTCTACTTCTCTCCGGCCTCCCACCCCTTTTTGGCCTCCCACCCCTTTTCAGCCTACAATTTTTTCTAGCCTCTGCTTCTCTCCAGCCTCCCACCCTTTTTTGGCCTCCCACCCGTTTTCGGCCTCAAATTTCATTCTGTCCTCTACTTCTCTCCAGCCTCCCAACCTTTTTTGGCCTCCAACCATTTTTCGGCCTCCCACTCCTTTGCAGCCTCCAATTTTTTTTTGGCCTCTTCTTCCCTCCAGCCTCCCACCCCGTTTCAGCCTCCCACACCATTTCGGAATCCACTTTTTTCCTGGCCTCTACTTCCCTCCGGCCTCTCAACCCTTGTGATCCTCCCACCCCATTATGGCCTCCACTTTCTTCTGGCCTGTATTTCCCTCCAGCCTCCCACCCCATTTCAGCCTCCAACCCCATTTTGTCCCCCATTTTCTTCTGGCCTCTACTTCCCTCCGGCCTCCCACCCCGTTTCAGCCTCCCACCATATTTTAGCCTCCACTTTTTTCTGGCCTCTGCTTCCCTCCGGCGTCCCACCCTGTTTCATCCTCCCACCCCATTTTGGCCTCCACTTTATTCTGCCCTCTACTTGCCTCCGGCCTCCCACCCCGTTTCAGCCTCCCACACCATTTCGGCCTCCACTTTTTCCTAGCCTCTACTTCCCTCCGGCCTCCCACCTCGTTTCAGCCTCCCACCCCATTTCAGCCTCCACTTTTTTCTGGCCTCTACTTCCCTCCGGCCCCCCACCCCTTGTGATCCTCCCACCCCATTTTGGCCTCCACTTTTCTCTGGCCTCTACTTCCCTCCAGCCTCTCACCCCGTTTCAGACTCCCACCCCATTATGGCCTCCACTTTTTTTTCCCGCCTCTACTTCCCTCCGGCTTCCCACACCGTTGCAGCCTCCCACCCCTTTTTACCCTCCACTCTTTTGTGGCCTCTAGTTCCCTCCGGCCTCCCACCCCATTTCAGCGTCCACTTTTTTCCGGCCTCCCACCCCTTTTCGGCCTCTACTTCCGTCCGGCCTCCCAACCCGTTTCAGCCTCACACCCCATTTTGGCCTCAACTTTATTCAGGCCTCTACTTCCTTCTGGCCTCCCACCCTGTTTTAGCCTCCCACGCTGTTTTGGCCTCTACTTTTTTCTGGCCTCAATTTCCCTACAGTCTCTCACCTCTTGTGATCCTCCCACCCCATTTCAGCCTCCATTTCTTTTTGGCTTATACTTCCCTCCAGCCTCCCACCCCATTTCAGATTCCCACCCCATTTTGGCCTCCACTTTTTTTCTGGCCTCTACTTCCCTCCAGCGTCTCACCCCTTGTGATCCTCCCACCTCATTATGGCCTTCTCTTTCTTCTGACCTCTACTTCCCTCCGGCCTCCCACCCCTTTTCAGCCTACAATTTTTTCTAGCCTCTGCTTCTCTCCAGCCTCCCACCCTTTTTTGGCCTCCCACCCGTTTTCGGCCTCAAATTTCATTCTGTCCTCTACTTCTCTCCAGCCTCCCAACCTTTTTTGGCCTCCAACCATTTTTCGGCCTCCCACTCCTTTGCAGCCTCCAATTTTTTTTTGGCCTCTTCTTCCCTCCAGCCTCCCACCCCGTTTCAGCCTCCCACACCATTTCGGAATCCACTTTTTTCCTGGCCTCTACTTCCCTCCGGCCTCTCAACCCTTGTGATCCTCCCACCCCATTATGGCCTCCACTTTCTTCTGGCCTGTATTTCCCTCCAGCCTCCCACCCCATTTCAGCCTCCAACCCCATTTTGTCCCCCATTTTCTTCTGGCCTCTACTTCCCTCCGGCCTCCCACCCCGTTTCAGCCTCCCACCATATTTTAGCCTCCACTTTTTTCTCGCCTCTGCTTCCCTCCGGCGTCCCACCCTGTTTCATCCTCCCACCCCATTTTGGCCTCCACTTTATTCTGCCCTCTACTTCCCTCCGGCCTCCCACCTCGTTTCAGCCTCCCACCCCATTTCAGCCTCCACTTTTTTCTGGCCTCTACTTCCCTCCGGCCCCCCACCCCTTGTGATCCTCCCACCCCATTTTGGCCTCCACTTTTCTCTGGCCTCTACTTCCCTCCAGCCTCTCACCCCGTTTCAGACTCCCACCCCATTATGGCCTCCACTTTTTTTTCCCGCCTCTACTTCCCTCCGGCTTCCCACACCGTTGCAGCCTCCCACCCCTTTTTACCCTCCACTCTTTTGTGGCCTCTAGTTCCCTCCGGCCTCCCACCCCATTTCAGCGTCCACTTTTTTCCGGCCTCCCACCCCTTTTCGGCCTCTACTTCCGTCCGGCCTCCCAACCCGTTTCAGCCTCACACCCCATTTTGGCCTCAACTTTATTCAGGCCTCTACTTCCTTCTGGCCTCCCACCCTGTTTTAGCCTCCCACGCTGTTTTGGCCTCTACTTTTTTCTGGCCTCAATTTCCCTACAGTCTCTCACCTCTTGTGATCCTCCCACCCCATTTCAGCCTCCATTTCTTTTTGGCTTATACTTCCCTCCAGCCTCCCACCCCATTTCAGATTCCCACCCCATTTTGGCCTCCACTTTTTTTCTGGCCTCTACTTCCCTCCAGCGTCTCACCCCTTGTGATCCTCCCACCTCATTATGGCCTTCTCTTTCTTCTGACCTCTACTTCCCTCCGGCCTCCCACCCCTTTTCAGCCTACAATTTTTTCTAGCCTCTGCTTCTCTCCAGCCTCCCACCCTTTTTTGGCCTCCCACCCGTTTTCGGCCTCAAATTTCATTCTGTCCTCTACTTCTCTCCAGCCTCCCAACCTTTTTTGGCCTCCAACCATTTTTCGGCCTCCCACTCCTTTGCAGCCTCCAATTTTTTTTTGGCCTCTTCTTCCCTCCAGCCTCCCACCCCGTTTCAGCCTCCCACACCATTTCGGAATCCACTTTTTTCCTGGCCTCTACTTCCCTCCGGCCTCTCAACCCTTGTGATCCTCCCACCCCATTATGGCCTCCACTTTCTTCTGGCCTGTATTTCCCTCCAGCCTCCCACCCCATTTCAGCCTCCAACCCCATTTTGTCCCCCATTTTCTTCTGGCCTCTACTTCCCTCCGGCCTCCCACCCCGTTTCAGCCTCCCACCATATTTTAGCCTCCACTTTTTTCTGGCCTCTGCTTCCCTCCGGCGTCCCACCCTGTTTCATCCTCCCACCCCATTTTGGCCTCCACTTTATTCTGCCCTCTACTTCCCTCCGGCCTCCCACCTCGTTTCAGCCTCCCACCCCATTTCAGCCTCCACTTTTTTCTGGCCTCTACTTCCCTCCGGCCCCCCACCCCTTGTGATCCTCCCACCCCATTTTGGCCTCCACTTTTCTCTGGCCTCTACTTCCCTCCAGCCTCTCACCCCGTTTCAGACTCCCACCCCATTATGGCCTCCACTTTTTTTTCCCGCCTCTACTTCCCTCCGGCTTCCCACACCGTTGCAGCCTCCCACCCCTTTTTACCCTCCACTCTTTTGTGGCCTCTAGTTCCCTCCGGCCTCCCACCCCATTTCAGCGTCCACTTTTTTCCGGCGTCCCACCCAGTTCCGGCCTCCCACCCCTTTTCGGCCTCTACTTCCGTCCGGCCTCCCAACCCGTTTCAGCCTCACACCCCATTTCGGCCTCAACTTTATTCAGGCCTCTACTTCCTTCTGGCCTCCCACCCTGTTTTAGCCTCCCACGCTGTTTTGGCCTCTACTTTTTTCTGGCCTCAATTTCCCTACAGTCTCTCACCTCTTGTGATCCTCCCACCCCATTTCAGCCTCCATTTCTTTTTGGCTTATACTTCCCTCCAGCCTCCCACCCCATTTCAGATTCCCACCCCATTTTGGCCTCCACTTTTTTCTGGCCTCTACTTCCCTCCAGCGTCTCACCCCTTGTGATCCTCCCACCTCATTATGGCCTTCTCTTTCTTCTGACCTCTACTTCCCTCCGGCCTCCCACCCCTTTTCAGCCTACAATTTTTTCTAGCCTCTGCTTCTCTCCAGCCTCCCACCCTTTTTTGGCCTCCCACCCGTTTTCGGCCTCAAATTTCATTCTGTCCTCTACTTCTCTCCAGCCTCCCAACCTTTTTTGGCCTCCAACCATTTTTCGGCCTCCCACTCCTTTGCAGCCTCCAATTTTTTTTTGGCCTCTTCTTCCCTCCAGCCTCCCACCCCGTTTCAGCCTCCCACCCAATTTTAGCCTCCACTTTTATGTGGCCTGTATTTCTCTCCGGCCTCCAACCCCCTTTCGGCCTCCCACCCCTTTTTGGCCTCCACTTTTTTCTGGCCTCTTCTTCCCTACAGCCTCTCACCTCTTGTGATCCTCCCACCCCATTTCAGCCTCCACTTTTTTCTGGCCTCTAATTCCCTCCGGCCTCCCACCCTGTTTTGGCCTCCCATGCCGTTTTGGCCTTTACTTTTCTATTGCCTCTACTTCCCTACAGCCTCCCACCCCTTCTGATCCTCCCACCCCATTTTGGCCTCCACTTTTCTCTGGCCTCTACTTCCCTCCGTCCTCTCACCCCGTTTCAGCCTCCCACCCCTTTTCGGTCTCCACTTTTTTCTCCCGCCTCTACTTCCCTCCAGCCTCCCACCCCATTTCAGCCTCCCACCCCATTTCAGCCTCCACTTTTTTCTGGCCTCTACTTCCCTCCGGCCCCCCACCCCTTGTGATCCTCCCACCCCATTTTGGCCTCCACTTTTCTCTGGCCTCTACTTCCCTCCAGCCTCTCACCCCGATTCAGCCTCCCACCCCATTATGGCCTCCACTTTTTTCTCCCGCCTCTACTTCCCTCCCACTTCCCACCCCGTTTCAGCCTCCCACCCCATTTCGGCCTCCACTTTTTTCTCCCACCTCTACTTCCCTCCGACGTCCCACCCCTGTGATCCTCCCACCCCATTATGGCCTCCACTTTATTCTGCCCTCTACTTGCCTCCGGCCTCTCACCCCGTTTCAGCCTCCCACCCCGTTTTGGCCGCCACCTTTTTCTGGCCTGTATTTCCCTCCAACCTCCCACCCCGTTTTGGCCGCCACTTTTTTTTGGCGTCTACTTCCCTCCGGCCTCCCACCCCGTTTCAGCCTCCCACCGCATTTCAGACTCCACTTTTTTCCTGGCCTCTACTTATCTCCAGCCTCCCACCCCTTGTGATCCTCTCATCCCATTTTGACCTCCACTTTTTTCTGGCCCCTACTTCCCTCCAGCCTCCCACCCCGTTTCAGCCTCCCACCCCGTTTTGGCCACCAGTTTTTTTTGTCCTCTACTTCCCTCCGGCCTCCCACCCCGTTTCAGCCTCCCACCATATTTTAGCCTCCACTTTTTTCTCGCCTCTGCTTCCCTCCGGCGTCCCACCCTGTTTCAGCCTCCCACCCCATTTTGGCCTCCACTTTATTCTGCCCTCTACTTGCCTCCGGCCTCCCACCCCGTTTCAGCCTCCCACACCATTTCGGTCTCCACTTTTTCCTAGCCTCTACTTCCCTCCAGCCTCCCAACTCGTTTCAGCCTCCCACGCCATTTCGGCCTTCACTTTTTTCTGGCCTCTTCTTCCCTACAGCCTCTCACCTCTTGTGATCCTCCCACTGGATTTCAGCCTCCAGTTTTTTCTGGCCTCTACTTCCCTCCGGCCTCTCACCCCCTTTCAGGCTCCCAGCCCTTTTTGGCCTCCACTTTTTTCTCCCACCTCTACTTCCCTCTGGCCTCCCACCCCGTTTCAGCCTCCCACACCATTTTGGCCTCCACTTTTTTCTCCAGCCTCTACTTCCCTCTGGCCTCCCAACCTGTTTCAGCCTCCCACCCCATTATGGCCTCCACTTTTTTCTGGCGTCTACTTCCCTCCGGTCTCTCACCCCGTTTCAGCCTCCCACCCCATTTTGGCCTCCACTTTTTTCTGGCCTCTACTTCCCTCCGGCCTCCCACCCTGATTCAGCCTCCCACCGCATTTCGGCACCCACTTTATTCAGGCCTCTACTTCCCTCCAGCCTCTCACCCCTTGTGATACTCCCACTCCATTTTGACATCCACTTTTTTCTCCGGCCTCTACTTCCCTCTGGTCTCCCACCCCGCTTCAGATTTCCACTGCATTTTGGCCTCCACTTTTTTCTGGCCTCTAGTTACCTCCAGCGTCTCACCCCTTGTGATCCTCCCACCTCATTATGGCCTCAACTTTCTTCTGACCTCTACTTCCTTCCGGCCTCCCACCCTTTTTGGCCTCCAATTTTTTTTGGCCTCTACTTCTCTCCAGCCTCCCACCCTTTTTCGGCCTCCCACCCCTTTTCGGACTCCAATTTTTTCTGGCCTCTACTCTTCTCCAGTCTCCCAACCTTTTTTGGCCTCCAACCATTTTTCAGCCTCCTACTCCTTTTCGGCCTCCAATTTTATCTGGCCTCTTCTTCTCTCCAGCCTCCCACATGTATTTGGCCTCCCACCACTTCTCGGCCTCCAATTTTTTCTGGCTTCTACGTCTCTCCAGCCGAAATGGGGTGGGAGGCCAAAAAGGGGGTGGGAGGCTGCAGAGAAGTAGAGGCCAGAAAAAATTAGAGGCCGAAAAGGAGTGGGAGGATGAGAAATGGTGATAGGCTGGAGAGAAGTGGAGGCCAGAAAAAATTAGAGGTCGAAAAGGTGTGGGAGGGTGAAAAATGGTGGGAAGCTGGAGAGAAGTAGAGGCTAGAAAATACTGGAGGCCAAAAAGAAGTGGGAGGACAACAAGGAGTGGGAGACCGGTTAATAGTAGAGGCCAGAAAAAATTATAAGCTGAAAAGGGGTGGGAGGCCAAAAAGTTGTGGGAGGCGGGAGAGATTTAGAGGCCAGAAAAAACTGGAGGCCGAAAAGGAGTGGAAGGCCAAAAAGAAGTGCGAGGCCAAAAAAGGTTGGGAGGCTGTTGATATTTAGAGGCCAGAAGAGACTGGAGGCTGAAAAGGATTGGGAGTCCAAAAAGTAGTGGGAGGCCAAAAAAGGGTGGGAGGCTGGAGAGAAGTAGAGGCCAGAGCAAATTGGAGGCCGAAAAGAAGTGGGAGGCCAAAAAGGGGTGGGAGGCCAAAAAATGGTGGGAGCCTGGTGAGAAGTATAGGCCAGAATAAATTAGAGGTCAAAAAGGTGTGGGAGGCCGAGACATGGTGGGAGGCTGGAGAGAAGTAGAGGCTAGAAAATACTGGAGGCTGAAAAGGAGTGGGAGGCCAAAAAGGGTTGGGAGGCTGGAGAGAAGTAGAGGCCAGAAAAAATTGGAGCCCAAAAATGAGTGGGAGGCCAAAAAGGTGTGGGAGCTCGAAAAATGGTGCGAGGCTGGTGAGAAGCAGAGGCCAGAAAAAAATTGGAAGTCGAAAAGGTGTGGGAGGCCGAAAAATGGTGGGAGGCTGGAGAGAAGTAGAGGCCAGAAAAAATTAGAGGTCGAAAAGGTGTGGGAGGTCGAAAAATGCTGGGAGGCTGGAGAGAAGTAGAGGCCAGAAAAAATTGGAGGCCAAAAAGGGGTGGGAGGCCGAAAAAGGGTGTGAGGATGCAGAGACGTAGGGGGCAGAAAAAATTGGATGCCAAAAATTAGTGGGAGGCCAAAAAGGGGTGGGAGGCCATAAAAGGGTGTGAGGATGGAGAGACGTAGGGGGCAGAAAAAATTGGATGCCAAAAATTAGTGGGAGGCCAAAAAGGGCTGGGAGGCCATAAAAAGGTGGGAGGCTGGAGAGAAGTAGAGGCCAGAACAAATTGGAGACTGAAAAGAAGTGGGAGGCCAACAAGGAGTGGGACACCGCAGAATAGTAGAGGCCAGAAAAAATCAGAAGTCGAAAAGTGGTGGGAGGGCAAAAAGGACTGGGAGGCCAAAAAAGGGTGGGAGTCTGGAGAGAAGTAGAGGGCAGAAAAATTTGGAGGACAAAAAGGGGTGGGAGCCTGGTGAGAAATAGAGGCCAGAAAAAATTGGACGCCGAAAACGGGTGGGAGGCCAAAAATGGGTGGGAGGCCAGAAAAGGGTGGGAGGCTGGAGAGAAGTAGAGGCCAGAAAGAATTGGAGGCCGAAATAGAGTGGGAGGCCAAAAAGGTGTGGGAGGCAGATAAATGGTGGGAGGCTGGTGAGAGGTAGAGGCCAGAAAAAATTAGAGGCCGAAAATGAGAGGGAGGACGATAAATGGTGGGAGGCTGGAGAGAAGTAGTGGCCAGAAAAAATTAGAGGTCTAAAAGGTGTGGGAGGCCGAAAAATGGTGGGAGGCTGGAGAGAAGTAGAGGCTAGAAAATATTGGAGGCCAAAAAGGAGTGGGAGGCCAAAAAGCGGTGGGAGGCCGAAAAATGGTGGGAGGCTGGTGAGAGGTAGAGGCCAGAAAAAATTAGAGTTCGAAAAGGTGTGGGAGGCCGAAAAATGGTGGGAGGCTGGAGAGAAGTAGAGGCCAGAAAATATTGGAGGCCAAAAAGGAGTGGGAGGCCAAAAAGGGGTGGGAGGCCGAAAAATGGTGGGAGGCTAGTGAGAGGTAGAGGCCAGAAAAAATTAGAGTTTGAAAAGGTGTGGGAGGCCGAAAAATGGTGGGAGGCTGGAGAGAAGTAGAGGCCAGAAAAAATTGGAGGCTGAAAAGAAGTGAGAGGCCAACAAGGAGTGGGACACCGTAGAATAGCAGGGGCCAGAAAAAATCAGAAGTCGAAAAGGGGTGGGAGGGCAAAAAGGGCTGGGATGCCAAAAAAGGGTGGGAGTCTGGAGAGAAGTAGAGGCCAGAAAAAATTGGAGGCAAAAATGAGTGGGAGGCAAAAAAGGAGTGGGATACCGTAAAGGGGTGGGAGGCCAAAAAATGATGGGAGGCTGGAGAAGAGTAGAGGCTAGAAAAAATTGGAGGCCGAAAAGGAGTGGGAGGCCAAAAAGGAGTGGGAAACCAGTGCATAGTAGAGGCCAGAATAAATTGGAAGCCGAAAAGGGGTGGGAGGGCAAAAAAGGGTGGGAGACTGGAGAGAAATAGATGCCAGAAAAAATTGGACGCCCAAAACAGGTGGGAGGCCAAAAAGGGGTGGGAGGCCAAAAAAGGGTGGGAGGCTGGAGAGAAGTAGAGGCCAGAAAAAATTGGAAACCAAAAAGAAGTGGGAGGCCAAAAAGGGGTGGGAGGCTGGAGAGAAGTAGAGGCCTGAAAAAATTGGAGGCCGAAATAGAGTGGGAGGCTAAAAAGGTGTGGGAGGCCGAAAAATGGTGGGAGGCTGGTGAGAGGTAGAGGCCAGAAAAAATTAGAGTTCGAAAAGGTGTGGGAGGCCGAAAAATGGTGGGAGGCTGGAGAGAAGTAGAGGCTAGAAAATATTGGAGGCCAAAAAGGAGTGGGAGGCCAAAAAGGTGTGGGAGGCCAAAAAAGGGTGGGAGGCTGGAGAGAAGTAGAGGCTAGAAAAAGTTGGAGGCCAAAAAGGAGTGGGAGGCCAAAAAGGGGTGGGAGGCCGAAAAATGGTGGGAGGCTAGTGAGAGGTAGAGGCCAGAAAAAATTAGAGTTCGAAAAGGTGTGGGAGGCCGAAAAATGGTGGGAGGCTGGAGAGAAGTAGAGGCTAGAAAATATTGGAGGCCAAAAAGGAGTGGGAGGCCAAAAAGGTGTGGGAGGCCAAAAAAGGGAGGGAGGCTGGAGAGAAGTAGAGGCCAGAAAAAATTAGAGGTCGAAAAGGTGTGGGAGGTCGAAAAATGCTGGGAGGCTGGAGAGAAGTAGAGGGGAGAAAAAATTGGAGGCTGAAAAGGGGTGGGAGGCTAAAAAAGGGTGGGAAACCGGTGAATAGTAGAGGCCAGAAAAAAATGGAAGCCGAAAAGGGGTGGGAGGCCAAAAAGTGGTTGGAGCCTGGTGAGAAATAGAGGCCAGAAAAAATTGGACGCCGAAAATGGGTGGGAGGCCAAAAATGGGTGGGAGGCCAGAAAAGGGTGGGAGGCTGGACAGAAGTAGAGGCCAGAAAGAATTGGAGGCCGAAATAGAGTGGGAGGCCAAAAAGGTGTGGGAGGCCGATAAATGGTGGGAGGCTGGTGAGAGGTAGAGGCCAGAAAGAATTAGAGGCCGAAAATGAGAGGGAGGACGATAAATGGTGGGAGGCTGGAGAGAAGTAGTGGCCAGAAAAAATTAGAGGTCTAAAAGGTGTGGGAGGCCGAAAAATGGTGGGAGGCTGGAGAGAAGTAGAGGCTAGAAAATATTGGAGGCCAAAAAGGAGTGGGAGGCCAAAAAGGGGTGGGAGGCCGAAAAATGGTGGGAGGCTGGTGAGAGGTAGAGGCCAGAAAAAATTAGAGTTCGAAAAGGTGTGGGAGGCCGAAAAATGGTGGGAGGCTGGAGAGAAGTAGAGGCCAGAAAAAATTGGAGGCTGAAAAGAAGTGAGAGGCCAACAAGGAGTGGGACACCGTAGAATAGCAGGGGCCAGAAAAAATCAGAAGTCGAAAAGGGGTGGGAGGGCAAAAAGGGCTGGGATGCCAAAAAAGGGTGGGAGTCTGGAGAGAAGTAGAGGCCAGAAAAAATTGGAGGCAAAAATGAGTGGGAGGCAAAAAAGGAGTGGGATACCGTAAAGGGGTGGGAGGCCAAAAAATGATGGGAGGCTGGAGAAGAGTAGAGGCTAGAAAAAATTGGAGGCCGAAAAGGAGTGGGAGGCCAAAAAGGAGTGGGAAACCAGTGCATAGTAGAGGCCAGAATAAATTGGAAGCCGAAAAGGGGTGGGAGGGCAAAAAAGGGTGGGAGACTGGAGAGAAATAGAGGCCAGAAAAAATTGGACGCCCAAAACAGGTGGGAGGCCAAAAAGGGGTGGGAGGCCAAAAAAGGGTGGGATACCATAAAGGGGTGGGAGGCCAAAAAATGATGGGAGGCTGGGGAAGAGTAGAGGCTAGAAAAAATTGGAGGCTGAAAAGTGGTGGGAGGCCCAAAAGGGGTGGGAGGCTGGAGAGAAGTAGAGGCCAGAAAAAATTGGAGGCCGAAAAGAAGTGGGAGGCCAAAAAGGGGTGGGAGGCCGAAAAATGGTGGGAGGCTGGTGAGAGGTAGAGGCCAGAAAAAATTAGAGGCCGAAAAGGAGTGGGAGGACGATAAATGGTGGGAGGCTGGAGAGAAGTAGAGGCCAGAAAAAATTAGAGGTCTAAAAGGTGTGGGAGGCCGAAAAATGGTGGGAGGCTGGAGAGAAGTAGAGGCTAGAAAATATTGGAGGCCAAAAAGGAGTGGGAGGCCAAAAAGCGGTGGGAGGCCAAAAAATGGTGGGAGGCTGGTGAGAGGTAGAGGCCAGAAAAAATTAGAGGCCGAACAGGAGAGGGAGGACGATAAATGGTGGGAGGCTGGAGAGAAGTAGAGGCCAGAAAAAATTAGAGGTCTAAAAGGTGTGGGAGGCCGAAAAATGGTGGGAGGCTGGAGAGAAGTAGAGGCTAGAAAATATTGGAGGCCAAAAAGGAGTGGGAGGCCAAAAAGGGGTGGGAGGCCGAAAAATGGTGGGAGGCTAGTGAGAGGTAGAGGCCAGAAAAAATTAGAGTTTGAAAAGGTGTGGGAGGCCGAAAAATGGTGGGAGGCTGGAGAGAAGTAGAGGCCAGAAAAAATTGGAGGCTGAAAAGAAGTGAGAGGCCAACAAGGAGTGGGACACCGTAGAATAGCAGGGGCCAGAAAAAATCAGAAGTCGAAAAGGGGTGGGAGGGCAAAAAGGGCTGGGATGCCAAAAAAGGGTGGGAGTCTGGAGAGAAGTAGAGGCCAGAAAAAATTGGAGGCAAAAATGAGTGGGAGGCAAAAAAGGAGTGGGATACCGTAAAGGGGTGGGAGGCCAAAAAATGATGGGAGGCTGGAGAAGAGTAGAGGCTAGAAAAAATTGGAGGCCGAAAAGGAGTGGGAGGCCAAAAAGGAGTGGGAAACCAGTGCATAGTAGAGGCCAGAATAAATTGGAAGCCGAAAAGGGGTGGGAGGGCAAAAAAGGGTGGGAGACTGGAGAGAAATAGAGGCCAGAAAAAATTGGACGCCCAAAACAGGTGGGAGGCCAAAAAGGGGTGGCAGGCCAAAAAAGGGTGGGATACCATAAAGGGGTGGGAGGCCAAAAAATGATGGGAGGCTGGAGAAGAGTAGAGGCTAGAAAAAATTGGAGGCCGAAAAGGAGTGGGAGGCCAAAAAGGAGTGGGAAACCAGTGCATAGTAGAGGCCAGAATAAATTGGACGCCGAAAAGGGGTGGGAGGGCAAAAAAGGGTGGGAGACTGGAGAGAAATAGAGGCCAGAAAAAATTGGACGCCCAAAACAGGTGGGAGGCCAAAAAGGGGTGGGAGGCCAAAAAAGGGTGGGATACCATAAAGGGGTGGGAGGCCAAAAAATGATGGGAGGCTGGGGAAGAGTAGAGGCTACAAAAAATTGGAGGCTGAAAAGGGGTGGGAGGCCCAAAAGGGGTGGGAGGCTGGAGAGAAGTAGAGGCCAGAAAAAATTGGAGGCCGAAAAGAAGTGGGAGGCCAAAAAGGGGTGGGAGGCCGAAAAATGGTGGGAGGCTGGTGAGAGGTAGAGGCCAGAAAAAATTAGAGGCCGAAAAGGAGTGGGAGGACGATAAATGGTGGGAGGCTGGAGAGAAGTAGAGGCCAGAAAAAATTAGAGGTCTAAAAGGTGTGGGAGGCCGAAAAATGGTGGGAGGCTGGAGAGAAGTAGAGGCTAGAAAATATTGGAGGCCAAAAAGGAGTGGGAGGCCAAAAAGGGGTGGGAGGCCGAAAAATGGTGGGAGGCTGGTGAGAGGTAGAGGCCAGAAAAAATTAGAGGCCGAAAAGGAGTGGGAGGCCAAAAAGGAGTGGGAAACCAGTGCATAGTAGAGGCCAGAATAAATTGGAAGCCGAAAAGGGGTGGGAGGGCAAAAAAGGGTGGGAGACTGGAGAGAAATAGATGCCAGAAAAAATTGGACGCCCAAAACAGGTGGGAGGCCAAAAAGGGGTGGGAGGCCAAAAAAGGGTGGGAGGCTGGAGAGAAGTAGAGGCCAGAAAAAATTGGAAACCAAAAAGAAGTGGGAGGCCAAAAAGGGGTGGGAGGCTGGAGAGAAGTAGAGGCCTGAAAAAATTGGAGGCCGAAATAGAGTGGGAGGCTAAAAAGGTGTGGGAGGCCGAAAAATGGTGGGAGGCTGGTGAGAGGTAGAGGCCAGAAAAAATTAGAGTTCGAAAAGGTGTGGGAGGCCGAAAAATGGTGGGAGGCTGGAGAGAAGTAGAGGCTAGAAAATATTGGAGGCCAAAAAGGAGTGGGAGGCCAAAAAGGTGTGGGAGGCCAAAAAAGGGTGGGAGGCTGGAGAGAAGTAGAGGCTAGAAAAAGTTGGAGGCCAAAAAGGAGTGGGAGGCCAAAAAGGGGTGGGAGGCCGAAAAATGGTGGGAGGCTAGTGAGAGGTAGAGGCCAGAAAAAATTAGAGTTTGAAAAGGTGTGGGAGGCCGAAAAATGGTGGGAGGCTGGAGAGAAGTAGAGGCTAGAAAATATTGGAGGCCAAAAAGGAGTGGGAGGCCAAAAAGGTGTGGGAGGCCAAAAAAGGGAGGGAGGCTGGAGAGAAGTAGAGGCCAGAAAAAATTAGAGGTCGAAAAGGTGTGGGAGGTCGAAAAATGCTGGGAGGCTGGAGAGAAGTAGAGGCCAGAAAAAATTGGAGGCCAAAAAGGGGTGGGAGGCCAAAAAAGGGTGTGAGGATGCAGAGACGTAGGGGGCAGAAAAAATTGGATGCCAAAAATTAGTGGGAGGCCAAAAAGGGGTGGGAGGCCATAAAAGGGTGTGAGGATGGAGAGACGTAGGGGGCAGAAAAAATTGGATGCCAAAAATTAGTGGGAGGCCAAAAAGGGCTGGGAGGCCATAAAAAGGTGGGAGGCTGGAGAGAAGTAGAGGCCAGAAAAAATTGGAGACTGAAAAGAAGTGGGAGGCCAACAAGGAGTGGGACACCGCAGAATAGTAGAGGCCAGAAAAAATCAGAAGTCGAAAAGTGGTGGGAGGGCAAAAAGGACTGGGAGGCCAAAAAAGGGTGGGAGTCTGGAGAGAAGTAGAGGGCAGAAAAATTTGGAGGACAAAAAGGGGTGGGAGCCAAAAAGGGGTGGGATGCCATAAAGGGGTGGGAGGCCAAAAAATGATGGAAGGCTGGAAAAGAGTGGAGGTTAGAAAAAATTGGAGGCTGAAAAGGGGTGGGAGGCCAAAAAGGGGTGGGAGGCTGGAGAGAAGTAGAGGCCAGAAAAAATTGGAGGCCGAAAAGAAGTGGGAGGCCAAAAAGGAGTGGGAAACCGGTGAAGAGTTGAGGTCAGAAAAAATTGGAGGCCAAAAATGAGTGGGAGGCCAAAAAGGGGAGGGAGGCAATAAAAGGATGGGAGGCTGGAGAAAAGTAGAGGCTAGAAAAAATTGGAGGCCGAAATAGAGTGGGAGGCCAAAAAGGTGTGGGAGGCCGAAAAATGGTGGGAGGCTGGTGAGAGGTAGAGGCCAGAAAAAATTAGAGGCCGAACAGGAGAGGGAGGACGATAAATGGTGGGAGGCTGGAGAGAAGTAGAGGCCAGAAAAAATTAGAGCTCTAAAAGGTGTGGGAGGCCGAAAAATGGTGGGAGGCTGGAGAGAAGTAGAGGCTAGAAAATATTGGAGGCCAAAAAGGAGTGGGAGGACAAAAAGGTGTGGGAGGCTGATAAATGTTGGGAGGCTGGAGAGAAGTAGAGGCCAGAAAGAATTGGAGGCCAAAAAGGAGTGGGAGACCAAAAACGAATGGAAAACCGGAGAATAGTAGAGGCCAGAAAAAATTGGAAGCCGAAAAGGGGTGGGAGGCCAAAAAGGGGTGGGAGGCTGGAGAGAAGTAGAGGCCAGAAAAAATTGGACGCCCAAAACAGGTGGGAGGCCAAAAAGGGGTGGGAGGCCAAAAAAGGGTGGGAGGCTGGTGAGAATTAGATGCCAGAAAAAATTGGAGGCCAAAAATGAGTGGGAGGCCAAAAAGGGGTGGGAGCTCGAAAAATGGTGGGAGGCTGGTGAGAAGCAGAGGCCAGAAAAAATTGGAGGCTGAAAAGGGGTGGGAGGCTGATAAATGGTGGGAGGCTGGAGAGAAGTAGAGGCCAGAAAAAATTAGAGGTTGAAAAGGTGTGGGAGGCCGAAAAATGGTGGGAGGCTGGAGAGAAGTAGAGGCTAGAAAATATTGGAGACCGAAATGGGGTGGGAGGCCAAAAAGCGGTGGGAGGCCGAAAAATGGTGGGAGGCTGGTGAGAGGTAGAGGCCAGAAAAAATTAGAGGCCGAAAAGGAGAGGGAGGACGATAAATGGTGGGAGGCTGGAGAGAAGTAGAGGCCAGAAAAAATTAGAGGTCTAAAAGGTGTGGGAGGCCGAAAAATGGTGGGAGGCTGGAGAGAAGTAGAGGCTAGAAAATATTGGAGGCCAAAAAGGAGTGGGAGGCCAAAAAGGGGTGGGAGGCCGAAAAATGGTGGGAGGCTAGTGAGAGGTAGAGGCCAGAAAAAATTAGAGTTTGAAAAGGTGTGGGAGGCCGAAAAATGGTGGGAGGCTGGAGAGAAGTAGAGGCCAGAAAAAATTGGAGGCTGAAAAGAAGTGAGAGGCCAACAAGGAGTGGGACACCGTAGAATAGCAGGGGCCAGAAAAAATCAGAAGTCGAAAAGTGGTGGGAGGGCAAAAAGGGCTGGGATGCCAAAAAAGGGTGGGAGTCTGGAGAGAAGTAGAGGCCAGAAAAAATTGGAGGCAAAAAAGGAGTGGGATACCGTAAAGGGGTGGGAGGCCAAAAAATGATGGGAGGCTGGAGAAGAGTAGAGGCTAGAAAAAATTGGAGGCCGAAAAGGAGTGGGAGGCCAAAAAGGAGTGGGAAACCAGTGCATAGTAGAGGCCAGAATAAATTGGAAGCCGAAAAGGGGTGGGAGGGCAAAAAAGGGTGGGAGACTGGAGAGAAATAGATGCCAGAAAAAATTGGAGGCCCAAAACAGGTGGGAGGCCAAAAAGGGGTGGGAGGCCAAAAAAGGGTGGGAGGCTGGAGAGAAGTAGAGGCCAGAAAAAATTGGAAACCAAAAAGAAGTGGGAGGCCAAAAAGGGGTGGGAGGCTGGAGAGAAGTAGAGGCCTGAAAAAATTGGAGGCCGAAATAGAGTGGGAGGCTAAAAAGGTGTGGGAGGCCGAAAAATGGTGGGAGGCTGGTGAGAGGTAGAGGCCAGAAAAAATTAGAGTTCGAAAAGGTGTGGGAGGCCGAAAAATGGTGGGAGGCTGGAGAGAAGTAGAGGCTAGAAAATATTGGAGGCCAAAAAGGAGTGGGAGGCCAAAAAGGAGTGGGAGGCCAAAAAAGGGTGGGAGGCTGGAGAGAAGTAGAGGCTAGAAAAAGTTGGAGGCCAAAAAGGAGTGGGAGGCCAAAAAGGGGTGGGAGGCCGAAAAATGGTGGGAGGCTAGTGAGAGGTAGAGGCCAGAAAAAATTAGAGTTTGAAAAGGTGTGGGAGGCGGAAAAATGGTGGGAGGCTGGAGAGAAGTAGAGGCTAGAAAATATTGGAGGCCAAAAAGGAGTGGGAGGCCAAAAAGGTGTGGGAGGCCAAAAAAGGGAGGGAGGCTGGAGAGAAGTAGAGGCCAGAAAAAATTAGAGGTCGAAAAGGTGTGGGAGGTCGAAAAATGCTGGGAGGCTGGAGAGAAGTAGAGGCCAGAAAAAATTGGAGGCCAAAAAGGGGTGGGAGGCCAAAAAAGGGTGTGAGGATGCAGAGACGTAGGGGGCAGAAAAAATTGGATGCCAAAAATTAGTGGGAGGCCAAAAAGGGGTGGGAGGCCATAAAAGGGTGTGAGGATGGAGAGACGTAGGGGGCAGAAAAAATTGGATGCCAAAAATTAGTGGGAGGCCAAAAAGGGCTGGGAGGCCATAAAAAGTTGGGAGGCTGGAGAGAAGTAGAGGCCAGAAAAAATTGGAGACTGAAAAGAAGTGGGAGGCCAACAAGGAGTGGGACACCGCAGAATAGTAGAGGCCAGAAAAAATCAGAAGTCGAAAAGTGGTGGGAGGGCAAAAAGGACTGGGAGGCCAAAAAAGGGTGGGAGTCTGGAGAGAAGTAGAGGGCAGAAAAATTTGGAGGACAAAAAGGGGTGGAGCCAAAAAGGGGTGGGATGCCATAAAGGGGTGGGAGGCCAAAAAATGATGGAAGGCTGGAGAAGAGTGGAGGTTAGAAAAAATTGGAGGCTGAAAAGGGGTGGGAGGCCAAAAAGGGGTGGGAGGCTGGAGAGAAGTAGAGGCCAGAAAAAATTGGAGGCCGAAAAGAAGTGGGAGGCCAAAAAGGAGTGGGAAACCGGTGAAGAGTTGAGGTCAGAAAAAATTGGAGGCCAAAAATGAGTGGGAGGCCAAAAAGGGGAGGGAGGCAATAAAAGGATGGGAGGCTGGAGAAAAGTAGAGGCTAGAAAAAATTGGAGGCCGAAATAGAGTGGGAGGCCAAAAAGGTGTGGGAGGCCGAAAAATGGTGGGAGGCTGGTGAGAGGTAGAGGCCAGAAAAAATTAGAGGCCGAAAAGGAGTGGGAGGACGATAAATGGTGGGAGGCTGGAGAGAAGTAGAGGCCAGAAAAAATTAGAGGTCTAAAAGGTGTGGGAGGCCGAAAAATGGTGGGAGGCTGGAGAGAAGTAGAGGCTAGAAAATATTGGAGGCCAAAAAGGAGTGGGAGGCCAAAAAGCGGTGGGAGGCCGAAAAATGGTGGGAGGCTGGTGAGAGATAGAGGCCAGAAAAAATTAGAGGCCAAAAAGGAGAGGGAGGACGATAAATGGTGGGAGGCTGGAGAGAAGTAGAGGCCAGAAAAAATTAGAGTTCGAAAAGGTGTGGGAGGCCGAAAAATGGTGGGAGGCTGGAGAGAAGTAGAGGCTAGAAAATATTGGAGGCCAAAAAGGAGTGGGAGGCCAAAAAGGGGTGGGAGGCCGAAAAATGGTGGGAGGCTAGTGAGAGGTAGAGGCCAGAAAAAATTAGAGTTTGAAAAGGTGTGGGAGGCCGAAAAATGGTGGGAGGCTGGAGAGAAGTAGAGGCCAGAAAAAATTGGAGGCTGAAAAGAAGTGAGAGGCCAACAAGGAGTGGGACACCGTAGAATAGCAGGGGCCAGAAAAAATCAGAAGTCGAAAAGGGGTGGGAGGGCAAAAAGGGCTGGGATGCCAAAAAAGGGTGGGAGTCTGGAGAGAAGTAGAGGACAGAAAAAATTGGAGGCAAAAATGAGTGGGAGGCAAAAAAGGAGTGGGATACCGTAAAGGGGTGGGAGGCCAAAAAATGATGGGAGGCTGGAGAAGAGTAGAGGCTAGAAAAAATTGGAGGCCGAAAAGGAGTGGGAGGCCAAAAAGGAGTGGGAAACCAGTGCATAGTAGAGGCCAGAATAAATTGGAAGCCGAAAAGGGGTGGGAGGGCAAAAAAGGGTGGGAGACTGGAGAGAAATAGATGCCAGAAAAAATTGGACGCCCAAAACAGGTGGGAGGCCAAAAAGGGGTGGGAGGCCAAAAAAGGGTGGGAGGCTGGAGAGAAGTAGAGGCCAGAAAAAATTGGAAACCAAAAAGAAGTGGGAGGCCAAAAAGGGGTGGGAGGCTGGAGAGAAGTAGAGGCCTGAAAAAATTGGAGGCCGAAATAGAGTGGGAGGCTAAAAAGGTGTGGGAGGCCGAAAAATGGTGGGAGGCTGGTGAGAGGTAGAGGCCAGAAAAAATTAGAGTTCGAAAAGGTGTGGGAGGCCGAAAAATGGTGGGAGGCTGGAGAGAAGTAGAGGCTAGAAAATATTGGAGGCCAAAAAGGAGTGGGAGGCCAAAAAGGTGTGGGAGGCCAAAAAAGGGTGGGAGGCTGGAGAGAAGTAGAGGCTAGAAAAAGTTGGAGGCCAAAAAGGAGTGGGAGGCCAAAAAGGGGTGGGAGGCCGAAAAATGGTGGGAGGCTAGTGAGAGGTAGAGGCCAGAAAAAATTAGAGTTCGAAAAGGTGTGGGAGGCCGAAAAATGGTGGGAGGCTGGAGAGAAGTAGAGGCTAGAAAATATTGGAGGCCAAAAAGGAGTGGGAGGCCAAAAAGGTGTGGGAGGCCAAAAAAGGGAGGGAGGCTGGAGAGAAGTAGAGGCCAGAAAAAATTAGAGGTCGAAAAGGTGTGGGAGGCCGAAAAATGCTGGGAGGCTGGAGAGAAGTAGAGGCCAGAAAAAATTGGAGCCTGAAAAGGGGTGGGAGGCTAAAAAAGGGTGGGAAACTGGTGAATAGCAGAGGCCAGAAAAAATTGGAAGCCGAAAAGGGGTGGGAGGCCAAAAAGTGGTTGGAGCCTGGTGAGAAATAGAGGCCAGAAAAAATTGGACGCCGAAAACGGGTGGGAGGCCAAAAATGGGTGGGAGGCCAGAAAAGGGTGGGAGGCTGGAGAGAAGTAGAGGCCAGAAAGAATTGGAGGCCGAAATAGAGTGGGAGGCCAAAAAGGTGTGGGAGGCCGATAAATGGTGGGAGGCTGGTGAGAGGTAGAGGCCAGAAAAAATTAGAGGCCGAAAAGGAGAGGGAGGACGATAAATGGTGGGAGGCTGGAGAGAAGTAGTGGCCAGAAAAAATTAGAGGTCTAAAAGGTGTGGGAGGCCGAAAAATGGTGGGAGGCTGGAGAGAAGTAGAGGCTAGAAAATATTGGAGGCCAAAAAGGAGTGGAAGGCCAAAAAGGGGTGGGAGGCCGAAAAATGGTGGGAGGCTGGTGAGAGGTAGAGGCCAGAAAAAATAGGAGGCTGAAAAGAAGTGAGAGGCCAACAAGGAGTGGGACACCGTAGAATAGCAGGGGCCAGAAAAAATCAGAAGTCGAAAAGGGGTGGGAGGGCAAAAAGGGCTGGGATGCCAAAAAAGGGTGGGAGTCTGGAGAGAAGTAGAGGCCAGAAAAAATTGGAGGCCGAAAAGAAGTGGGAGGCCAAAAAGGGGTGGGAGGCCGAAAAATGGTGGGAGGCTGGTGAGAGGTAGAGGCCAGAAAAAATTAGAGGCCGAAAAGGAGTGGGAGGACGATAAATGGTGGGAGGCTGGAGAGAAGTAGAGGCCAGAAAAAATTAGAGGTCTAAAAGGTGTGGGAGGCCGAAAAATGGTGGGAGGCTGGAGAGAAGTAGAGGCTAGAAAATATTGGAGGCCAAAAAGGAGTGGGAGGCCAAAAAGCGGTGGGAGGCCGAAAAATGGTGGGAGGCTGGTGAGAGATAGAGGCCAGAAAAAATTAGAGGCCAAAAAGGAGAGGGAGGACGATAAATGGTGGGAGGCTGGAGAGAAGTAGAGGCCAGAAAAAATTAGAGGTCTAAAAGGTGTGGGAGGCCGAAAAATGGTGGGAGGCTGGAGAGAAGTAGAGGCTAGAAAATATTGGAGGCCAAAAAGGAGTGGGAGGCCAAAAAGGGGTGGGAGGCCGAAAAATGGTGGGAGGCTAGTGAGAGGTAGAGGCCAGAAAAAATTAGAGTTTGAAAAGGTGTGGGAGGCCGAAAAATGGTGGGAGGCTGGAGAGAAGTAGAGGCCAGAAAAAATTGGAGGCTGAAAAGAAGTGAGAGGCCAACAAGGAGTGGGACACCGTAGAATAGCAGGGGCCAGAAAAAATCAGAAGTCGAAAAGGGGTGGGAGGGCAAAAAGGGCTGGGATGCCAAAAAAGGGTGGGAGTCTGGAGAGAAGTAGAGGCCAGAAAAAATTGGAGGCAAAAATGAGTGGGAGGCAAAAAAGGAGTGGGATACCGTAAAGGGGTGGGAGGCCAAAAAATGATGGGAGGCTGGAGAAGAGTAGAGGCTAGAAAAAATTGGAGGCCGAAAAGGAGTGGGAGGCCAAAAAGGAGTGGGAAACCAGTGCATAGTAGAGGCCAGAATAAATTGGAAGCCGAAAAGGGGTGGGAGGGCAAAAAAGGGTGGGAGACTGGAGAGAAATAGATGCCAGAAAAAATTGGACGCCCAAAACAGGTGGGAGGCCAAAAAGGGGTGGGAGGCCAAAAAAGGGTGGGAGGCTGGAGAGAAGTAGAGGCCAGAAAAAATTGGAAACCAAAAAGAAGTGGGAGGCCAAAAAGGGGTGGGAGGCTGGAGAGAAGTAGAGGCCTGAAAAAATTGGAGGCCGAAATAGAGTGGGAGGCTAAAAAGGTGTGGGAGGCCGAAAAATGGTGGGAGGCTGGTGAGAGGTAGAGGCCAGAAAAAATTAGAGTTCGAAAAGGTGTGGGAGGCCGAAAAATGGTGGGAGGCTGGAGAGAAGTAGAGGCTAGAAAATATTGGAGGCCAAAAAGGAGTGGGAGGCCAAAAAGGTGTGGGAGGCTAAAAAAGGGTGGGAGGCTGGAGAGAAGTAGAGGCTAGAAAAAGTTGGAGGCCAAAAAGGAGTGGGAGGCCAAAAAGGGGTGGGAGGCCGAAAAATGGTGGGAGGCTAGTGAGAGGTAGAGGCCAGAAAAAATTAAGAGTTTGAAAAGGTGTGGGAGGCCGAAAAATGGTGGGAGGCTGGAGAGAAGTAGAGGCTAGAAAATATTGGAGGCCAAAAAGGAGTGGGAGGCCAAAAAGGTGTGGGAGGCCAAAAAAGGGAGGGAGGCTGGAGAGAAGTAGAGGCCAGAAAAAATTAGAGGTCGAAAAGGTGTGGGAGGTCGAAAAATGCTGGGAGGCTGGAGGGAAGTAGAGGGGAGAAAAAATTGGAGGCTGAAAAGGGGTGGGAGGCTAAAAAAGGGTGGGAAACCGGTGAATAGTAGAGGCCAGAAAAAAATGGAAGCCGAAAAGGGGTGGGAGGCCAAAAAGTGGTTGGAGCCTGGTGAGAAATAGAGGCCAGAAAAAATTGGACGCCGAAAACGGGTGGGAGGCCAAAAATGGGTGGGAGGCCAGAAAAGGGTGGGAGGCTGGAGAGAAGTAGAGGCCAGAAAGAATTGGAGGCCGAAATAGAGTGGGAGGCCAAAAAGGTGTGGGAGGCCGATAAATGGTGGGAGGCTGGTGAGAGGTAGAGGCCAGAAAAAATTAGAGGCCGAAAATGAGAGGGAGGACGATAAATGGTGGGAGGCTGGAGAGAAGTAGTGGCCAGAAAAAATTAGAGGTCTAAAAGGTGTGGGAGGCCGAAAAATGGTGGGAGGCTGGAGAGAAGTAGAGGCTAGAAAATATTGGAGGCCAAAAAGGAGTGGGAGGCCAAAAAGGGGTGGGAGGCCGAAAAATGGTGGGAGGCTGGTGAGAGGTAGAGGCCAGAAAAAATTAGAGTTCGAAAAGGTGTGGGAGGCCGAAAAATGGTGGGAGGCTGGAGAGAAGTAGAGGCCAGAAAAAATTGGAGGCTGAAAAGAAGTGAGAGGCCAACAAGGAGTGGGACACCGTAGAATAGCAGGGGCCAGAAAAAATCAGAAGTCGAAAAGGGGTGGGAGGGCAAAAAGGGCTGGGATGCCAAAAAAGGGTGGGAGTCTGGAGAGAAGTAGAGGCCAGAAAAAATTGGAGGCAAAAATGAGTGGGAGGCAAAAAAGGAGTGGGATACCGTAAAGGGGTGGGAGGCCAAAAAATGATGGGAGGCTGGAGAAGAGTAGAGGCTAGAAAAAATTGGAGGCCGAAAAGGAGTGGGAGGCCAAAAAGGAGTGGGAAACCAGTGCATAGTAGAGGCCAGAATAAATTGGAAGCCGAAAAGGGGTGGGAGGGCAAAAAAGGGTGGGAGACTGGAGAGAAATAGATGCCAGAAAAAATTGGACGCCCAAAACAGGTGGGAGGCCAAAAAGGGGTGGGAGGCCAAAAAAGGGTGGGAGGCTGGAGAGAAGTAGAGGCCAGAAAAAATTGGAAACCAAAAAGAAGTGGGAGGCCAAAAAGGGGTGGGAGGCTGGAGAGAAGTAGAGGCCTGAAAAAATTGGAGGCCGAAATAGAGTGGGAGGCTAAAAAGGTGTGGGAGGCCGAAAAATGGTGGGAGGCTGGTGAGAGGTAGAGGCCAGAAAAAATTAGAGTTCGAAAAGGTGTGGGAGGCCGAAAAATGGTGGGAGGCTGGAGAGAAGTAGAGGCTAGAAAATATTGGAGGCCAAAAAGGAGTGGGAGGCCAAAAAGGTGTGGGAGGCCAAAAAAGGGTGGGAGGCTGGAGAGAAGTAGAGGCTAGAAAAAGTTGGAGGCCAAAAAGGAGTGGGAGGCCAAAAAGGGGTGGGAGGCCGAAAAATGGTGGGAGGCTAGTGAGAGGTAGAGGCCAGAAAAAATTAAGAGTTTGAAAAGGTGTGGGAGGCCGAAAAATGGTGGGAGGCTGGAGAGAAGTAGAGGCTAGAAAATATTGGAGGCCAAAAAGGAGTGGGAGGCCAAAAAGGTGTGGGAGGCCAAAAAAGGGAGGGAGGCTGGAGAGAAGTAGAGGCCAGAAAAAATTAGAGGTCGAAAAGGTGTGGGAGGTCGAAAAATGCTGGGAGGCTGGAGAGAAGTAGAGGGGAGAAAAAATTGGAGGCTGAAAAGGGGTGGGAGGCTAAAAAAGGGTGGGAAACCGGTGAATAGTAGAGGCCAGAAAAAAATGGAAGCCGAAAAGGGGTGGGAGGCCAAAAAGTGGTTGGAGCCTGGTGAGAAATAGAGGCCAGAAAAAATTGGACGCCGAAAACGGGTGGGAGGCCAAAAATGGGTGGGAGGCCAGAAAAGGGTGGGAGGCTGGAGAGAAGTAGAGGCCAGAAAGAATTGGAGGCCGAAATAGAGTGGGAGGCCAAAAAGGTGTGGGAGGCCGATAAATGGTGGGAGGCTGGTGAGAGGTAGAGGCCAGAAAAAATTAGAGGCCGAAAATGAGAGGGAGGACGATAAATGGTGGGAGGCTGGAGAGAAGTAGTGGCCAGAATAAATTAGAGGTCTAAAAGGTGTGGGAGGCCGAAAAATGGTGGGAGGCTGGAGAGAAGTAGAGGCTAGAAAATATTGGAGGCCAAAAAGGAGTGGGAGGCCAAAAAGGGGTGGGAGGCCGAAAAATGGTGGGAGGCTGGTGAGAGGTAGAGGCCAGAAAAAATTAGAGTTCGAAAAGGTGTGGGAGGCCGAAAAATGGTGGGAGGCTGGAGAGAAGTAGAGGCCAGAAAATATTGGAGGCCAAAAAGGAGTGGGAGGCCAAAAAGGGGTGGGAGGCCGAAAAATGGTGGGAGGCTAGTGAGAGGTAGAGGCCAGAAAAAATTAGAGTTTGAAAAGGTGTTGGAGGCCGAAAAATGGTGGGAGGCTGGAGAGAAGTAGAGGCCAGAAAAAATTGGAGGCTGAAAAGAAGTGAGAGGCCAACAAGGAGTGGGACACCGTAGAATAGCAGGGGCCAGAAAAAATCAGAAGTCGAAAAGGGGTGGGAGGGCAAAAAGGGCTGGGATGCCAAAAAAGGGTGGGAGTCTGGAGAGAAGTAGAGGCCAGAAAAAATTGGAGGAAAAAATGAGTGGGAGGCAAAAAAGGAGTGGGATACCGTAAAGGGGTGTGAGGCCAAAAAATGATGGGAGGCTGGAGAAGAGTAGAGGCTAGAAAAAATTGGAGGCCGAAAAGGAGTGGGAGGCCAAAAAGGAGTGGGAAACCAGTGCATAGTAGAGGCCAGAATAAATTGGAAGCCGAAAAGGGGTGGGAGGGCAAAAAAGGGTGGGAGACTGGAGAGAAATAGAGGCCAGAAAAAATTGGACGCCCAAAACAGGTGGGAGGCCAAAAAGGGGTGGGAGGCCAAAAAAGGGTGGGATACCATAAAGGGGTGGGAGGCCAAAAAATGATGGGAGGCTGGGGAAGAGTAGAGGCTAGAAAAAATTGGAGGCTGAAAAGTGGTGGGAGGCCCAAAAGGGGTGGGAGGCTGGAGAGAAGTAGAGGCCAGAAAAAATTGGAGGCCGAAAAGAAGTGGGAGGCCAAAAAGGGGTGGGAGGCCGAAAAATGGTGGGAGGCTGGTGAGAGGTAGAGGCCAGAAAAAATTAGAGGCCGAAAAGGAGTGGGAGGACGATAAATGGTGGGAGGCTGGAGAGAAGTAGAGGCCAGAAAAAATTAGAGGTCTAAAAGGTGTGGGAGGCCGAAAAATGGTGGGAGGCTGGAGAGAAGTAGAGGCTAGAAAATATTGGAGGCCAAAAAGGAGTGGGAGGCCAAAAAGCGGTGGGAGGCCAAAAAATGGTGGGAGGCTGGTGAGAGGTAGAGGCCAGAAAAAATTAGAGGCCGAACAGGAGAGGGAGGACGATAAATGGTGGGAGGCTGGAGAGAAGTAGAGGCCAGAAAAAATTAGAGGTCTAAAAGGTGTGGGAGGCCGAAAAATGGTGGGAGGCTGGAGAGAAGTAGAGGCTAGAAAATATTGGAGGCCAAAAAGGAGTGGGAGGCCAAAAAGGGGTGGGAGGCCGAAAAATGGTGGGAGGCTAGTGAGAGGTAGAGGCCAGAAAAAATTAGAGTTTGAAAAGGTGTGGGAGGCCGAAAAATGGTGGGAGGCTGGAGAGAAGTAGAGGCCAGAAAAAATTGGAGGCTGAAAAGAAGTGAGAGGCCAACAAGGAGTGGGACACCGTAGAATAGCAGGGGCCAGAAAAAATCAGAAGTCGAAAAGGGGTGGGAGGGCAAAAAGGGCTGGGATGCCAAAAAAGGGTGGGAGTCTGGAGAGAAGTAGAGGCCAGAAAAAATTGGAGGCAAAAATGAGTGGGAGGCAAAAAAGGAGTGGGATACCGTAAAGGGGTGGGAGGCCAAAAAATGATGGGAGGCTGGAGAAGAGTAGAGGCTAGAAAAAATTGGAGGCCGAAAAGGAGTGGGAGGCCAAAAAGGAGTGGGAAACCAGTGCATAGTAGAGGCCAGAATAAATTGGAAGCCGAAAAGGGGTGGGAGGGCAAAAAAGGGTGGGAGACTGGAGAGAAATAGATGCCAGAAAAAATTGGACGCCCAAAACAGGTGGGAGGCCAAAAAGGGGTGGGAGGCCAAAAAAGGGTGGGAGGCTGGAGAGAAGTAGAGGCCAGAAAAAATTGGAAACCAAAAAGAAGTGGGAGGCCAAAAAGGGGTGGGAGGCTGGAGAGAAGTAGAGGCCTGAAAAAATTGGAGGCCGAAATAGAGTGGGAGGCTAAAAAGGTGTGGGAGGCCGAAAAATGGTGGGAGGCTGGTGAGAGGTAGAGGCCAGAAAAAATTAGAGTTCGAAAAGGTGTGGGAGGCCGAAAAATGGTGGGAGGCTGGAGAGAAGTAGAGGCTAGAAAATATTGGAGGCCAAAAAGGAGTGGGAGGCCAAAAAGGAGTGGGAGGCCAAAAAAGGGTGGGAGGCTGGAGAGAAGTAGAGGCTAGAAAAAGTTGGAGGCCAAAAAGGAGTGGGAGGCCAAAAAGGGGTGGGAGGCCGAAAAATGGTGGGAGGCTAGTGAGAGGTAGAGGCCAGAAAAAATTAGAGTTTGAAAAGGTGTGGGAGGCCGAAAAATGGTGGGAGGCTGGAGAGAAGTAGAGGCTAGAAAATATTGGAGGCCAAAAAGGAGTGGGAGGCCAAAAAGGTGTGGGAGGCCAAAAAAGGGAGGGAGGCTGGAGAGAAGTAGAGGCCAGAAAAAATTAGAGGTCGAAAAGGTGTGGGAGGTCGAAAAATGCTGGGAGGCTGGAGAGAAGTAGAGGCCAGAAAAAATTGGAGGCCAAAAAGGGGTGGGAGGCCAAAAAAGGGTGTGAGGATGCAGAGACGTAGGGGGCAGAAAAAATTGGATGCCAAAAATTAGTGGGAGGCCAAAAAGGGGTGGGAGGCCATAAAAGGGTGTGAGGATGGAGAGACGTAGTGGGCAGAAAAAATTGGATGCCAAAAATTAGTGGGAGGCCAAAAAGGGCTGGGAGGCCATAAAAAGGTGGGAGGCTGGAGA
The DNA here is from genome assembly GCF_047716275.1 of Strix uralensis. Lineage (NCBI taxonomy): Eukaryota > Metazoa > Chordata > Aves > Strigiformes > Strigidae > Strix > Strix uralensis. Next base: position 69,201 of record NC_133979.1, on the reverse strand, counting down.
GAAGTAGAGGCCAGAACAAATTGGAGACTGAAAAGAAGTGGGAGGCCAACAAGGAGTGGGACACCGCAGAATAGTAGAGGCCAGAAAAAATCAGAAGTCGAAAAGTGGTGGGAGGGCAAAAAGGACTGGGAGGCCAAAAAAGGGTGGGAGTCTGGAGAGAAGTAGAGGGCAGAAAAATTTGGAGGACAAAAAGGGGTGGGAGCCAAAAAGGGGTGGGATGCCATAAAGGGGTGGGAGGCCAAAAAATGATGGAAGGCTGGAGAAGAGTGGAGGTTAGAAAAAATTGGAGGCTGAAAAGGGGTGGGAGGCCAAAAAGAGGTGGGAGGCTGGAGAGAAGTAGAGGCCAGAAAAAATTGGAGGCCGAAAAGAAGTGGGAGGCCAAAAAGGAGTGGGAAACCGGTGAAGAGTTGAGGTCAGAAAAAATTGGAGGCCAAAAATGAGTGGGAGGCCAAAAAGGGGAGGGAGGCAATAAAAGGATGGGAGGCTGGAGAAAAGTAGAGGCTAGAAAAAATTGGAGGCCGAAATAGAGTGGGAGGCCAAAAAGGTGTGGGAGGCCGAAAAATGGTGGGAGGCTGGTGAGAGGTAGAGGCCAGAAAAAATTAGAGGCCGAACAGGAGAGGGAGGACGATAAATGGTGGGAGGCTGGAGAGAAGTAGAGGCCAGAAAAAATTAGAGGTCTAAAAGGTGTGGGAGGCCGAAAAATGGTGGGAGGCTGGAGAGAAGTAGAGGCTAGAAAATATTGGAGGCCAAAAAGGAGTGGGAGGACAAAAAGGTGTGGGAGGCTGATAAATGTTGGGAGGCTGGAGAGAAGTAGAGGCCAGAAAGAATTGGAGGCCAAAAAGGAGTGGGAGACCAAAAACGAATGGAAAACCGGAGAATAGTAGAGGCCAGAAAAAATTGGAAGCCGAAAACAGGTGGGAGGCCAAAAAGGGGTGGGAGGCCAAAAAAGGGTGGGAGGCTGGTGAGAATTAGATGCCAGAAAAAATTGGAGGCCAAAAATGAGTGGGAGGCCAAAAAGGGGTGGGAGCTCGAAAAATGGTGGGAGGCTGGTGAGAAGCAGAGGCCAGAAAAAATTGGAGGCTGAAAAGGGGTGGGAGGCTGATAAATGGTGGGAGGCTGGAGAGAAGTAGAGGCCAGAAAAAATTAGAGGTTGAAAAGGTGTGGGAGGCCGAAAAATGGTGGGAGGCTGGAGAGAAGTAGAGGCTAGAAAATATTGGAGACCGAAATGGGGTGGGAGGCCAAAAAGCGGTGGGAGGCCGAAAAATGGTGGGAGGCTGGTGAGAGGTAGAGGCCAGAAAAAATTAGAGGCCGAAAAGGAGAGGGAGGACGATAAATGGTGGGAGGCTGGAGAGAAGTAGAGGCCAGAAAAAATTAGAGGTCTAAAAGGTGTGGGAGGCCGAAAAATGGTGGGAGGCTGGAGAGAAGTAGAGGCTAGAAAATATTGGAGGCCAAAAAGGAGTGGGAGGCCAAAAAGGGGTGGGAGGCCGAAAAATGGTGGGAGGCTGGTGAGAGGTAGAGGCCAGAAAAAATTAGAGTTCGAAAAGGTGTGGGAGGCCGAAAAATGGTGGGAGGCTGGAGAGAAGTAGAGGCCAGAAAATATTGGAGGCCAAAAGGAGTGGGAGGCCAAAAAGGGGTGGGAGGCCGAAAAATGGTGGGAGGCTAGTGAGAGGTAGAGGCCAGAAAAAATTAGAGTTTGAAAAGGTGTGGGAGGCCGAAAAATGGTGGGAGGCTGGAGAGAAGTAGAGGCCAGAAAAAATTGGAGGCTGAAAAGAAGTGAGAGGCCAACAAGGAGTGGGACACCGTAGAATAGCAGGGGCCAGAAAAAATCAGAAGTCGAAAAGGGGTGGGAGGGCAAAAAGGGCTGGGATGCCAAAAAAGGGTGGGAGTCTGGAGAGAAGTAGAGGCCAGAAAAAATTGGAGGCAAAAATGAGTGGGAGGCAAAAAAGGAGTGGGATACCGTAAAGGGGTGGGAGGCCAAAAAATGATGGGAGGCTGGAGAAGAGTAGAGGCTAGAAAAAATTGGAGGCCGAAAAGGAGTGGGAGGCCAAAAAGGAGTGGGAAACCAGTGCATAGTAGAGGCCAGAATAAATTGGAAGCCGAAAAGGGGTGGGAGGGCAAAAAAGGGTGGGAGACTGGAGAGAAATAGATGCCAGAAAAAATTGGACGCCCAAAACAGGTGGGAGGCCAAAAAGGGGTGGGAGGCCAAAAAAGGGTGGGAGGCTGGAGAGAAGTAGAGGCCAGAAAAAATTGGAAACCAAAAAGAAGTGGGAGGCCAAAAAGGGGTGGGAGGCTGGAGAGAAGTAGAGGCCTGAAAAAATTGGAGGCCGAAATAGAGTGGGAGGCTAAAAAGGTGTGGGAGGCCGAAAAATGGTGGGAGGCTGGTGAGAGGTAGAGGCCAGAAAAAATTAGAGTTCGAAAAGGTGTGGGAGGCCGAAAAATGGTGGGAGGCTGGAGAGAAGTAGAGGCTAGAAAATATTGGAGGCCAAAAAGGAGTGGGAGGCCAAAAAGGTGTGGGAGGCCAAAAAAGGGTGGGAGGCTGGAGAGAAGTAGAGGCTAGAAAAAGTTGGAGGCCAAAAAGGAGTGGGAGGCCAAAAAGGGGTGGGAGGCCGAAAAATGGTGGGAGGCTAGTGAGAGGTAGAGGCCAGAAAAAATTAGAGTTTGAAAAGGTGTGGGAGGCCGAAAAATGGTGGGAGGCTGGAGAGAAGTAGAGGCTAGAAAATATTGGAGGCCAAAAAGGAGTGGGAGGCCAAAAAGGTGTGGGAGGCCAAAAAAGGGAGGGAGGCTGGAGAGAAGTAGAGGCCAGAAAAAATTAGAGGTCGAAAAGGTGTGGGAGGTCGAAAAATGCTGGGAGGCTGGAGAGAAGTAGAGGCCAGAAAAAATTGGAGGCCAAAAAGGGGTGGGAGGCCAAAAAAGGGTGTGAGGATGCAGAGACGTAGGGGGCAGAAAAAATTGGATGCCAAAAATTAGTGGGAGGCCAAAAAGGGGTGGGAGGCCATAAAAGGGTGTGAGGATGGAGAGACGTAGTGGGCAGAAAAAATTGGATGCCAAAAATTAGTGGGAGGCCAAAAAGGGCTGGGAGGCCATAAAAAGGTGGGAGGCTGGAGAGAAGTAGAGGCCAGAAAAAATTGGAGACTGAAAAGAAGTGGGAGGCCAACAAGGAGTGGGACACCGCAGAATAGTAGAGGCCAGAAAAAATCAGAAGTCGAAAAGTGGTGGGAGGGCAAAAAGGACTGGGAGGCCAAAAAAGGGTGGGAGTCTGGAGAGAAGTAGAGGGCAGAAAAATTTGGAGGACAAAAAGGGGTGGGAGCCAAAAAGGGGTGGGATGCCATAAAGGGGTGGGAGGCCAAAAAATGATGGAAGGCTGGAGAAGAGTGGAGGTTAGAAAAAATTGGAGGCTGAAAAGGGGTGGGAGGCCAAAAAGGGGTGGGAGGCTGGAGAGAAGTAGAGGCCAGAAAAAATTGGAGGCCGAAAAGAAGTGGGAGGCCAAAAAGGAGTGGGAAACCGGTGAAGAGTTGAGGTCAGAAAAAATTGGAGGCCAAAAATGAGTGGGAGGCCAAAAAGGGGAGGGAGGCAATAAAAGGATGGGAGGCTGGAGAAAAGTAGAGGCTAGAAAAAATTGGAGGCCGAAATAGAGTGGGAGGCCAAAAAGGTGTGGGAGGCCGAAAAATGGTGGGAGGCTGGTGAGAGGTAGAGGCCAGAAAAAATTAGAGGCCGAACAGGAGAGGGAGGACGATAAATGGTGGGAGGCTGGAGAGAAGTAGAGGCCAGAAAAAATTAGAGCTCTAAAAGGTGTGGGAGGCCGAAAAATGGTGGGAGGCTGGAGAGAAGTAGAGGCTAGAAAATATTGGAGGCCAAAAAGGAGTGGGAGGACAAAAAGGTGTGGGAGGCTGATAAATGTTGGGAGGCTGGAGAGAAGTAGAGGCCAGAAAGAATTGGAGGCCAAAAAGGAGTGGGAGACCAAAAACGAATGGAAAACCGGAGAATAGTAGAGGCCAGAAAAAATTGGAAGCCGAAAAGGGGTGGGAGGCCAAAAAGGGGTGGGAGGCTGGAGAGAAGTAGAGGCCAGAAAAAATTGGACGCCCAAAACAGGTGGGAGGCCAAAAAGGGGTGGGAGGCCAAAAAAGGGTGGGAGGCTGGTGAGAATTAGATGCCAGAAAAAATTGGAGGCCAAAAATGAGTGGGAGGCCAAAAAGGGGTGGGAGCTCGAAAAATGGTGGGAGGCTGGTGAGAAGCAGAGGCCAGAAAAAATTGGAGGCTGAAAAGGGGTGGGAGGCTGATAAATGGTGGGAGGCTGGAGAGAAGTAGAGGCCAGAAAAAATTAGAGGTTGAAAAGGTGTGGGAGGCCGAAAAATGGTGGGAGGCTGGAGAGAAGTAGAGGCTAGAAAATATTGGAGACCGAAATGGGGTGGGAGGCCAAAAAGCGGTGGGAGGCCGAAAAATGGTGGGAGGCTGGTGAGAGGTAGAGGCCAGAAAAAATTAGAGGCCGAAAAGGAGAGGGAGGACGATAAATGGTGGGAGGCTGGAGAGAAGTAGAGGCCAGAAAAAATTAGAGGTCTAAAAGGTGTGGGAGGCCGAAAAATGGTGGGAGGCTGGAGAGAAGTAGAGGCTAGAAAATATTGGAGGCCAAAAAGGAGTGGGAGGCCAAAAAGGGGTGGGAGGCCGAAAAATGGTGGGAGGCTAGTGAGAGGTAGAGGCCAGAAAAAATTAGAGTTTGAAAAGGTGTGGGAGGCCGAAAAATGGTGGGAGGCTGGAGAGAAGTAGAGGCCAGAAAAAATTGGAGGCTGAAAAGAAGTGAGAGGCCAACAAGGAGTGGGACACCGTAGAATAGCAGGGGCCAGAAAAAATCAGAAGTCGAAAAGTGGTGGGAGGGCAAAAAGGGCTGGGATGCCAAAAAAGGGTGGGAGTCTGGAGAGAAGTAGAGGCCAGAAAAAATTGGAGGCAAAAAAGGAGTGGGATACCGTAAAGGGGTGGGAGGCCAAAAAATGATGGGAGGCTGGAGAAGAGTAGAGGCTAGAAAAAATTGGAGGCCGAAAAGGAGTGGGAGGCCAAAAAGGAGTGGGAAACCAGTGCATAGTAGAGGCCAGAATAAATTGGAAGCCGAAAAGGGGTGGGAGGGCAAAAAAGGGTGGGAGACTGGAGAGAAATAGATGCCAGAAAAAATTGGAGGCCCAAAACAGGTGGGAGGCCAAAAAGGGGTGGGAGGCCAAAAAAGGGTGGGAGGCTGGAGAGAAGTAGAGGCCAGAAAAAATTGGAAACCAAAAAGAAGTGGGAGGCCAAAAAGGGGTGGGAGGCTGGAGAGAAGTAGAGGCCTGAAAAAATTGGAGGCCGAAATAGAGTGGGAGGCTAAAAAGGTGTGGGAGGCCGAAAAATGGTGGGAGGCTGGTGAGAGGTAGAGGCCAGAAAAAATTAGAGTTCGAAAAGGTGTGGGAGGCCGAAAAATGGTGGGAGGCTGGAGAGAAGTAGAGGCTAGAAAATATTGGAGGCCAAAAAGGAGTGGGAGGCCAAAAAGGAGTGGGAGGCCAAAAAAGGGTGGGAGGCTGGAGAGAAGTAGAGGCTAGAAAAAGTTGGAGGCCAAAAAGGAGTGGGAGGCCAAAAAGGGGTGGGAGGCCGAAAAATGGTGGGAGGCTAGTGAGAGGTAGAGGCCAGAAAAAATTAGAGTTTGAAAAGGTGTGGGAGGCGGAAAAATGGTGGGAGGCTGGAGAGAAGTAGAGGCTAGAAAATATTGGAGGCCAAAAAGGAGTGGGAGGCCAAAAAGGTGTGGGAGGCCAAAAAAGGGAGGGAGGCTGGAGAGAAGTAGAGGCCAGAAAAAATTAGAGGTCGAAAAGGTGTGGGAGGTCGAAAAATGCTGGGAGGCTGGAGAGAAGTAGAGGCCAGAAAAAATTGGAGGCCAAAAAGGGGTGGGAGGCCAAAAAAGGGTGTGAGGATGCAGAGACGTAGGGGGCAGAAAAAATTGGATGCCAAAAATTAGTGGGAGGCCAAAAAGGGGTGGGAGGCCATAAAAGGGTGTGAGGATGGAGAGACGTAGGGGGCAGAAAAAATTGGATGCCAAAAATTAGTGGGAGGCCAAAAAGGGCTGGGAGGCCATAAAAAGTTGGGAGGCTGGAGAGAAGTAGAGGCCAGAAAAAATTGGAGACTGAAAAGAAGTGGGAGGCCAACAAGGAGTGGGACACCGCAGAATAGTAGAGGCCAGAAAAAATCAGAAGTCGAAAAGTGGTGGGAGGGCAAAAAGGACTGGGAGGCCAAAAAAGGGTGGGAGTCTGGAGAGAAGTAGAGGGCAGAAAAATTTGGAGGACAAAAAGGGGTGGAGCCAAAAAGGGGTGGGATGCCATAAAGGGGTGGGAGGCCAAAAAATGATGGAAGGCTGGAGAAGAGTGGAGGTTAGAAAAAATTGGAGGCTGAAAAGGGGTGGGAGGCCAAAAAGGGGTGGGAGGCTGGAGAGAAGTAGAGGCCAGAAAAAATTGGAGGCCGAAAAGAAGTGGGAGGCCAAAAAGGAGTGGGAAACCGGTGAAGAGTTGAGGTCAGAAAAAATTGGAGGCCAAAAATGAGTGGGAGGCCAAAAAGGGGAGGGAGGCAATAAAAGGATGGGAGGCTGGAGAAAAGTAGAGGCTAGAAAAAATTGGAGGCCGAAATAGAGTGGGAGGCCAAAAAGGTGTGGGAGGCCGAAAAATGGTGGGAGGCTGGTGAGAGGTAGAGGCCAGAAAAAATTAGAGGCCGAAAAGGAGTGGGAGGACGATAAATGGTGGGAGGCTGGAGAGAAGTAGAGGCCAGAAAAAATTAGAGGTCTAAAAGGTGTGGGAGGCCGAAAAATGGTGGGAGGCTGGAGAGAAGTAGAGGCTAGAAAATATTGGAGGCCAAAAAGGAGTGGGAGGCCAAAAAGCGGTGGGAGGCCGAAAAATGGTGGGAGGCTGGTGAGAGATAGAGGCCAGAAAAAATTAGAGGCCAAAAAGGAGAGGGAGGACGATAAATGGTGGGAGGCTGGAGAGAAGTAGAGGCCAGAAAAAATTAGAGTTCGAAAAGGTGTGGGAGGCCGAAAAATGGTGGGAGGCTGGAGAGAAGTAGAGGCTAGAAAATATTGGAGGCCAAAAAGGAGTGGGAGGCCAAAAAGGGGTGGGAGGCCGAAAAATGGTGGGAGGCTAGTGAGAGGTAGAGGCCAGAAAAAATTAGAGTTTGAAAAGGTGTGGGAGGCCGAAAAATGGTGGGAGGCTGGAGAGAAGTAGAGGCCAGAAAAAATTGGAGGCTGAAAAGAAGTGAGAGGCCAACAAGGAGTGGGACACCGTAGAATAGCAGGGGCCAGAAAAAATCAGAAGTCGAAAAGGGGTGGGAGGGCAAAAAGGGCTGGGATGCCAAAAAAGGGTGGGAGTCTGGAGAGAAGTAGAGGACAGAAAAAATTGGAGGCAAAAATGAGTGGGAGGCAAAAAAGGAGTGGGATACCGTAAAGGGGTGGGAGGCCAAAAAATGATGGGAGGCTGGAGAAGAGTAGAGGCTAGAAAAAATTGGAGGCCGAAAAGGAGTGGGAGGCCAAAAAGGAGTGGGAAACCAGTGCATAGTAGAGGCCAGAATAAATTGGAAGCCGAAAAGGGGTGGGAGGGCAAAAAAGGGTGGGAGACTGGAGAGAAATAGATGCCAGAAAAAATTGGACGCCCAAAACAGGTGGGAGGCCAAAAAGGGGTGGGAGGCCAAAAAAGGGTGGGAGGCTGGAGAGAAGTAGAGGCCAGAAAAAATTGGAAACCAAAAAGAAGTGGGAGGCCAAAAAGGGGTGGGAGGCTGGAGAGAAGTAGAGGCCTGAAAAAATTGGAGGCCGAAATAGAGTGGGAGGCTAAAAAGGTGTGGGAGGCCGAAAAATGGTGGGAGGCTGGTGAGAGGTAGAGGCCAGAAAAAATTAGAGTTCGAAAAGGTGTGGGAGGCCGAAAAATGGTGGGAGGCTGGAGAGAAGTAGAGGCTAGAAAATATTGGAGGCCAAAAAGGAGTGGGAGGCCAAAAAGGTGTGGGAGGCCAAAAAAGGGTGGGAGGCTGGAGAGAAGTAGAGGCTAGAAAAAGTTGGAGGCCAAAAAGGAGTGGGAGGCCAAAAAGGGGTGGGAGGCCGAAAAATGGTGGGAGGCTAGTGAGAGGTAGAGGCCAGAAAAAATTAGAGTTCGAAAAGGTGTGGGAGGCCGAAAAATGGTGGGAGGCTGGAGAGAAGTAGAGGCTAGAAAATATTGGAGGCCAAAAAGGAGTGGGAGGCCAAAAAGGTGTGGGAGGCCAAAAAAGGGAGGGAGGCTGGAGAGAAGTAGAGGCCAGAAAAAATTAGAGGTCGAAAAGGTGTGGGAGGCCGAAAAATGCTGGGAGGCTGGAGAGAAGTAGAGGCCAGAAAAAATTGGAGCCTGAAAAGGGGTGGGAGGCTAAAAAAGGGTGGGAAACTGGTGAATAGCAGAGGCCAGAAAAAATTGGAAGCCGAAAAGGGGTGGGAGGCCAAAAAGTGGTTGGAGCCTGGTGAGAAATAGAGGCCAGAAAAAATTGGACGCCGAAAACGGGTGGGAGGCCAAAAATGGGTGGGAGGCCAGAAAAGGGTGGGAGGCTGGAGAGAAGTAGAGGCCAGAAAGAATTGGAGGCCGAAATAGAGTGGGAGGCCAAAAAGGTGTGGGAGGCCGATAAATGGTGGGAGGCTGGTGAGAGGTAGAGGCCAGAAAAAATTAGAGGCCGAAAAGGAGAGGGAGGACGATAAATGGTGGGAGGCTGGAGAGAAGTAGTGGCCAGAAAAAATTAGAGGTCTAAAAGGTGTGGGAGGCCGAAAAATGGTGGGAGGCTGGAGAGAAGTAGAGGCTAGAAAATATTGGAGGCCAAAAAGGAGTGGAAGGCCAAAAAGGGGTGGGAGGCCGAAAAATGGTGGGAGGCTGGTGAGAGGTAGAGGCCAGAAAAAATTGGAGGCTGAAAAGAAGTGAGAGGCCAACAAGGAGTGGGACACCGTAGAATAGCAGGGGCCAGAAAAAATCAGAAGTCGAAAAGGGGTGGGAGGGCAAAAAGGGCTGGGATGCCAAAAAAGGGTGGGAGTCTGGAGAGAAGTAGAGGCCAGAAAAAATTGGAGGCCGAAAAGAAGTGGGAGGCCAAAAAGGGGTGGGAGGCCGAAAAATGGTGGGAGGCTGGTGAGAGGTAGAGGCCAGAAAAAATTGGAGGCCGAAAAGGAGTGGGAGGACGATAAATGGTGGGAGGCTGGAGAGAAGTAGAGGCCAGAAAAAATTAGAGGTCTAAAAGGTGTGGGAGGCCGAAAAATGGTGGGAGGCTGGAGAGAAGTAGAGGCTAGAAAATATTGGAGGCCAAAAAGGAGTGGGAGGCCAAAAAGCGGTGGGAGGCCGAAAAATGGTGGGAGGCTGGTGAGAGATAGAGGCCAGAAAAAATTAGAGGCCAAAAAGGAGAGGGAGGACGATAAATGGTGGGAGGCTGGAGAGAAGTAGAGGCCAGAAAAAATTAGAGGTCTAAAAGGTGTGGGAGGCCGAAAAATGGTGGGAGGCTGGAGAGAAGTAGAGGCTAGAAAATATTGGAGGCCAAAAAGGAGTGGGAGGCCAAAAAGGGGTGGGAGGCCGAAAAATGGTGGGAGGCTAGTGAGAGGTAGAGGCCAGAAAAAATTAGAGTTTGAAAAGGTGTGGGAGGCCGAAAAATGGTGGGAGGCTGGAGAGAAGTAGAGGCCAGAAAAAATTGGAGGCTGAAAAGAAGTGAGAGGCCAACAAGGAGTGGGACACCGTAGAATAGCAGGGGCCAGAAAAAATCAGAAGTCGAAAAGGGGTGGGAGGGCAAAAAGGGCTGGGATGCCAAAAAAGGGTGGGAGTCTGGAGAGAAGTAGAGGCCAGAAAAAATTGGAGGCAAAAATGAGTGGGAGGCAAAAAAGGAGTGGGATACCGTAAAGGGGTGGGAGGCCAAAAAATGATGGGAGGCTGGAGAAGAGTAGAGGCTAGAAAAAATTGGAGGCCGAAAAGGAGTGGGAGGCCAAAAAGGAGTGGGAAACCAGTGCATAGTAGAGGCCAGAATAAATTGGAAGCCGAAAAGGGGTGGGAGGGCAAAAAAGGGTGGGAGACTGGAGAGAAATAGATGCCAGAAAAAATTGGACGCCCAAAACAGGTGGGAGGCCAAAAAGGGGTGGGAGGCCAAAAAAGGGTGGGAGGCTGGAGAGAAGTAGAGGCCAGAAAAAATTGGAAACCAAAAAGAAGTGGGAGGCCAAAAAGGGGTGGGAGGCTGGAGAGAAGTAGAGGCCTGAAAAAATTGGAGGCCGAAATAGAGTGGGAGGCTAAAAAGGTGTGGGAGGCCGAAAAATGGTGGGAGGCTGGTGAGAGGTAGAGGCCAGAAAAAATTAGAGTTCGAAAAGGTGTGGGAGGCCGAAAAATGGTGGGAGGCTGGAGAGAAGTAGAGGCTAGAAAATATTGGAGGCCAAAAAGGAGTGGGAGGCCAAAAAGGTGTGGGAGGCTAAAAAAGGGTGGGAGGCTGGAGAGAAGTAGAGGCTAGAAAAAGTTGGAGGCCAAAAAGGAGTGGGAGGCCAAAAAGGGGTGGGAGGCCGAAAAATGGTGGGAGGCTAGTGAGAGGTAGAGGCCAGAAAAAATTAAGAGTTTGAAAAGGTGTGGGAGGCCGAAAAATGGTGGGAGGCTGGAGAGAAGTAGAGGCTAGAAAATATTGGAGGCCAAAAAGGAGTGGGAGGCCAAAAAGGTGTGGGAGGCCAAAAAAGGGAGGGAGGCTGGAGAGAAGTAGAGGCCAGAAAAAATTAGAGGTCGAAAAGGTGTGGGAGGTCGAAAAATGCTGGGAGGCTGGAGAGAAGTAGAGGGGAGAAAAAATTGGAGGCTGAAAAGGGGTGGGAGGCTAAAAAAGGGTGGGAAACCGGTGAATAGTAGAGGCCAGAAAAAAATGGAAGCCGAAAAGGGGTGGGAGGCCAAAAAGTGGTTGGAGCCTGGTGAGAAATAGAGGCCAGAAAAAATTGGACGCCGAAAACGGGTGGGAGGCCAAAAATGGGTGGGAGGCCAGAAAAGGGTGGGAGGCTGGAGAGAAGTAGAGGCCAGAAAGAATTGGAGGCCGAAATAGAGTGGGAGGCCAAAAAGGTGTGGGAGGCCGATAAATGGTGGGAGGCTGGTGAGAGGTAGAGGCCAGAAAAAATTAGAGGCCGAAAATGAGAGGGAGGACGATAAATGGTGGGAGGCTGGAGAGAAGTAGTGGCCAGAAAAAATTAGAGGTCTAAAAGGTGTGGGAGGCCGAAAAATGGTGGGAGGCTGGAGAGAAGTAGAGGCTAGAAAATATTGGAGGCCAAAAAGGAGTGGGAGGCCAAAAAGGGGTGGGAGGCCGAAAAATGGTGGGAGGCTGGTGAGAGGTAGAGGCCAGAAAAAATTAGAGTTCGAAAAGGTGTGGGAGGCCGAAAAATGGTGGGAGGCTGGAGAGAAGTAGAGGCCAGAAAAAATTGGAGGCTGAAAAGAAGTGAGAGGCCAACAAGGAGTGGGACACCGTAGAATAGCAGGGGCCAGAAAAAATCAGAAGTCGAAAAGGGGTGGGAGGGCAAAAAGGGCTGGGATGCCAAAAAAGGGTGGGAGTCTGGAGAGAAGTAGAGGCCAGAAAAAATTGGAGGCAAAAATGAGTGGGAGGCAAAAAAGGAGTGGGATACCGTAAAGGGGTGGGAGGCCAAAAAATGATGGGAGGCTGGAGAAGAGTAGAGGCTAGAAAAAATTGGAGGCCGAAAAGGAGTGGGAGGCCAAAAAGGAGTGGGAAACCAGTGCATAGTAGAGGCCAGAATAAATTGGAAGCCGAAAAGGGGTGGGAGGGCAAAAAAGGGTGGGAGACTGGAGAGAAATAGATGCCAGAAAAAATTGGACGCCCAAAACAGGTGGGAGGCCAAAAAGGGGTGGGAGGCCAAAAAAGGGTGGGAGGCTGGAGAGAAGTAGAGGCCAGAAAAAATTGGAAACCAAAAAGAAGTGGGAGGCCAAAAAGGGGTGGGAGGCTGGAGAGAAGTAGAGGCCTGAAAAAATTGGAGGCCGAAATAGAGTGGGAGGCTAAAAAGGTGTGGGAGGCCGAAAAATGGTGGGAGGCTGGTGAGAGGTAGAGGCCAGAAAAAATTAGAGTTCGAAAAGGTGTGGGAGGCCGAAAAATGGTGGGAGGCTGGAGAGAAGTAGAGGCTAGAAAATATTGGAGGCCAAAAAGGAGTGGGAGGCCAAAAAGGTGTGGGAGGCCAAAAAAGGGTGGGAGGCTGGAGAGAAGTAGAGGCTAGAAAAAGTTGGAGGCCAAAAAGGAGTGGGAGGCCAAAAAGGGGTGGGAGGCCGAAAAATGGTGGGAGGCTAGTGAGAGGTAGAGGCCAGAAAAAATTAAGAGTTTGAAAAGGTGTGGGAGGCCGAAAAATGGTGGGAGGCTGGAGAGAAGTAGAGGCTAGAAAATATTGGAGGCCAAAAAGGAGTGGGAGGCCAAAAAGGTGTGGGAGGCCAAAAAAGGGAGGGAGGCTGGAGAGAAGTAGAGGCCAGAAAAAATTAGAGGTCGAAAAGGTGTGGGAGGTCGAAAAATGCTGGGAGGCTGGAGAGAAGTAGAGGGGAGAAAAAATTGGAGGCTGAAAAGGGGTGGGAGGCTAAAAAAGGGTGGGAAACCGGTGAATAGTAGAGGCCAGAAAAAAATGGAAGCCGAAAAGGGGTGGGAGGCCAAAAAGTGGTTGGAGCCTGGTGAGAAATAGAGGCCAGAAAAAATTGGACGCCGAAAATGGGTGGGAGGCCAAAAATGGGTGGGAGGCCAGAAAAGGGTGGGAGGCTGGAGAGAAGTAGAGGCCAGAAAGAATTGGAGGCCGAAATAGAGTGGGAGGCCAAAAAGGTGTGGGAGGCCGATAAATGGTGGGAGGCTGGTGAGAGGTAGAGGCCAGAAAAAATTAGAGGCCGAAAATGAGAGGGAGGACGATAAATGGTGGGAGGCTGGAGAGAAGTAGTGGCCAGAAAAAATTAGAGGTCTAAAAGGTGTGGGAGGCCGAAAAATGGTGGGAGGCTGGAGAGAAGTAGAGGCTAGAAAATATTGGAGGCCAAAAAGGAGTGGGAGGCCAAAAAGGGGTGGGAGGCCGAAAAATGGTGGGAGGCTGGTGAGAGGTAGAGGCCAGAAAAAATTAGAGTTCGAAAAGGTGTGGGAGGCCGAAAAATGGTGGGAGGCTGGAGAGAAGTAGAGGCCAGAAAATATTGGAGGCCAAAAAGGAGTGGGAGGCCAAAAAGGGGTGGGAGGCCGAAAAATGGTGGGAGGCTAGTGAGAGGTAGAGGCCAGAAAAAATTAGAGTTTGAAAAGGTGTTGGAGGCCGAAAAATGGTGGGAGGCTGGAGAGAAGTAGAGGCCAGAAAAAATTGGAGGCTGAAAAGAAGTGAGAGGCCAACAAGGAGTGGGACACCGTAGAATAGCAGGGGCCAGAAAAAATCAGAAGTCGAAAAGGGGTGGGAGGGCAAAAAGGGCTGGGATGCCAAAAAAGGGTGGGAGTCTGGAGAGAAGTAGAGGCCAGAAAAAATTGGAGGAAAAAATGAGTGGGAGGCAAAAAAGGAGTGGGATACCGTAAAGGGGTGTGAGGCCAAAAAATGATGGGAGGCTGGAGAAGAGTAGAGGCTAGAAAAAATTGGAGGCCGAAAAGGAGTGGGAGGCCAAAAAGGAGTGGGAAACCAGTGCATAGTAGAGGCCAGAATAAATTGGAAGCCGAAAAGGGGTGGGAGGGCAAAAAAGGGTGGGAGACTGGAGAGAAATAGAGGCCAGAAAAAATTGGACGCCCAAAACAGGTGGGAGGCCAAAAAGGGGTGGGAGGCCAAAAAAGGGTGGGATACCATAAAGGGGTGGGAGGCCAAAAAATGATGGGAGGCTGGGGAAGAGTAGAGGCTAGAAAAAATTGGAGGCTGAAAAGTGGTGGGAGGCCCAAAAGGGGTGGGAGGCTGGAGAGAAGTAGAGGCCAGAAAAAATTGGAGGCCGAAAAGAAGTGGGAGGCCAAAAAGGGGTGGGAGGCCGAAAAATGGTGGGAGGCTGGTGAGAGGTAGAGGCCAGAAAAAATTAGAGGCCGAAAAGGAGTGGGAGGACGATAAATGGTGGGAGGCTGGAGAGAAGTAGAGGCCAGAAAAAATTAGAGGTCTAAAAGGTGTGGGAGGCCGAAAAATGGTGGGAGGCTGGAGAGAAGTAGAGGCTAGAAAATATTGGAGGCCAAAAAGGAGTGGGAGGCCAAAAAGCGGTGGGAGGCCAAAAAATGGTGGGAGGCTGGTGAGAGGTAGAGGCCAGAAAAAATTAGAGGCCGAACAGGAGAGGGAGGACGATAAATGGTGGGAGGCTGGAGAGAAGTAGAGGCCAGAAAAAATTAGAGGTCTAAAAGGTGTGGGAGGCCGAAAAATGGTGGGAGGCTGGAGAGAAGTAGAGGCTAGAAAATATTGGAGGCCAAAAAGGAGTGGGAGGCCAAAAAGGGGTGGGAGGCCGAAAAATGGTGGGAGGCTAGTGAGAGGTAGAGGCCAGAAAAAATTAGAGTTTGAAAAGGTGTGGGAGGCCGAAAAATGGTGGGAGGCTGGAGAGAAGTAGAGGCCAGAAAAAATTGGAGGCTGAAAAGAAGTGAGAGGCCAACAAGGAGTGGGACACCGTAGAATAGCAGGGGCCAGAAAAAATCAGAAGTCGAAAAGGGGTGGGAGGGCAAAAAGGGCTGGGATGCCAAAAAAGGGTGGGAGTCTGGAGAGAAGTAGAGGCCAGAAAAAATTGGAGGCAAAAATGAGTGGGAGGCAAAAAAGGAGTGGGATACCGTAAAGGGGTGGGAGGCCAAAAAATGATGGGAGGCTGGAGAAGAGTAGAGGCTAGAAAAAATTGGAGGCCGAAAAGGAGTGGGAGGCCAAAAAGGAGTGGGAAACCAGTGCATAGTAGAGGCCAGAATAAATTGGAAGCCGAAAAGGGGTGGGAGGGCAAAAAAGGGTGGGAGACTGGAGAGAAATAGATGCCAGAAAAAATTGGACGCCCAAAACAGGTGGGAGGCCAAAAAGGGGTGGGAGGCCAAAAAAGGGTGGGAGGCTGGAGAGAAGTAGAGGCCAGAAAAAATTGGAAACCAAAAAGAAGTGGGAGGCCAAAAAGGGGTGGGAGGCTGGAGAGAAGTAGAGGCCTGAAAAAATTGGAGGCCGAAATAGAGTGGGAGGCTAAAAAGGTGTGGGAGGCCGAAAAATGGTGGGAGGCTGGTGAGAGGTAGAGGCCAGAAAAAATTAGAGTTCGAAAAGGTGTGGGAGGCCGAAAAATGGTGGGAGGCTGGAGAGAAGTAGAGGCTAGAAAATATTGGAGGCCAAAAAGGAGTGGGAGGCCAAAAAGGAGTGGGAGGCCAAAAAAGGGTGGGAGGCTGGAGAGAAGTAGAGGCTAGAAAAAGTTGGAGGCCAAAAAGGAGTGGGAGGCCAAAAAGGGGTGGGAGGCCGAAAAATGGTGGGAGGCTAGTGAGAGGTAGAGGCCAGAAAAAATTAGAGTTTGAAAAGGTGTGGGAGGCCGAAAAATGGTGGGAGGCTGGAGAGAAGTAGAGGCTAGAAAATATTGGAGGCCAAAAAGGAGTGGGAGGCCAAAAAGGTGTGGGAGGCCAAAAAAGGGAGGGAGGCTGGAGAGAAGTAGAGGCCAGAAAAAATTAGAGGTCGAAAAGGTGTGGGAGGTCGAAAAATGCTGGGAGGCTGGAGAGAAGTAGAGGCCAGAAAAAATTGGAGGCCAAAAAGGGGTGGGAGGCCAAAAAAGGGTGTGAGGATGCAGAGACGTAGGGGGCAGAAAAAATTGGATGCCAAAAATTAGTGGGAGGCCAAAAAGGGGTGGGAGGCCATAAAAGGGTGTGAGGATGGAGAGACGTAGTGGGCAGAAAAAATTGGATGCCAAAAATTAGTGGGAGGCCAAAAAGGGCTGGGAGGCCATAAAAAGGTGGGAGGCTGGAGAGAAGTAGAGGCCAGAACAAATTGGAGACTGAAAAGAAGTGGGAGGCCAACAAGGAGTGGGACACCGCAGAATAGTAGAGGCCAGAAAAAATCAGAAGTCGAAAAGTGGTGGGAGGGCAAAAAGGACTGGGAGGCCAAAAAAGGGTGGGAGTCTGGAGAGAAGTAGAGGGCAGAAAAATTTGGAGGACAAAAAGGGGTGGGAGCCAAAAAGGGGTGGGATGCCATAAAGGGGTGGGAGGCCAAAAAATGATGGAAGGCTGGAGAAGAGTGGAGGTTAGAAAAAATTGGAGGCTGAAAAGGGGTGGGAGGCCAAAAAGAGGTGGGAGGCTGGAGAGAAGTAGAGGCCAGAAAAAATTGGAGGCCGAAAAGAAGTGGGAGGCCAAAAAGGAGTGGGAAACCGGTGAAGAGTTGAGGTCAGAAAAAATTGGAGGCCAAAAATGAGTGGGAGGCCAAAAAGGGGAGGGAGGCAATAAAAGGATGGGAGGCTGGAGAAAAGTAGAGGCTAGAAAAAATTGGAGGCCGAAATAGAGTGGGAGGCCAAAAAGGTGTGGGAGGCCGAAAAATGGTGGGAGGCTGGTGAGAGGTAGAGGCCAGAAAAAATTAGAGGCCGAACAGGAGAGGGAGGACGATAAATGGTGGGAGGCTGGAGAGAAGTAGAGGCCAGAAAAAATTAGAGGTCTAAAAGGTGTGGGAGGCCGAAAAATGGTGGGAGGCTGGAGAGAAGTAGAGGCTAGAAAATATTGGAGGCCAAAAAGGAGTGGGAGGACAAAAAGGTGTGGGAGGCTGATAAATGTTGGGAGGCTGGAGAGAAGTAGAGGCCAGAAAGAATTGGAGGCCAAAAAGGAGTGGGAGACCAAAAACGAATGGAAAACCGGAGAATAGTAGAGGCCAGAAAAAATTGGAAGCCGAAAACAGGTGGGAGGCCAAAAAGGGGTGGGAGGCCAAAAAAGGGTGGGAGGCTGGTGAGAATTAGATGCCAGAAAAAATTGGAGGCCAAAAATGAGTGGGAGGCCAAAAAGGGGTGGGAGCTCGAAAAATGGTGGGAGGCTGGTGAGAAGCAGAGGCCAGAAAAAATTGGAGGCTGAAAAGGGGTGGGAGGCTGATAAATGGTGGGAGGCTGGAGAGAAGTAGAGGCCAGAAAAAATTAGAGGTTGAAAAGGTGTGGGAGGCCGAAAAATGGTGGGAGGCTGGAGAGAAGTAGAGGCTAGAAAATATTGGAGACCGAAATGGGGTGGGAGGCCAAAAAGCGGTGGGAGGCCGAAAAATGGTGGGAGGCTGGTGAGAGGTAGAGGCCAGAAAAAATTAGAGGCCGAAAAGGAGAGGGAGGACGATAAATGGTGGGAGGCTGGAGAGAAGTAGAGGCCAGAAAAAATTAGAGGTCTAAAAGGTGTGGGAGGCCGAAAAATGGTGGGAGGCTGGAGAGAAGTAGAGGCTAGAAAATATTGGAGGCCAAAAAGGAGTGGGAGGCCAAAAAGGGGTGGGAGGCCGAAAAATGGTGGGAGGCTGGTGAGAGGTAGAGGCCAGAAAAAATTAGAGTTCGAAAAGGTGTGGGAGGCCGAAAAATGGTGGGAGGCTGGAGAGAAGTAGAGGCCAGAAAATATTGGAGGCCAAAAGGAGTGGGAGGCCAAAAAGGGGTGGGAGGCCGAAAAATGGTGGGAGGCTAGTGAGAGGTAGAGGCCAGAAAAAATTAGAGTTTGAAAAGGTGTGGGAGGCCGAAAAATGGTGGGAGGCTGGAGAGAAGTAGAGGCCAGAAAAAATTGGAGGCTGAAAAGAAGTGAGAGGCCAACAAGGAGTGGGACACCGTAGAATAGCAGGGGCCAGAAAAAATCAGAAGTCGAAAAGGGGTGGGAGGGCAAAAAGGGCTGGGATGCCAAAAAAGGGTGGGAGTCTGGAGAGAAGTAGAGGCCAGAAAAAATTGGAGGCAAAAATGAGTGGGAGGCAAAAAAGGAGTGGGATACCGTAAAGGGGTGGGAGGCCAAAAAATGATGGGAGGCTGGAGAAGAGTAGAGGCTAGAAAAAATTGGAGGCCGAAAAGGAGTGGGAGGCCAAAAAGGAGTGGGAAACCAGTGCATAGTAGAGGCCAGAATAAATTGGAAGCCGAAAAGGGGTGGGAGGGCAAAAAAGGGTGGGAGACTGGAGAGAAATAGATGCCAGAAAAAATTGGACGCCCAAAACAGGTGGGAGGCCAAAAAGGGGTGGGAGGCCAAAAAAGGGTGGGAGGCTGGAGAGAAGTAGAGGCCAGAAAAAATTGGAAACCAAAAAGAAGTGGGAGGCCAAAAAGGGGTGGGAGGCTGGAGAGAAGTAGAGGCCTGAAAAAATTGGAGGCCGAAATAGAGTGGGAGGCTAAAAAGGTGTGGGAGGCCGAAAAATGGTGGGAGGCTGGTGAGAGGTAGAGGCCAGAAAAAATTAGAGTTCGAAAAGGTGTGGGAGGCCGAAAAATGGTGGGAGGCTGGAGAGAAGTAGAGGCTAGAAAATATTGGAGGCCAAAAAGGAGTGGGAGGCCAAAAAGGTGTGGGAGGCCAAAAAAGGGTGGGAGGCTGGAGAGAAGTAGAGGCTAGAAAAAGTTGGAGGCCAAAAAGGAGTGGGAGGCCAAAAAGGGGTGGGAGGCCGAAAAATGGTGGGAGGCTAGTGAGAGGTAGAGGCCAGAAAAAATTAGAGTTTGAAAAGGTGTGGGAGGCCGAAAAATGGTGGGAGGCTGGAGAGAAGTAGAGGCTAGAAAATATTGGAGGCCAAAAAGGAGTGGGAGGCCAAAAAGGTGTGGGAGGCCAAAAAAGGGAGGGAGGCTGGAGAGAAGTAGAGGCCAGAAAAAATTAGAGGTCGAAAAGGTGTGGGAGGTCGAAAAATGCTGGGAGGCTGGAGAGAAGTAGAGGCCAGAAAAAATTGGAGGCCAAAAAGGGGTGGGAGGCCAAAAAAGGGTGTGAGGATGCAGAGACGTAGGGGGCAGAAAAAATTGGATGCCAAAAATTAGTGGGAGGCCAAAAAGGGGTGGGAGGCCATAAAAGGGTGTGAGGATGGAGAGACGTAGTGGGCAGAAAAAATTGGATGCCAAAAATTAGTGGGAGGCCAAAAAGGGCTGGGAGGCCATAAAAAGGTGGGAGGCTGGAGAGAAGTAGAGGCCAGAAAAAATTGGAGACTGAAAAGAAGTGGGAGGCCAACAAGGAGTGGGACACCGCAGAATAGTAGAGGCCAGAAAAAATCAGAAGTCGAAAAGTGGTGGGAGGGCAAAAAGGACTGGGAGGCCAAAAAAGGGTGGGAGTCTGGAGAGAAGTAGAGGGCAGAAAAATTTGGAGGACAAAAAGGGGTGGGAGCCAAAAAGGGGTGGGATGCCATAAAGGGGTGGGAGGCCAAAAAATGATGGAAGGCTGGAGAAGAGTGGAGGTTAGAAAAAATTGGAGGCTGAAAAGGGGTGGGAGGCCAAAAAGGGGTGGGAGGCTGGAGAGAAGTAGAGGCCAGAAAAAATTGGAGGCCGAAAAGAAGTGGGAGGCCAAAAAGGAGTGGGAAACCGGTGAAGAGTTGAGGTCAGAAAAAATTGGAGGCCAAAAATGAGTGGGAGGCCAAAAAGGGGAGGGAGGCAATAAAAGGATGGGAGGCTGGAGAAAAGTAGAGGCTAGAAAAAATTGGAGGCCGAAATAGAGTGGGAGGCCAAAAAGGTGTGGGAGGCCGAAAAATGGTGGGAGGCTGGTGAGAGGTAGAGGCCAGAAAAAATTAGAGGCCGAACAGGAGAGGGAGGACGATAAATGGTGGGAGGCTGGAGAGAAGTAGAGGCCAGAAAAAATTAGAGGTCTAAAAGGTGTGGGAGGCCGAAAAATGGTGGGAGGCTGGAGAGAAGTAGAGGCTAGAAAATATTGGAGGCCAAAAAGGAGTGGGAGGACAAAAAGGTGTGGGAGGCTGATAAATGTTGGGAGGCTGGAGAGAAGTAGAGGCCAGAAAGAATTGGAGGCCAAAAAGGAGTGGGAGACCAAAAACGAATGGAAAACCGGAGAATAGTAGAGGCCAGAAAAAATTGGAAGCCGAAAAGGGGTGGGAGGCCAAAAAGGGGTGGGAGGCTGGAGAGAAGTAGAGGCCAGAAAAAATTGGACGCCCAAAACAGGTGGGAGGCCAAAAAGGGGTGGGAGGCCAAAAAAGGGTGGGAGGCTGGTGAGAATTAGATGCCAGAAAAAATTGGAGGCCAAAAATGAGTGGGAGGCCAAAAAGGGGTGGGAGCTCGAAAAATGGTGGGAGGCTGGTGAGAAGCAGAGGCCAGAAAAAATTGGAGGCTGAAAAGGGGTGGGAGGCTGATAAATGGTGGGAGGCTGGAGAGAAGTAGAGGCCAGAAAAAATTAGAGGTTGAAAAGGTGTGGGAGGCCGAAAAATGGTGGGAGGCTGGAGAGAAGTAGAGGCTAGAAAATATTGGAGACCGAAATGGGGTGGGAGGCCAAAAAGCGGTGGGAGGCCAAAAAATGGTGGGAGGCTGGTGAGAGGTAGAGGCCAGAAAAAATTAGAGGCCGAAAAGGAGAGGGAGGACGATAAATGGTGGGAGGCTGGAGAGAAGTAGAGGCCAGAAAAAATTAGAGGTCTAAAAGGTGTGGGAGGCCGAAAAATGGTGGGAGGCTGGAGAGAAGTAGAGGCTAGAAAATATTGGAGGCCAAAAAGGAGTGGGAGGCCAAAAAGGGGTGGGAGGCCGAAAAATGGTGGGAGGCTAGTGAGAGGTAGAGGCCAGAAAAAATTAGAGTTTGAAAAGGTGTGGGAGGCCGAAAAATGGTGGGAGGCTGGAGAGAAGTAGAGGCCAGAAAAAATTGGAGGCTGAAAAGAAGTGAGAGGCCAACAAGGAGTGGGACACCGTAGAATAGCAGGGGCCAGAAAAAATCAGAAGTCGAAAAGTGGTGGGAGGGCAAAACGGGCTGGGATGCCAAAAAAGGGTGGGAGTCTGGAGAGAAGTAGAGGCCAGAAAAAATTGGAGGCAAAAAAGGAGTGGGATACCGTAAAGGGGTGGGAGGCCAAAAAATGATGGGAGGCTGGAGAAGAGTAGAGGCTAGAAAAAATTGGAGGCCGAAAAGGAGTGGGAGGCCAAAAAGGAGTGGGAAACCAGTGCATAGTAGAGGCCAGAATAAATTGGAAGCCGAAAAGGGGTGGGAGGGCAAAAAAGGGTGGGAGACTGGAGAGAAATAGATGCCAGAAAAAATTGGACGCCCAAAACAGGTGGGAGGCCAAAAAGGGGTGGGAGGCCAAAAAAGGGTGGGAGGCTGGAGAGAAGTAGAGGCCAGAAAAAATTGGAAACCAAAAAGAAGTGGGAGGCCAAAAAGGGGTGGGAGGCTGGAGAGAAGTAGAGGCCTGAAAAAATTGGAGGCCGAAATAGAGTGGGAGGCTAAAAAGGTGTGGGAGGCCGAAAAATGGTGGGAGGCTGGTGAGAGGTAGAGGCCAGAAAAAATTAGAGTTCGAAAAGGTGTGGGAGGCCGAAAAATGGTGGGAGGCTGGAGAGAAGTAGAGGCTAGAAAATATTGGAGGCCAAAAAGGAGTGGGAGGCCAAAAAGGTGTGGGAGGCCAAAAAAGGGTGGGAGGCTGGAGAGAAGTAGAGGCTAGAAAAAGTTGGAGGCCAAAAAGGAGTGGGAGGCCAAAAAGGGGTGGGAGGCCGAAAAATGGTGGGAGGCTAGTGAGAGGTAGAGGCCAGAAAAAATTAGAGTTTGAAAAGGTGTGGGAGGCCGAAAAATGGTGGGAGGCTGGAGAGAAGTAGAGGCTAGAAAATATTGGAGGCCAAAAAGGAGTGGGAGGCCAAAAAGGTGTGGGAGGCCAAAAAAGGGAGGGAGGCTGGAGAGAAGTAGAGGCCAGAAAAAATTAGAGGTCGAAAAGGTGTGGGAGGTCGAAAAATGCTGGGAGGCTGGAGAGAAGTAGAGGCCAGAAAAAATTGGAGGCCAAAAAGGGGTGGGAGGCCAAAAAAGGGTGTGAGGATGCAGAGACGTAGGGGGCAGAAAAAATTGGATGCCAAAAATTAGTGGGAGGCCAAAAAGGGGTGGGAGGCCATAAAAGGGTGTGAGGATGGAGAGACGTAGGGGGCAGAAAAAATTGGATGCCAAAAATTAGTGGGAGGCCAAAAAGGGCTGGGAGGCCATAAAAAGTTGGGAGGCTGGAGAGAAGTAGAGGCCAGAAAAAATTGGAGACTGAAAAGAAGTGGGAGGCCAACAAGGAGTGGGACACCGCAGAATAGTAGAGGCCAGAAAAAATCAGAAGTCGAAAAGTGGTGGGAGGGCAAAAAGGACTGGGAGGCCAAAAAAGGGTGGGAGTCTGGAGAGAAGTAGAGGGCAGAAAAATTTGGAGGACAAAAAGGGGTGGGAGCCAAAAAGGGGTGGGATGCCATAAAGGGGTGGGAGGCCAAAAAATGATGGAAGGCTGGAGAAGAGTGGAGGTTAGAAAAAATTGGAGGCTGAAAAGGGGTGGGAGGCCAAAAAGGGGTGGGAGGCTGGAGAGAAGTAGAGGCCAGAAAAAATTGGAGGCCGAAAAGAAGTGGGAGGCCAAAAAGGAGTGGGAAACCGGTGAAGAGTTGAGGTCAGAAAAAATTGGAGGCCAAAAATGAGTGGGAGGCCAAAAAGGGGAGGGAGGCAATAAAAGGATGGGAGGCTGGAGAAAAGTAGAGGCTAGAAAAAATTGGAGGCCGAAATAGAGTGGGAGGCCAAAAAGGTGTGGGAGGCCGAAAAATGGTGGGAGGCTGGTGAGAGGTAGAGGCCAGAAAAAATTAGAGGCCGAACAGGAGAGGGAGGACGATAAATGGTGGGAGGCTGGAGAGAAGTAGAGGCCAGAAAAAATTAGAGGTCTAAAAGGTGTGGGAGGCCGAAAAATGGTGGGAGGCTGGAGAGAAGTAGAGGCTAGAAAATATTGGAGGCCAAAAAGGAGTGGGAGGACAAAAAGGTGTGGGAGGCTGATAAATGTTGGGAGGCTGGAGAGAAGTAGAGGCCAGAAAGAATTGGAGGCCAAAAAGGAGTGGGAGACCAAAAACGAATGGAAAACCGGAGAATAGTAGAGGCCAGAAAAAATTGGAAGCCGAAAAGGGGTGGGAGGCCAAAAAGGGGTGGGAGGCTGGAGAGAAGTAGAGGCCAGAAAAAATTGGACGCCCAAAACAGGTGGGAGGCCAAAAAGGGGTGGGAGGCCAAAAAAGGGTGGGAGGCTGGTGAGAATTAGATGCCAGAAAAAATTGGAGGCCAAAAATGAGTGGGAGGCCAAAAAGGGGTGGGAGCTCGAAAAATGGTGGGAGGCTGGTGAGAAGCAGAGGCCAGAAAAAATTGGAGGCTGAAAAGGGGTGGGAGGCTGATAAATGGTGGGAGGCTGGAGAGAAGTAGAGGCCAGAAAAAATTAGAGGTTGAAAAGGTGTGGGAGGCCGAAAAATGGTGGGAGGCTGGAGAGAAGTAGAGGCTAGAAAATATTGGAGACCGAAATGGGGTGGGAGTCCAAAAAAGGGTGGGAGGCTGGAGAGAAGTAGGGGCCAGGAAAAATTGGAGGCCAAAAATTAGTGGGAGGGCAAAAAGGGGTGGGAGGCCAAAAAAGGGTGGGAGGCTGGAGAGAAGTAGAGGCCAGAAAAAATTGGAGGCTGAAAAGAAGTGGGAGGCCAACACAGAGTGGGACACCGGAGAATAGTAGAGGCCAGAAAAAATCAGAAGTCGAAAAGGGGTGGGAGGGCAAAAAGGGCTGGGAGGCCAAAAAAGGGTGGGAGGCTGCGAGAAGTAGAGGCCAGAAAAAATTGGAGGCAAAAATGCGTGGGAGGCAAAAAAGGAGTGGGAGACCGGTGAATAGCAGAGGCCAGAAAAAATCAGAAGTCGAAAAGAGGTGGGAGGGCAAAAAGGGCTGGGAGGCCAAAAAAGGTTGGGAGGCTGGAGAGAAGTAGAGGGCAGAAAAAATTGGAGCCCGAAAAGAAGTGGGAGGACAAAAAGGAGTAGGAGGCTGGAGAGAAGTAGAGGCCAGAAAAAATTAGAGGCCGAAAAGGAGTGGGAGGCCGAAAAATGGTGGGAGGCTGGAGAGAAGTAGAGGCCAGAAAAAATTGGAGGCTGAAAAGGAGTGGGAGGCCAAAAAGGGGTGGGAGGCCATAAAAGGGTGGGAGGCTGGAGAGAAGTAGAGGCCAGAAAAAATTGGAGGCCGAAATAGAGTGGGAGGCCAAAAAGGAGTGGGAGGACGATAAATGGTGGGAGGCTGGAGAGAAGTAGAGGCCAGAAAAAATTAGAGGTCTAAAAGGTGTGGGAGGCCGAAAAATGGTGGGAGGCTGGAGAGAAGTAGAGGCTAGAAAATATTGGAGGCCAAAAAGGAGTGGGAGGCCAAAAAGGTGTGGGAGGCCAAAAAAGGGTGGGAGGCTGGAGAGAAGTAGAGGCTAGAAAAAGTTGGAGGCCAAAAAGGAGTGGGAGGCCAAAAAGGGGTGGGAGGCCGAAAAATGGTGGGAGGCTAGTGAGAGGTAGAGGCCAGAAAAAATTAGAGTTTGAAAAGGTGTGGGAGGCCGAAAAATGGTGGGAGGCTGGAGAGAAGTAGAGGCTAGAAAATATTGGAGGCCAAAAAGGAGTGGGAGGCCAAAAAGGTGTGGGAGGCCAAAAAAGGGAGGGAGGCTGGAGAGAAGTAGAGGCCAGAAAAAATTAGAGGTCGAAAAGGTGTGGGAGGTCGAAAAATGCTGGGAGGCTGGAGAGAAGTAGAGGGGAGAAAAAATTGGAGGCTGAAAAGGGGTGGGAGGCTAAAAAAGGGTGGGAAACCGGTGAATAGTAGAGGCCAGAAAAAAATGGAAGCCGAAAAGGGGTGGGAGGCCAAAAAGTGGTTGGAGCCTGGTGAGAAATAGAGGCCAGAAAAAATTGGACGCCGAAAATGGGTGGGAGGCCAAAAATGGGTGGGAGGCCAGAAAAGGGTGGGAGGCTGGAGAGAAGTAGAGGCCAGAAAGAATTGGAGGCCGAAATAGAGTGGGAGGCCAAAAAGGTGTGGGAGGCCGATAAATGGTGGGAGGCTGGTGAGAGGTAGAGGCCAGAAAAAATTAGAGGCCGAAAATGAGAGGGAGGACGATAAATGGTGGGAGGCTGGAGAGAAGTAGTGGCCAGAAAAAATTAGAGGTCTAAAAGGTGTGGGAGGCCGAAAAATGGTGGGAGGCTGGAGAGAAGTAGAGGCTAGAAAATATTGGAGGCCAAAAAGGAGTGGGAGGCCAAAAAGGGGTGGGAGGCCGAAAAATGGTGGGAGGCTGGTGAGAGGTAGAGGCCAGAAAAAATTAGAGTTCGAAAAGGTGTGGGAGGCCGAAAAATGGTGGGAGGCTGGAGAGAAGTAGAGGCCAGAAAATATTGGAGGCCAAAAAGGAGTGGGAGGCCAAAAAGGGGTGGGAGGCCGAAAAATGGTGGGAGGCTAGTGAGAGGTAGAGGCCAGAAAAAATTAGAGTTTGAAAAGGTGTGGGAGGCCGAAAAATGGTGGGAGGCTGGAGAGAAGTAGAGGCCAGAAAAAATTGGAGGCTGAAAAGAAGTGAGAGGCCAACAAGGAGTGGGACACCGTAGAATAGCAGGGGCCAGAAAAAATCAGAAGTCGAAAAGGGGTGGGAGGGCAAAAAGGGCTGGGATGCCAAAAAAGGGTGGGAGTCTGGAGAGAAGTAGAGGCCAGAAAAAATTGGAGGCAAAAATGAGTGGGAGGCAAAAAAGGAGTGGGATACCGTAAAGGGGTGGGAGGCCAAAAAATGATGGGAGGCTGGAGAAGAGTAGAGGCTAGAAAAAATTGGAGGCCGAAAAGGAGTGGGAGGCCAAAAAGGAGTGGGAAACCAGTGCATAGTAGAGGCCAGAATAAATTGGAAGCCGAAAAGGGGTGGGAGGGCAAAAAAGGGTGGGAGACTGGAGAGAAATAGAGGCCAGAAAAAATTGGACGCCCAAAACAGGTGGGAGGCCAAAAAGGGGTGGGAGGCCAAAAAAGGGTGGGATACCATAAAGGGGTGGGAGGCCAAAAAATGATGGGAGGCTGGAGAAGAGTAGAGGCTAGAAAAAATTGGAGGCCGAAAAGGAGTGGGAGGCCAAAAAGGAGTGGGAAACCAGTGCATAGTAGAGGCCAGAATAAATTGGAAGCCGAAAAGGGGTGGGAGGGCAAAAAAGGGTGGGAGACTGGAGAGAAATAGAGGCCAGAAAAAATTGGACGCCCAAAACAGGTGGGAGGCCAAAAAGGGGTGGGAGGCCAAAAAAGGGTGGGATACCATAAAGGGGTGGGAGGCCAAAAAATGATGGGAGGCTGGGGAAGAGTAGAGGCTAGAAAAAATTGGAGGCTGAAAAGGGGTGGGAGGCCCAAAAGGGGTGGGAGGCTGGAGAGAAGTAGAGGCCAGAAAAAATTGGAGGCCGAAAAGAAGTGGGAGGCCAAAAAGGGGTGGGAGGCCGAAAAATGGTGGGAGGCTGGTGAGAGGTAGAGGCCAGAAAAAATTAGAGGCCGAAAAGGAGTGGGAGGACGATAAATGGTGGGAGGCTGGAGAGAAGTAGAGGCCAGAAAAAATTAGAGGTCTAAAAGGTGTGGGAGGCCGAAAAATGGTGGGAGGCTGGAGAGAAGTAGAGGCTAGAAAATATTGGAGGCCAAAAAGGAGTGGGAGGCCAAAAAGCGGTGGGAGGCTGAAAAATGGTGGGAGGCTGGTGAGAGGTAGAGGCCAGAAAAAATTAGAGGCCGAAAAGGAGAGGGAGGACGATAAATGGTGGGAGGCTGGAGAGAAGTAGAGGCCAGAAAAAATTGGAGGCTGAAAAGAAGTGAGAGGCCAACAAGGAGTGGGACACCGTAGAATAGCAGGGGCCAGAAAAAATCAGAAGTCGAAAAGGGGTGGGAGGGCAAAAAGGGCTGTGATGCCAAAAAAGGGTGGGAGTCTGGAGAGAAGTAGAGGCCAGAAAGAATTGGAGGCAAAAATGAGTGGGAGGCAAAAAAGGAGTGGGATACCGTAAAGGGGTGGGAGGCCAAAAAATGATGGGAGGCTGGAGAAGAGTAGAGGCTAGAAAAAATTGGAGGCCGAAAAGGAGTGGGAGGCCAAAAAGGAGTGGGAAACCAGTGCATAGTAGAGGCCAGAATAAATTGGAAGCCGAAAAGGGGTGGGAGGGCAAAAAAGGGTGGGAGACTGGAGAGAAATAGATGCCAGAAAAAATTGGACGCCCAAAACAGGTGGGAGGCCAAAAAGGGGTGGGAGGCCAAAAAGGGGTGGGAGGCCGAAAAATGGTGGGAGGCTAGTGAGAGGTAGAGGCCAGAAAAAATTAGAGTTCGAAAAGGTGTGGGAGGCCGAAAAATGGTGGGAGGCTGGAGAGAAGTAGAGGCTAGAAAATATTGGAGGCCAAAAAGGAGTGGGAGGCCAAAAAGGTGTGGGAGGCCAAAAAAGGGAGGGAGGCTGGAGAGAAGTAGAGGCCAGAAAAAATTAGAGGTCGAAAAGGTGTGGGAGGCCGAAAAATGCTGGGAGGCTGGAGAGAAGTAGAGGCCAGAAAAAATTGGAGCCTGAAAAGGGGTGGGAGGCTAAAAAAGGGTGGGAAACCGGTGAATAGTAGAGGCCAGAAAAAATTGGAAGCCGAAAAGGGGTGGGAGGCCAAAAAGTGGTTGGAGCCTGGTGAGAAATAGAGTCCAGAAAAAATTGGACGCCGAAAACGGGTGGGAGGCCAAAAATGGGTGGGAGGCCAGAAAAGGGTGGGAGGCTGGAGAGAAGTAGAGGCCAGAAAGAATTGGAGGCCGAAATAGAGTGGGAGGCCAAAAAGGTGTGGGAGGCCGATAAATGGTGGGAGGCTGGTGAGAGGTAGAGGCCAGAAAAAATTAGAGGCCGAAAAGGAGAGGGAGGACGATAAATGGTGGGAGGCTGGAGAGAAGTAGTGGCCAGAAAAAATTAGAGGTCTAAAAGGTGTGGGAGGCCGAAAAATGGTGGGAGGCTGGAGAGAAGTAGAGGCTAGAAAATATTGGAGGCCAAAAAGGAGTGGGAGGCCAAAAAGGGGTGGGAGGCCGAAAAATGGTGGGAGGCTAGTGAGAGGTAGAGGCCAGAAAAAATTAGAGTTTGAAAAGGTGTGGGAGGCCGAAAAATGGTGGGAGGCTGGAGAGAAGTAGAGGCCAGAAAAAATTGGAGGCTGAAAAGAAGTGAGAGGCCAACAAGGAGTGGGACACCGTAGAATAGCAGGGGCCAGAAAAAATCAGAAGTCGAAAAGGGGTGGGAGGGCAAAAAGGGCTGGGATGCCAAAAAAGGGTGGGAGTCTGGAGAGAAGTAGAGGCCAGAAAAAATTGGAGGCAAAAATGAGTGGGAGGCAAAAAAGGAGTGGGATACCGTAAAGGGGTGGGAGGCCAAAAAATGATGGGAGGCTGGAGAAGAGTAGAGGCTAGAAAAAATTGGAGGCCGAAAAGGAGTGGGAGGCCAAAAAGGAGTGGGAAACCAGTGCATAGTAGAGGCCAGAATAAATTGGAAGCCGAAAAGGGGTGGGAGGGCAAAAAAGGGTGGGAGACTGGAGAGAAATAGATGCCAGAAAAAATTGGACGCCCAAAACAGGTGGGAGGCCAAAAAGGGGTGGGAGGCCAAAAAATGGTGGGAGGCTGGAGAGAAGTAGAGGCCAGAAAAAATTGGAAACCAAAAAGAAGTGGGAGGCCAAAAAGGGGTGGGAGGCTGGAGAGAAGTAGAGGCCTGAAAAAATTGGAGGCCGAAATAGAGTGGGAGGCTAAAAAGGGGTGGGAGGCCAAAAAATGGTGGGAGGCTGGTGAGAGGTAGAGGCCAGAAAAAATTAGAGGCCGAAAAGGAGTGGGAGGCCAAAAAGGGGTGGGAGGCCATAAAAGGGTGGGAGGCTGGAGAGAAGTAGAGGCCAGAAAAAATTGGAGGCCGAAATAGAGTGGGAGGCCAAAAAGGTGTGGGAGGCCGAAAAATGGTGGGAGACTGGTGAGAGGTAGAGGCCAGAAAAAATTAGAGTTCGAAAAGGTGTGGGAGGCTGAAAAATGGTGGGAGGCTGGAGAGAAGTAGAGGCTAGAAAATATTGGAGGCCAAAAAGGAGTGGGAGGCCAAAAAGGTGTGGGAGGCCAAAAAAGAGTGGGAGGCTGGAGAGAAGTAGAGGCCAGAAAAAATTAGAGGCCGAAAAGGAGTGGGAGGCCGAAAAATGGTGGGAGGCTGGAGAGAAGTAGAGGCCAGAAAAAATTATAGGTCGAAAAGGTGTGGGAGGCCGAAAAATGCTGGGAGGCTGGAGAGAAGTAGAGGCCAGAAAAAATTGGAGCCTGAAAAGGGGTGGGAGGCTAAAAAAGGGTGGGAAACCGGTGAATAGTAGAGGCCAGAAAAAAGTGGAAGCCGAAAAGGGGTGGGAGGCCAAAAAGTGGTTGGAGCCTGGTGAGAAATAGAGTCCAGAAAAAATTGGACGCCGAAAACGGGTGGGAGGCCAAAAATGGGTGGGAGGCCAGAAAAGGGTGGGAGGCTGGAGAGAAGTAGAGGCCAGAAAGAATTGGAGGCTGAAATAGAGTGGGAGGCCAAAAAGGTGTGGGAGGCCGAAAAATGGTGGGAGGCTGGTGAGAGGTAGAGGCCAGAAAAAATTAGAGGCCGAAAAGGAGAGGGAGGACGATAAATGGTGGGAGGCTGGAGAGAAGTAGTGGCCAGAAAAAATTAGAGGTCTAAAAGGTGTGGGAGGCCGAAAAATGGTGGGAGGCTGGAGAGAAGTAGAGGCTAGAAAATATTGGAGGCCAAAAAGGAGTGGGAGGCCAAAAAGGGGTGGGAGGCCGAAAAATGGTGGGAGGGTGGTGAGAGGTAGAGGCCAGAAAAAATTAGAGGCCAAAAAGGAGTGGGAGGCCAAAAAGGGGTGGGAGGCCGAAAAATGGTGGGAGGCTAGTGAGAGGTAGAGGCCAGAAAAAATTAGAGTTTGAAAAGGTGTGGGAGGCCGAAAAATGGTGGGAGGCTGGAGAGAAGTAGAGGCCAGAAAAAATTGGAGGCTGAAAAGAAGTGAGAGGCCAACAAGGAGTGGGACACCGTAGAATAGCAGGGGCCAGAAAAAATCAGAAGTCGAAAAGGGGTGGGAGGGCAAAAAGGGCTGGGATGCCAAAAAAGGGTGGGAGTCTGGAGAGAAGTAGAGGCCAGAAAGAATTGGAGGCAAAAATGAGTGGGAGGCAAAAAAGGAGTGGGATACCGTAAAGGGGTGGGAGGCCAAAAAATGATGGGAGGCTGGAGAAGAGTAGAGGCTAGAAAAAATTGGAGGCCGAAAAGGAGTGGGAGGCCAAAAAGGAGTGGGAAACCAGTGCATAGTAGAGGCCAGAATAAATTGGAAGCCGAAAAGGGGTGGGAGGGCAAAAAAGGGTGGGAGACTGGAGAGAAATAGATGCCAGAAAAAATTGGACGCCCAAAACAGGTGGGAGGCCAAAAAGGGGTGGGAGGCCAAAAAATGGTGGGAGGCTGGAGAGAAGTAGAGGCCAGAAAAAATTGGAAACCAAAAAGAAGTGGGAGGCCAAAAAGGGGTGGGAGGCTGGAGAGAAGTAGAGGCCTGAAAAAATTGGAGGCCGAAATAGAGTGGGAGGCTAAAAAGGTGTGGGAGGCCGAAAAATGGTGGGAGGCTGGTGAGAGGTAGAGGCCAGAAAAAATTAGAGTTCGAAAAGGTGTGGGAGGCCGAAAAATGGTGGGAGGCTGGAGAGAAGTAGAGGCTAGAAAATATTGGAGGCCAAAAAGGAGTGGGAGGCCAAAAAGGTGTGGGAGGCCAAAAAAGGGTGGGAGGCTGGAGAGAAGTAGAGGCTAGAAAAAGTTGGAGGCCAAAAAGGAGTGGGAGGCCAAAAAGGGGTGGGAGGCCGAAAAATGGTGGGAGGCTGGTGAGAGGTAGAGGCCAGAAAAAATTAGAGTTCGAAAAGGTGTGGGAGGCCGAAAAATGGTGGGAGGCTGGAGAGAAGTAGAGGCTAGAAAATATTGGAGGCCAAAAAGGAGTGGGAGGCCAAAAAGGTGTGGGAGGCCGAAAAAGGGAGGGAGGCTGGAGAGAAGTAGAGGCCAGAAAAAATTAGAGGTCGAAAAGGTGTGGGAGGTCGAAAAATGCTGGGAGGCTGGAGAGAAGTAGAGGCCAGAAAAAATTGGAGCCTGAAAAGGGGTGGGAGGCTAAAAAAGGGTGGGAAACCGGTGAATAGTAGAGGCCAGAAAAAATTGGAAGCCGAAAAGGGGTGGGAGGCCAAAAAGTGGTTGGAGCCTGGTGAGAAATAGAGGCCAGAAAAAATTGGACGCCGAAAATGGGTGGGAGGCCAAAAATGGGTGGGAGGCCAGAAAAGGGTGGGAGGCTGGAGAGAAGTAGAGGCCAGAAAGAATTGGAGGCCGAAATAGAGTGGGAGGCCAAAAAGGTGTGGGAGGCCGATAAATGGTGGGAGGCTGGTGAGAGGTAGAGGCCAGAAAAAATTAGAGGCCGAAAAGGAGAGGGAGGACGATAAATGGTGGGAGGCTGGAGAGAAGTAGTGGCCAGAAAAAATTAGAGGTCTAAAAGGTGTGGGAGGCCGAAAAATGGTGGGAGGCTGGAGAGAAGTAGAGGCTAGAAAATATTGGAGGCCAAAAAGGAGTGGGAGGCCAAAAAGGGGTGGGAGGCCGAAAAATGGTGGGAGGCTGGTGAGAGGTAGAGGCCAGAAAAAATTAGAGTTCGAAAAGGTGTGGGAGGCCGAAAAATGGTGGGAGGCTGGAGAGAAGTAGAGGCCAGAAAATATTGGAGGCCAAAAAGGAGTGGGAGGCCAAAAAGGGGTGGGAGGCCGAAAAATGGTGGGAGGCTAGTGAGAGGTAGAGGCCAGAAAAAATTAGAGTTTGAAAAGGTGTGGGAGGCCGAAAAATGGTGGGAGGCTGGAGAGAAGTAGAGGCCGGAAAAAATTGGAGGCTGAAAAGAAGTGAAAGGCCAACAAGGAGTGGGACACCGTAGAATAGCAGGGGCCAGAAAAAATCAGAAGTCGAAAAGGGGTGGGAGGGCAAAAAGGGCTGGGATGCCAAAAAAGGGTGGGAGTCTGGAGAGAAGTAGATGCCAGAAAAAATTGGAGGCAAAAATGAGTGGGAGGCAAAAAAGGAGTGGGATACCGTAAAGGGGTGGGAGGCCAAAAAATGATGGGAGGCTGGAGAAGAGTAGAGGCTAGAAAAAATTGGAGGCCGAAAAGGAGTGGGAGGCCAAAAAGGAGTGGGAAACCAGTGCATAGTAGAGGCCAGAATAAATTGGAAGCCGAAAAGGGGTGGGAGGGCAAAAAAGGGTGGGAGACTGGAGAGAAATAGATGCCAGAAAAAATTGGACGCCCAAAACAGGTGGGAGGCCAAAAAGGGGTGGGAGGCCAAAAAATGGTGGGAGGCTGGAGAGAAGTAGAGGCCAGAAAAAATTGGAAACCAAAAAGAAGTGGGAGGCCAAAAAGGGGTGGGAGGCTGGAGAGAAGTAGAGGCTAGAAAAAATTGGAGGCCGAAATAGAGTGGGAGGCTAAAAAGGGGTGGGAGGCCAAAAAATGGTGGGAGGCTGGTGAGAGGTAGAGGCCAGAAAAAATTAGAGGCCGAAAAGGAGTGGGAGGCCAAAAAGGGGTGGGAGGCCATAAAAGGGTGGGAGGCTGGAGAGAAGTAGAGGCCAGAAAAAATTGGAGGCCGAAATAGAGTGGGAGGCCAAAAAGGTGTGGGAGGCCGAAAAATGGTGGGAGGCTGGTGAGAGGTAGAGGCCAGAAAAAATTAGAGTTCGAAAAGGTGTGGGAGGCTGAAAAATGGTGGGAGGCTGGAGAGAAGTAGAGGCTAGAAAATATTGGAGGCCAAAAAGGAGTGGGAGGCCAAAAAGGTGTGGGAGGCCAAAAAAGGGTGGGAGGCTGGAGAGAAGTAGAGGCTAGAAAATATTGGAGGCCAAAAAAGAGTGGGAGGCCAAAAAGGGGTGGGAGGCCGAAAAATGGTGGGAGGCTAGTGAGAGGTAGAGGCCAGAAAAAATTAGAGTTTGAAAAGGTGTGGGAGGCCGAAAAATGGTGGGAGGCTGGAGAGAAGTAGAGGCTAGAAAATATTGGAGGCCAAAAAGGAGTGGGAGGCCAAAAAGGTGTGGGAGGCCGAAAAAGGGAGGGAGGCTGGAGAGAAGTAGAGGCCAGAAAAAATTAGAGGCCGAAAAGGAGTGGGAGGCCGAAAAATGGTGGGAGGCTGGAGAGAAGTAGAGGCCAGAAAAAATTATAGGTCGAAAAGGTGTGGGAGGCCGAAAAATGCTGGGAGGCTGGAGAGAAGTAGAGGCCAGAAAAAATTGGAGCCTGAAAAGGGGTGGGAGGCTAAAAAAGGGTGGGAAACCGGTGAATAGTAGAGGCCAGAAAAAATTGGAAGCCGAAAAGGGGTGGGAGGCCAAAAAGTGGTTGGAGCCTGGTGAGAAATAGAGTCCAGAAAAAATTGGACGCCGAAAACGGGTGGGAGGCCAAAAATGGGTGGGAGGCCAGAAAAGGGTGGGAGGCTGGAGAGAAGTAGAGGCCAGAAAGAATTGGAGGCTGAAATAGAGTGGGAGGCCAAAAAGGTGTGGGAGGCCGAAAAATGGTGGGAGGCTGGTGAGAGGTAGAGGCCAGAAAAAATTAGAGGTCTAAAAGGTGTGGGAGGCCGAAAAATGGTGGGAGGCTGGAGAGAAGTAGAGGCTAGAAAATATTGGAGGCCAAAAAGGAGTGGGAGGCCAAAAAGGGGTGGGAGGCCGAAAAATGGTGGGAGGCTGGTGAGAGGTAGAGGCCAGAAAAAATTAGAGTTCGAAAAGGTGTGGGAGGCCGAAAAATGGTGGGAGGCTGGAGAGAAGTAGAGGCTAGAAAATATTGGAGGCCAAAAAGGAGTGGGAGGCCAAAAAGGGGTGGGAGGCCAAAAAAGGGTGGGAGGCTGGTGAGAAGCAGAGGCCAGAAAAAATTAGAGTTTGAAAAGGTGTGGGAGGCCGAAAAATGCTGGGAGGCTGGAGAGTAGTAGAGGGCAGAAAAAATTGGAGGCTGAAAAGGGGTGGGAGGCTAAAAAAGGGTGGGAAACCGGTGAATAGTAGAGGCCAGAAAAAATTGGAAGCCGAAAAGGGGTGGGAGGCCAAAAAGTGGTTGGAGCCTGGTGAGAAATAGAGGCCAGAAAAAATTGGACGCCGAAAACGGGTGGGAGGCCAAAAATGGGTGGGAGGCCAGAAAAGGGTGGGAGGCTGGAGAGAAGTAGAGGCCAGAAAAAATTGGATGCCGAAATAGAGTGGGAGGCCAAAAAGGTGTGGGAGGCCGAAAAATGGTGGGAGGCTGGTGAGAGGTACAGGCCAGAAAAAATTAGAGGCCGAAACGAAGTGGGAGGACCATAAATGGTGGGAGGCTGGAGAGAAGTAGTGGCCAGAAAAAATTAGAGGTCTAAAAGGTGTGGGAGGCCGAAAAATGGTGGGAGGCTGGAGAGAAGTAGAGGCTAGAAAATATTGGAGGCCAAAAAGGAGTGGGAGGCCAAAAAGGGGTGGGAGGCCGAAAAATGGTGGGAGGCTGGTGAGAGGTAGAGGCCAGAAAAAATTAGAGTTCGAAAAGGTGTGGGAGGCCGAAAAATGGTGGGAGGCTGGAGAGAAGTAGAGGCTAGAAAATATTGGAGGCCAAAAAGGAGTGGGAGGCCAAAAAGGGGTGGGAGGCTGAAAAATGGTGGGAGGCTGGTGAGAGGTAGAGGCCAGAAAAAATTAGAGTTCGAAAAGGTGTGGGAGGCCGAAAAATCGTGGGAGGCTGGAGAGAAGTAGAGTCTAGAAAAAATTGGAGGCCAAAAAGGAGTGGGAGGCCAAAAAGGGGTGGGAGGCTGAAAAATGGTAGGAGGCTAGTGAGAGGTAGAGGCCAGAAAAAATTAGAGGTCGAAAAGGTGTGGGAGGCCGAAAAATCGTGGGAGGCTGGAGAGAAGTAGAGTCTAGAAAAAATTGGAGGCCAAAAAGGAGTGGGAGGCCAAAAAGGGGTGGGAGGCTGAAAAATGGTAGGAGGCTAGTGAGAGGTAGAGGCCAGAAAAAATTAGAGGTCGAAAAGGTGTGGGAGGCCGAAAAATGCTGGGAGGCTGGAGAGAAGTAGAGGGCAGAAAAAATTGGAGGCTGAAAAGGGGTGGGAGGTTAAAAAAGGGTGGGAAACCGGTGAATAGTAGAGGCCAGAAAAAAGTGGAAGCCGAAAAGGGGTGGGAGGCCAAAAGGGGGTGGGAGGCTGGAGAGAATTAGAGGCCATAAAAAATTGGACGCCCAAAACAGGTGGGAGGCCAAAAAGGGGTGGGAGGCCAAAAAAGGGTGGGAGGCTGGTGAGAATTAGATGCCAGAAAAAATTGGAGGCCAAAAATGAGTGGGAGGCCAAAAAGGGGTGGGAGCTCGAAAAATGGTGGGAGGCTGGTGAGAAGCAGAGGCCAGAAAAAATTGGAGGCTGAAAAGGGGTGGGAGGCCGAAAAATGGTGGGAGGCTGGAGAGTAGTAGAGGCTAGAAAATATTGGAGACCGAAATGGGGTGAGAGTCCAAAAAAGGGTGGGAGGCTGGAGAGAAGTAGAGGCCAGGAAAAATTGGAGGCCAAAAATTAGTGGGAGGAAAAAAAGGAGTGGGAGACCGCTGAATAGCAGAGGCCAGAAAAAATCAGAAGTCGAAAAGGGGTGGGAGGGCAAAAAGGGCTGGGAGGCCAAAAAAGGGTGGGAGGCTGGAGAGAAGTAGAGGGCAGAAAAGATTGGAGGCCAAAAAGAAGTGGGAGGCCAAAAAGGAGTGTGAAACCGGTGAATAGTTGAGGCCAGAAAAAATTGGAGGCCAAAACTGAGTGGGAGGCCAAAAAAGGGTGGGAGGTCGAAAAATGGTGGGAGGCCGGTGAGAGGTAGAGGCCAGAAAAAATTAGAGTTCGAAAAGGTGTGGGAGGCTGAAAAATGGTGGGAGGCTGGAGAGAAGTAGAGGCTAGAAAATATTGGAGGCCAAAAAGGAGTGGGAGGCCAAAAAGGTGTGGGAGGCCAAAAAAGGGTGGGAGGCTGGAGAGAAGTAGAGGCTAGAAAATATTGGAGGCCAAAAAGGAGTGGGAGGCCAAAAAGGGGTGGGAGGCCGAAAAATGGTGGGAGGCTAGTGAGAGGTAGAGGCCAGAAAAAATTAGAGTTTGAAAAGGTGTGGGAGGCCGAAAAATGGTGGGAGGCTGGAGAGAAGTAGAGGCTAGAAAATATTGGAGGCCAAAAAGGAGTGGGAGGCCAAAAAGGGGTGGGAGGCCAAAAAAGGGTGGGAGGCTGGAGAGAAGTAGAGGCCAGAAAAAATTAGAGTTTGAAAAGGTGTGGGAGGCCGAAAAATGCTGGGAGGCTGGAGAGTAGTAGAGGGCAGAAAAAATTGGAGGCTGAAAAGGGGTGGGAGGCTAAAAAAGGGTGGGAAACCGGTGAATAGTAGAGGCCAGAAAAAATTGGAAGCCGAAAAGGGGTGGGAGGCCAAAAAGTGGTTGGAGCCTGGTGAGAAATAGAGGCCAGAAAAAATTGGACGCCAAAAACGGGTGGGAGGCCAAAAATGGGTGGGAGGCCAGAAAAGGGTGGGAGGCTGGAGAGAAGTAGAGGCCAGAAAAAATTGGATGCCGAAATAGAGTGGGAGGCCAAAAAGGTGTGGGAGGCCGAAAAATGGTGGGAGGCTGGTGAGAGGTACAGGCCAGAAAAAATTAGAGGCCGAAACGAAGTGGGAGGACCATAAATGGTGGGAGGCTGCAGAGAAGTAGTGGCCAGAAAAAATTAGAGGTCTAAAAGTTGTGGGAGGCCGAAAAATGGTGGGAGGCTGGAGAGAAGTAGAGGCTAGAAAATATTGGAGGCCAAAAAGGAGTGGGAGGCCAAAAAGGGGTGGGAGGCCGAAAAATGGTGGGAGGCTGGTGAGAGGTAGAGGCCAGAAAAAATTAGAGTTCAAAAAGGTGTGGGAGGCCGAAAAATGGTGGGAGGCTGGAGAGAAGTAGAGGCTAGAAAATATTGGAGGCCAAAAAGGAGTGGGAGGCCAAATAGGGGTGGGAGGCTGAAAAATGGTGGGAGGCTGGTGAGAGGTAGAGGCCAGAAAAAATTAGAGTTCGAAAAGGTGTGGGAGGCCGAAAAATCGTGGGAGGCTGGAGAGAAGTAGAGGGCAATAAAAATTGGAGGCTGAAAAGGGGTGGGAGGTTAAAAAAGGGTGGGAAACCGGTGAATAGTAGAGGCCAGAAAAAAGTGGAAGCCGAAAAGGGGTGGGAGGCCAAAAGGGGGTGGGAGGCTGGAGAGAATTAGAGGCCAGAAAAAATTGGACGCCCAAAACAGGTGGGAGGCCAAAAAGGGGTGGGAGGCCAAAAAAGGGTGGGAGGCTGGTGAGAATTAGATGCCAGAAAAAATTGGAGGCCAAAAATGAGTGGGAGGCCAAAAAGGGATGGGAGCTCGAAAAATGGTTGGAGGCTGGTGAGAAGCAGAGGCCAGAAAAAATTGGAGGCTGAAAAGGGGTGGGAGGCCGAAAAATGGTGGGAGGCTGGAGAGAAGTAGAGGCTAGAAAATATTGGAGACCGAAATGGGGTGAGAGTCCAAAAAAGGGTGGGAGGCTGGAGAGAAGTAGAGGCCAGGAAAAATTGGAGGCCAAAAATTAGTGGGAGGGCAAAAAGGGGTGGGAGGCCAAAAAAGGGTGGGAGGCTGGAGAGAAGTAGAGGCCAGAAAAAATTGGAGGCAAAAATGAGTGGGAGGAAAAAAAGGAGTGGGAGACCGCTGAATAGCAGAGGCCAGAAAAAATCAGAAGTCGAAAAGGGGTGGGAGGGCAAAAAGGGCTGGGAGGCCAAAAAAGGGTGGGAGGCTGGAGAGAAGTAGAGGGCAGAAAAGATTGGAGGCCAAAAAGAAGTGGGAGGCCAAAAAGGAGTGTGAAACCGGTGAATAGTTGAGGCCAGAAAAAATTGGAGGCCAAAACTGAGTGGGAGGCCAAAAAAGGGTGGGAGGTCGAAAAATGGTGGGAGGCCGGTGAGAGGTAGAGGCCAGAAAAAATTAGAGTTCGAAAAGGTGTGGGAGGCTGAAAAATGGTGGGAGGCTGGAGAGAAGTAGAGGCTAGAAAATATTGGAGGCCAAAAAGGAGTGGGAGGCCAAAAAGGTGTGGGAGGCCAAAAAAGGGTGGGAGGCTGGAGAGAAGTAGAGGCTAGAAAATATTGGAGGCCAAAAAGGAGTGGGAGGCCAAAAAGGTGTGGGAGGCCGAAAAATGGTGGGAGGCTAGTGAGAGGTAGAGGCCAGAAAAAATTACAGTTTGAAAAGGTGTGGGAGGCCGAAAAATGGTGGGAGGCTGGAGAGAAGTAGAGGCTAGAAAATATTGGAGGCCAAAAAGGAGTGGGAGGCCAAAAAGGTGTGGGAGGCCGAAAAAGGGAGGGAGGCTGGAGAGAAGTAGAGGCCAGAAAAAATTAGAGGCCGAAAAGGAGTGGGAGGCCGAAAAATGGTGGGAGGCTGGAGAGAAGTAGAGGCCAGAAAAAATTAGAGGTCGAAAAGGTGTGGGAGGCCGAAAAATGCTGGGAGGCTGGAGAGTAGTAGAGGGCAGAAAAAATTGGAGCCTGAAAAGGGGTGGGAGGCTAAAAAAGGGTGGGAAACCGGTGAATAGTAGAGGCCAGAAAAAATTGGAAGCCGAAAAGGGGTGGGAGGCCAAAAAGTGGTTGGAGCCTGGTGAGAAATAGAGGCCAGAAAAAATTGGACGCCGAAAACGGGTGGGAGGCCAAAAATGGGTGGGAGGCCAGAAAAGGGTGGGAGGCTGGAGAGAAGTAGAGGCCAGAAAGAATTGGAGGCTGAAATAGAGTGGGAGGCCAAAAAGGTGTGGGAGGCCGATAAATGGTGGGAGGCTGGTGAGAGGTACAGGCCAGAAAAAATTAGAGGCCGAAAAGGAGAGGGAGGACGATAAATGGTGGGAGGCTGGAGAGAAGTAGTGGCCAGAAAAAATTAGAGGTCTAAAAGGTGTGGGAGGCCGAAAAATGGTGGGAGGCTGGAGAGAAGTAGAGGCTAGAAAATATTGGAGGCCAAAAAGGAGTGGGAGGCCAAAAAGGGGTGGGAGGCCGAAAAATGGTGGGAGGCTGGTGAGAGGTAGAGGCCAGAAAAAATTAGAGTTCGAAAAGGTGTGGGAGGCCGAAAAATGGTGGGAGGCTGGAGAGAAGTAGAGGCTAGAAAATATTGGAGGCCAAAAAGGAGTGGGAGGCCAAAAAGGGGTGGGAGGCCAAAAAAGAGTGGGAGGCTGGAGAGAAGTAGAGGCCAGAAAAAATTAGAGTTTGAAAAGGTGTGGGAGGCCGAAAAATGCTGGGAGGCTGGAGAGTAGTAGAGGGCAGAAAAAATTGGAGGCTGAAAAGGGGTGGGAGGCTAAAAAAGGGTGGGAAACCGGTGAATAGTAGAGGCCAGAAAAAATTGGACGCCGAAAACGGGTGGGAGGCCAAAAATGGGTGGGAGGCCAGAAAAGGGTGGGAGGCTGGAGAGAAGTAGAGGCCAGAAAAAATTGGATGCCGAAATAGAGTGGGAGGCCAAAAAGGTGTGGGAGGCCGAAAAATGGTGGGAGGCTGGAGAGAAGTAGAGGCTAGAAAATATTGGAGGCCAAAAAGGAGTGGGAGGCCAAAAAGGGGTGGGAGGCTGAAAAATGGTGGGAGGCTGGTGAGAGGTAGAGGCCAGAAAAAATTAGAGTTCGAAAAGGTGTGGGAGGCCGAAAAATCGTGGGAGGCTGGAGAGAAGTAGAGGCTAGAAAAAATTGGAGGCCAAAAAGGAGTGGGAGGCCAAAAAGGGGTGGGAGGCTGAAAAATGGTAGGAGGCTAGTGAGAGGTAGAGGCCAGAAAAAATTAGAGGTCGAAAAGGTGTGGGAGGCCGAAAAATGCTGGGAGGCTGGAGAGAAGTAGAGGGCAGAAAAAATTGGAGGCTGAAAAGGGGTGGGAGGTTAAAAAAGGGTGGGAAACCGGTGAATAGTAGAGGCCAGAAAAAAGTGGAAGCCGAAAAGGGGTGGGAGGCCAAAAGGGGGTGGGAGGCTGGAGAGAATTAGAGGCCAGAAAAAATTGGACGCCCAAAACAGGTGGGAGGCCAAAAAGGGGTGGGAGGCCAAAAAAGGGTGGGAGGCTGGTGAGAATTAGATGCCAGAAAAAATTGGAGGCCAAAAATGAGTGGGAGGCCAAAAAGGGGTGGGAGCTCGAAAAATGGTGGGAGGCTGGTGAGAAGCAGAGGCCAGAAAAAATTGGAGGCTGAAAAGGGGTGGGAGGCCGAAAAATGGTGGGAGGCTGGAGAGTAGTAGAGGCTAGAAAATATTGGAGACCGAAATGGGGTGAGAGTCCAAAAAAGGGTGGGAGGCTGGAGAGAAGTAGAGGCCAGGAAAAATTGGAGGCCAAAAATTAGTGGGAGGAAAAAAAGGAGTGGGAGACCGCTGAATAGCAGAGGCCAGAAAAAATCAGAAGTCGAAAAGGGGTGGGAGGGCAAAAAGGGCTGGGAGGCCAAAAAAGGGTGGGAGGCTGGAGAGAAGTAGAGGGCAGAAAAGATTGGAGGCCAAAAAGAAGTGGGAGGCCAAAAAGGAGTGTGAAACCGGTGAATAGTTGAGGCCAGAAAAAATTGGAGGCCAAAACTGAGTGGGAGGCCAAAAAAGGGTGGGAGGTCGAAAAATGGTGGGAGGCCGGTGAGAGGTAGAGGCCAGAAAAAATTAGAGTTCGAAAAGGTGTGGGAGGCTGAAAAATGGTGGGAGGCTGGAGAGAAGTAGAGGCTAGAAAATATTGGAGGCCAAAAAGGAGTGGGAGGCCAAAAAGGTGTGGGAGGCCAAAAAAGGGTGGGAGGCTGGAGAGAAGTAGAGGCTAGAAAATATTGGAGGCCAAAAAGGAGTGGGAGGCCAAAAAGGGGTGGGAGGCCGAAAAATGGTGGGAGGCTAGTGAGAGGTAGAGGCCAGAAAAAATTAGAGTTTGAAAAGGTGTGGGAGGCCGAAAAATGGTGGGAGGCTGGAGAGAAGTAGAGGCTAGAAAATATTGGAGGCCAAAAAGGAGTGGGAGGCCAAAAAGGGGTGGGAGGCCAAAAAAGGGTGGGAGGCTGGAGAGAAGTAGAGGCCAGAAAAAATTAGAGTTTGAAAAGGTGTGGGAGGCCGAAAAATGCTGGGAGGCTGGAGAGTAGTAGAGGGCAGAAAAAATTGGAGGCTGAAAAGGGGTGGGAGGCTAAAAAAGGGTGGGAAACCGGTGAATAGTAGAGGCCAGAAAAAATTGGAAGCCGAAAAGGGGTGGGAGGCCAAAAAGTGGTTGGAGCCTGGTGAGAAATAGAGGCCAGAAAAAATTGGACGCCAAAAACGGGTGGGAGGCCAAAAATGGGTGGGAGGCCAGAAAAGGGTGGGAGGCTGGAGAGAAGTAGAGGCCAGAAAAAATTGGATGCCGAAATAGAGTGGGAGGCCAAAAAGGTGTGGGAGGCCGAAAAATGGTGGGAGGCTGGTGAGAGGTACAGGCCAGAAAAAATTAGAGGCCGAAACGAAGTGGGAGGACCATAAATGGTGGGAGGCTGCAGAGAAGTAGTGGCCAGAAAAAATTAGAGGTCTAAAAGTTGTGGGAGGCCGAAAAATGGTGGGAGGCTGGAGAGAAGTAGAGGCTAGAAAATATTGGAGGCCAAAAAGGAGTGGGAGGCCAAAAAGGGGTGGGAGGCCGAAAAATGGTGGGAGGCTGGTGAGAGGTAGAGGCCAGAAAAAATTAGAGTTCAAAAAGGTGTGGGAGGCCGAAAAATGGTGGGAGGCTGGAGAGAAGTAGAGGCTAGAAAATATTGGAGGCCAAAAAGGAGTGGGAGGCCAAATAGGGGTGGGAGGCTGAAAAATGGTGGGAGGCTGGTGAGAGGTAGAGGCCAGAAAAAATTAGAGTTCGAAAAGGTGTGGGAGGCCGAAAAATCGTGGGAGGCTGGAGAGAAGTAGAGGGCAATAAAAATTGGAGGCTGAAAAGGGGTGGGAGGTTAAAAAAGGGTGGGAAACCGGTGAATAGTAGAGGCCAGAAAAAAGTGGAAGCCGAAAAGGGGTGGGAGGCCAAAAGGGGGTGGGAGGCTGGAGAGAATTAGAGGCCAGAAAAAATTGGACGCCCAAAACAGGTGGGAGGCCAAAAAGGGGTGGGAGGCCAAAAAAGGGTGGGAGGCTGGTGAGAATTAGATGCCAGAAAAAATTGGAGGCCAAAAATGAGTGGGAGGCCAAAAAGGGGTGGGAGCTCGAAAAATGGTGGGAGGCTGGTGAGAAGCAGAGGCCAGAAAAAATTGGAGGCTGAAAAGGGGTGGGAGGCCGAAAAATGGTGGGAGGCTGGAGAGTAGTAGAGGCTAGAAAATATTGGAGACCGAAATGGGGTGAGAGTCCAAAAAAGGGTGGGAGGCTGGAGAGAAGTAGAGGCCAGGAAAAATTGGAGGCCAAAAATTAGTGGGAGGGCAAAAAGGGGTGGGAGGCCAAAAAAGGGTGGGAGGCTGGAGAGAAGTAGAGGCCAGAAAAAATTGGAGGCAAAAATGAGTGGGAGGAAAAAAAGGAGTGGGAGACCGCTGAATAGCAGAGGCCAGAAAAAATCAGAAGTCGAAAAGGGGTGGGAGGGCAAAAAGGGCTGGGAGGCCAAAAAAGGGTGGGAGGCTGGAGAGAAGTAGAGGGCAGAAAAGATTGGAGGCCAAAAAGAAGTGGGAGGCCAAAAAGGAGTGTGAAACCGGTGAATAGTTGAGGCCAGAAAAAATTGGAGGCCAAAACTGAGTGGGAGGCCAAAATAGGTGGGAGGCCATAAAAGGGTGGGAGGCTGGTGAGAGGTAGAGGCCAGAAAAAATTAGAGGCCGAAAAGAAGTGGGAGGACCATAAATGGTGGGAGGCTGGAGAGAAGTAGAGGCCAGAAAAAATTGGAGGCCGAAATAGAGTGGGAGGCCAAAAAGGTGTGGGAGGCCGAAAAATGGTGGGAGGCTGGAGAGAAGTAGAGGCTAGAATATATTGGAGGCCAAAAAGGAGTGGGAGGCCAAAAAGGGGTGGGAGGCCGAAAAATGGTGGGAGGCTAGTGAGAGGTAGAGGCCAGAAAAAATTAGAGGCCGAAAAGGAGTGGGAGGCCGAAAAAGGGTGGGAGGCTGGAGAGAAGTAGAGGCCAGAAAAAATTAGAGGTCGAAAAGGTTTGGGAGGCCGAAAAATGGTGGGAGGCTGGAGAGAAGTAGAGGCCAGAAAAAATTGGAGGCTGAAAAGAAGTGAGAGGCCAACAAGGAGTGGGACACTGGAGAATAGCAGGGGCCAGAAAAAATCAGAAGACGAAAAGGGGTGGGAGGGCAAAAAGGGCTGGGAGGCCAAAAAAGGGTGGGAGTCTGGAGAGAAGTAGAGGCCAGAAAAAATTGGAGGCAAAAAAGGAGTGAGATACCGTAAAGGGGTGGGAGGCCAAAAAATGATGTGAGGCTGGAGAAGAGTAGAGGCTAGAAAAAATTGGAGGCTGAAAAGGGGTGGGAGGCCAAAAAGGGGTGGGAGGCTGGAGAGAAGTAGAGGCCAGAAAAAATTGGAGGCCGAAAAGAAGTGGGAGGCCAAAAAGGAGTGGGAGACTGGAGAGATTTAGAGGCCAGAAAAAACTGGAGGCCGAAAAGGAGTGGGAGGCCAAAAAGGAGTGGGAAACCAGTGCATAGTAGAGGCCAGAATAAATTGGAAGGCGAAAAGGCGTGGGAGGCCAAAAAAGGGTGGGAGACTGGAGAGAAATAGAGGCCAGAAATAATTGGACGCCCAAAACAGGTGGGAGGCCAAAAAGGGGTGGGAGGCCAAAAAGGGGTGGGAGGCTGGAGAGAAGTAGAGGCCAGAAAATATTGGAGGCCAAAAAGGAGTGGGAGGCCAAAAAGGGGTGGGAGGCCAAAAAAGGGTGGGAGGCTGGTGAGAGGTAGAGGCCAGAAAAAATTAGAGGTCTAAAAGGTGTGGGAGGCCGAAAAATGCTGGGAGGCTGGAGAGAAGTAGAGGGGAGAAAAAATTGGAGGCTGAAAAGGGGTGGGAGGCTAAAAAAGGGTGGGAAACCGGTGAATAGTAGAGGCCAGAAAAAATTGGAAGCCGAAAAGGGGTGGGAGGCCAAAAAGTGGTTGGAGCCTGGTGAGAAATAGAGTCC
Organism: Strix uralensis; assembly: GCF_047716275.1. Taxonomy (NCBI): domain Eukaryota; kingdom Metazoa; phylum Chordata; class Aves; order Strigiformes; family Strigidae; genus Strix; species Strix uralensis. The sequence goes on along the minus strand of NC_133979.1, from coordinate 25,517 downwards.
AGAAAAAATTGGACGCCGAAAACGGGAGGCCAAAAATGGGTGGGAGGCCAGAAAAGGGTGGGAGGCTGGAGAGAAGTAGAGGCCAGAAAGAATTGGAGGCTGAAATAGAGTGGGAGGCCAAAAAGGTGTGGGAGGCCGAAAAATGGTGGGAGGCTGGTGAGAGGTAGAGGCCAGAAAAAATTAGAGGCCGAAAAGGAGAGGGAGGACGATAAATGGTGGGAGGCTGGAGAGAAGTAGAGGCCAGAAAAAATTAGAGGTCTAAAAGGTGTGGGAGGCCGAAAAATGGTGGGAGGCTGGAGAGAAGTAGAGGCTAGAAAATATTGGAGGCCAAAAAGTAGTGGGAGGCCAAAAAGGGGTGGGAGGCCAAAAAAGGGTGGGAGGCTGGAGAGAAGTAGAGGGGAGAAAAAATTGGAGGCTGAAAAGGGGTGGGAGGTTAAAAAAGGGTGGGAAACTGGTGAATAGTAGAGGCCAGAAAAAAGTGGAAGCCGAAAAGGGGTGGGAGGCCAAAAAGTGGTTGGAGCCTGGTGAGAAATAGAGTCCAGAAAAAATTGGACGCCGAAAACGGGTGGGAGGCTAAAAATGGGTGGGAGGCCAGAAAAGGGTGGGAGGCTGGAGAGAAGTAGAGGCCAGAAAGAATTGGAGGCCAAAAAGGAGTGGGAGACCAAAAACGAATGGAAAACCGGTGAATAGTAGAGGCCAGAAAAAATTGAAGCCGAAAAGGGGTGGGAGGCCAAAAAGGGGTGGGAGGCTGGAGAGAAGTAGAGGCCAGAAAAAATTGGACGCCCAAAACAGGTGGGAGGCCAAAAAGGGGTGGGAGGCCAAAAAAGGGTGGGAGGCTGGTGAGAATTAGATGCCAGAAAAAATTGGAGGCCAAAAATGAGTGGGAGGCCAAAAAGGGGTGGGAGACTGGTGAGAATTAGGTGCCAGAAAAAATTGGAGGCCAAAAATGAGTGGGAGGCAAAAAAGGGGTCTGAGCTCGAAAAATGGTGGGAGGCTGGTGAGAAGCAGAGGCCAGAAAAAATTGGAGGCTGAAAAGGGGTTGGAGGCTGATAAATGGTGGGAGGCTGGTAAGAGGTAGAGGCCAGAAAAAATTAGAGGTTGAAAAGGTGTGGGAGGCCGAAAAATGGTGGGAGGCTGGATAGAAGTAGAGGCTAGAAAATATTGGAGACCGAAATGGGGTGGGAGTCCAAAAAAGGGTGGGAGGCTGGAGAGAAGTAGAGGCCAGAAAAAATTGGAGGCTGAAAAGAAGTGGGAGGCCAACAAGGAGTGGGACACCGGAGAATAGTAGAGGCCAGAAAAAATCAGAAGTCGAAAAGGGGTGGGAGGGCAAAACGGGCTGGGAGGCCAAAAAAGGGTGGGAGTCTGGAGAGAAGTAGAGGCCAGAAAAAATTGGAGGCAAAAATGAGTGGGAGGCAAAAAAGTAGTGGGAGACCGGTGAATAGCAGAGGCCAGAAAAAATCAGAAGTCGAAAAGGGGTGGGAGGGCAAAAAGGGCTGGGAGGCCAAAAAAGGTTGGGAGGCTGGAGAGAAGTAGAGGGCAGAAAAAATTGGAGGCCGAAAAGAAGTGGGAGGCCAAAAAGTAGTGGGAAACCGGTGAATAGTTGAGGCCAGAAAAAATTGGAGGCCAAAACTGAGTGGGAGGCCAAAAAAGGGTGGGAGGCCGAAAAATGGTGGGAGGCTGGTGAGAGGTAGAGGCCAGAAAAAATTAGAGGCCGAAAAGGAGTGGGAGGACCATAAATGGTGGGAGGCTGGAGAGAAGTAGAGGCCAGAAAAAATTAGATGTCTAAAAGGTGTGGGAGGCCGAAAAATGGTGGGAGGCTGGAGAGAAGTAGAGGCTAGAAAATATTGGAGGCCATAAAGGGGTGGGAGGCCAAAAAGGGGTGGGAGGCTGGAGATAAGTAGAGGCCAGAAAATACTGGAGGCCAAAATGGAGTGGGAGGCCAAAAAGGGGTGGGAGGCCAAAAATGTTGGGAGGCTGTTGAGAAGTAAAGGCCAGAAAAAATTGGAGGACAAAAGCGCGTGGAGGGCAAAAAATGGTGGGACGCTGGTTGTAAATACAGGCCAGAAAAAAATGGGAGGCCAAAAGTTAGTGGGAGTCAGAAAGTGGTGGAAGGCCGAAAAGGGGTGGGAGGCTGGAGAGAAGTAGCGGCCAGAATATATTGGAGGCCGAAAAGGGGTGGGACGTCGAAAAATCGTGGGAGTCTGGAGAGAACTAGAGACTGTTTCCACCCGGACCCTATTTGCGGTTGCACCTGCCGCGGGTCACTGTTTCCACCCGGACACTATTCGCCGTTGCACCTGCCGCGGGGTAACAGTTTCCACCTGGACCCTATTCGCGGTTGCATCTGTCCCAGGTCACTGTTTCCACCCGGACCGTATTCGGGGTTGCACCTGTCCCGGGTCACTGTTTCCACCCGGACCCTATTTGCAGTTGCACTTGCCGCGGGTCACTGTTTCCACCCGGACTCTATTCGCGGTTGCACCTGCCGCGGGTCACTGTTCCCACCCGGACACTATTCGGGGTTGCACCTGTCCCGGGACACTGTTTCCACCCGGACTCTATTCGCGGTTTCACCTGCCGCGGGGTAACAGTTTCCCCCCGGACCCTATTCGCTGTTGCACCTGTTGCTGGTTAAGAGTTTCCACCCGGACCCTATTCGCGGTTGCACCTGCCTCTGGTCACTGTTTCCATGCGGACACTATTCGCGGTTGCACCTGCCACGGGTCACTGTTTCCACCCGGACCCTATTCGCGGTTGCACCTGCCGCGGGTCACTGTTTCCACCCGGACACTATTCGCGGTTGCACCTGCCGCTGGTCACAGTTTCCACCCGGACCCTATTCGCGGTTGCACCTGCCGCGGGGTCACTGTTTCCACCCGGACCCTATTCGCGGTTGCACCTGCCGCGGGTCACTGTTTCCACCCGGACCCTATTCGCGGTTGCACCTGCCGCTGGTCACTATTTCCACCCGGACCCTATTCGCGGTTGCACCTGCCTCTGGTCACTGTTTCCACCCGGACCCTATTTGCGGTTGCACCTGCCGCGGGGGGGGTCACAGTTTCCACCCGGACACTATTCGGGGTTGCACCTGCCGCGGGTCACTGTTTCCACACAGACCGCACTCCAGGTTGCACCTCCTCCTGCACACTATTTCCACACCGATTCTATTCCAGTTTAAAACGCACATTACACGTTACAGCTTAGTAACACCTTCCAATTACAACTGTAGGTTACAGCTTACACTGACACCTTAGGGTTACAGTTACACTGTACACCTTAGGGTTACAGGTTAGAGTTAGGGGGTGGAGTCAGGGGTGGGCTTAGGGTTATGGGGTGGACTCAGGGGTGGGTGTAGTGTTAGGGGGTAGACAGGGGTTGGCCTAGAGTTAGGGAGTGGACTCGGGGGTGGGCTCTATGGTTAGGGGGTGGACTCTGGGATGGGCTTAGTGTTAGGAGGTGGACTTGGGGGTGGGCTTAGAGTTAGGTGGTGGACTCGGGGGTTTGCTTTGGGTTAGGGGGTGGAATCGGGGATGGGCTTAGTGTTAGGCGGTTGATTCAGGGGTGGGCTTAGAGTTAGGGGGTGGAGTCGGGGCTGGGCTTAGGGTTAGCGGGTGGTCTCGGGGGTGGGCTTAGTGTTAGGGGGTGGAGTTAGGGATGGTCTTAGAAGTACGGGGTGGACTCAGGGGTAGGCTTATGGTTAGGGGGTGAACTCAGGGGTGGGCTTAGACTTAGGGGTTGGGCTCAGGGGTGGGCTTAGGGTTAGGAGGTGGACTCGGGGGTGGGCTTAGAGTTAGGGGGTGGAGTCGGGGGTGGGATTAGTGTTAGGAGGTGGACTCGGGGGTGGGTTTAGAGTTAGGGGGTGGACTCGGGGGTGGGCTTAGTGTTAGGGGGTGGAATCAGGGATGGGCTTAGAGTTAGGAGGTGGATTCGGGGGTGGGCTCTACGGTTAGGGGGTGGACTCGGGGATGGGCTTAGTGTTAGGAGGTGGACTTGGGGGTGGGCTTAGAGTTAGGGGGTGGACTCGGGGGTGGGCTTAGTGTTAGGGGGTGGACTCGGGGGTGGGCTTAGTGTTAGGGGGTGGAATCAGGGATGGGCTTAGAGTTAGGAGGTGGATTCGGGGGTGGGCTCTACGGTTAGGGGGTGGACTCGGGGATGGGCTTAGTGTTAGGAGGTGGACTTGGGGGTGGGCTTAGAGTTAGGGGGTGGACTCGGGGGTGGGCTTAGTGTTAGGGGGTGGACTCGGGGGTGGGCTTAGTGTTAGGGGGTGGAATCAGGGATGGGCTTAGAGTTAGGAGGTGGATTCGGGGGTGGGCTCTACGGTTAGGGGGTGGACTCGGGGATGGGCTTAGTGTTAGGGGGTGGACTTGGGGGTGGGCTTAGAGTTAGGGGGTGGACTCGGGGGTGGGCTTAGTGTTAGGGGGTGGACTTGGGGGTTTGCTTAGGGTTAGGGGGCAGAATCGGGGATGGGTTTAGTGTTAGGCGGTTGACTCAGGGATGGGCTTAGAGTTAGAGGGTGGAGTCGGGGCTGGGCTTAGAGTTAGGAGGTGGTCTCGGGGGTGGGCTTAGGGTTAGGGGGTGGACTCGGGGGTGGGCTTAGTGTTAGGGGGTGGAGTTAGGGGTGGTCTTAGAAGTATGGGGTGGACTCAGGGGTAGGCTTATGGTTAGGGGGTGAACTCAGGGGTGGGCTTAGACTTAGGGGTTGGGCTCAGGGGTGGGCTTAGGGTTAGGAGGTGGACTCGGGGGTGGGCTTAGGGTTAGGTGGTGGACTTGGGGGTGGGTTTAGAGTTAGGGGGTGGACTCAGGAGTGGGCTTAGGGTTAGGGGGTGGAATCGGGGGTGGGCTCTAGGGTTAGGGGGTGGAGTCAGGGGCGGGATCTAGGGTTAAGGGGCAGAATTGGGGGTGGATTCTAGGGTTAGGGGTTAGGGGTTGGGGTTAGGGATTAGGCTGAGGGTCAGGGGTTAGGATTAGGGGTTGGGGGTGAGGGTTTAGGGTGATGGTGAGGGGTTAGGGGTTAGGGTGAGGGTGAAGGTGAGGGGTTAGGGTTTAAAAAAATAAAATTGGAGGCCAAAATGGGGTGGGAGGCCCAAAAGGGGTGGGAGACCAGAAAAAATTGGAGGCTGAAATGGGGTGGGAGGCCAAAAACCTGTGGGAGACCCGAGGGAAGGAGAGGCCAGAAAGAATTGGAGGCCGAAACGTGGTGGGAGGCCAAAACGTGGTGGTAGGCTGGATGGAAGTAGATGCCATTCAAAGTGGAGGTTGAAAAGGGGTGGGAGGCCAAAACAGGGTGGGAGGATGGAGGGATGTAGAGGCCTCCCACCCCGTATCGGTCTCCCACCATGATTCAGTTTGAAATTTCTTCTGGCCTCTACTTCTCTCCAGCTTCCCACCCCTTTTTGCCCTCCCACCCCATTTCCACCTCCACTTTTTCTGGCCTCTACTTCCCTCTGGCCTCCACCCCATTTTGGCCTCACAGCATGATTTTGCATCCACCTTTCATGGCCTCTACTTCCTTCTGGCCTCCCACTATATTTTGGCCTTCTGCCCTGTTTCAGCATCCACTATTTTATGGCCTCTACTTTGCCCTAGCTCCCACCCTGTTTGGGCCTCCCACCATGGTTCTGCCTCTAATTTTTTCTGTCCTCTACTTCTGTCTGGCCACCCACCCCATTTCGGCCTCCCACCCCGTTTTGGCCTCCACCTTTCCTGGCGTCTACTTCCCTCCATCCTCCCACCCCGTTTCGGTCTCTCACTCCTTTTTGGCTTCCACATTTTTCTGGCCTCTATTTCCCTTCCAGCCTTCCATTTTGGCCTCCCGCAGCTTTTCCGCCACCTCCTTTATTCAGGCTTTTATGTGCTCTTTGCACTTCCGACACTTTGTTGCCCACTGAGCCCTTTTTGTTTCTCTCACGCCTTTTGGCACTCCACAGTTTTCTGCCCTGTACTTGCCCTTCAGCCTGTCACCTATTTTCGGTCTCCACTCTTTTCTGCCCTCCGTGTCCCCCTGGGACTCCTGGCATCAAAGGCCAAGGGTTCTACGGTAACCAGGCTCAAACATCCGGAGAGGCCCCACCACGGCCGAATCCAGAGAGGCCCCAGAAAGGGAAAGAAGAAGAAAATCACGGCCATCTCGGCAGCACCTGCCTCCCACCGCAGGAAGAGAGAGCCCGCTCTCTGGATGAGGAAGGAGCCCTCTTCACCGTCCACAGAGGGCCAGAGCGCCAGCGAGCGCCGCAGGGTCCACGCGCGTCACCCAGAGTGCGGCACGGCCACGTGGCACACGAGGGAGCACGGCTACACGTACGGGAAGCCGCGTCTTCCCTTCGGGGCTCCGTCGCCGCTATCACGCGTTTCGGGCTCTCCCCCGGCCCCCTCTCTCTCCCACACCGCCGTGATTTTTTTGCTTCCCTTTACCTCCGCTCTCCTTCTTCTCTCCCGCTCCCTCTTATTCTGTCTTCTGCTAGCTCTCCCTTTTTCTTTTTCTCTAGACGCCTTTGTCCCGCTTCCTCTCCTTCCGTTTTTTCATCCTCCGTCTCTCTCCCATACCCCAGCACTGGTTTTTTCCTTTTCCGGTTCTTCGTCCCGTCCGGCATCGGCGTCTTTTCGCCCGCGGCGTCTATTCGTTTGGCATCTTATCGTACGTCTCTTTTCGGTATCCGGTATCCCAAAGACGTGCGTCGTCAGCTTAGATCTCTTCTCGAGTTTTTCAGAGAAGAGGATCGCCTTCATCTATCATCTAGGCATCTCCTATGGTTTTTTCTGTTAAGTTTGCATTTTTTTTTTTTTTGTTCTAGCAATTTAGGCGTCAGGCCGCTTCATACGCTTTCCGATACATTTCAGGGAATTCCACGTTTTTTTGGTGTTTTCCGTCCTTTGGGACTCTTAAGGGAGTCAGTCGGAGAGATGGTCAAGGTCACTCTGAATCGTTGGCGACACACAGTAAATAATTTATATCGGAACCGGTGATATTTCCGAGAAGGAATTCTTATAGGATCTAGTTCCGCTTCGTTCTTTAGCGCTCTCTGGGACACGGTTCCATTATCACAGAATCACAGAATCAACTAGGTTGGAAAGGACCTTGAAGATCATCCAGTCCAACCATTCACCTAACACTGCCAGTTCCCATGTACACCATATCTCTCAGCACTATGTCGACCGTACTCTTAAACACCTCCAGGGATGGGGACTCTACCGCCTCCCCGGGCAATCCATTCCACTGCCTGATAACCCGTTCTGTAAAGAAATACTTCCTGACATCTAGTCTAAACCTTCCGTGGCACAGCTGGAGGCCACTCCCTCTTGTCCTATCGCTTGTTATTTCATTAAAGAGACTCATTCCCAGCTCTCTGCAACCTCCTTTCAGGTAGCTATAGAGGGCCATGAGGTCTCCCCTCAGCCTCCTCTTCTCCAGACTAAACAACCCCAGTTCCCTCAGCCGCTACCCGTACGACACGCGCTCCGGACCCTTCACCGGCTTCGTTGCCCTTCTCTGGACACGCTCGAGTAATTCAATGTCCTTTTTGTAGCGAGGGGCCCAAAACCGAACACAGTAATCGAGGTATGGCCTTACCAGTGCTGAGTACAGGGGCAAGATCACTTCCCTGTCCCTGCCGGCCACGCTATTTCTGATACAGGCCAGGACGCTATGGGCGTTGTCGGCCACCTGGGCACACTGCTGGTTCACGTTCAGCCGGTTGTCAATCAACACCCCCAGGTCCCTCTCTGACCAGCAACTCTCCAGCCACTCCTCCCCAAGCCCGTAGTGCCACCGGGGGGGCTTAGGCAGCACGCGCGGTCTCGCCAGAAAAGACGAGTCATCCCGCAGCATTTCGGTTTTCACGTAGGAAACTACAGCACCTCGTTTTGGATAACGATATTATTACCGCATTTAGCCGACTACTTCCCCATGTAGCTTAGCACGATATCTGTCTTTTTCTATCTATACCCCAGAAAAACTAGGTTTCATTCCCGTCCCGGTCACATCGCCGACACAATAGACTTAGCGAAAGAGCAGATATCGTCGTATCTGGTAAGGGTCGTTTTCTTCCTACGGCATTTTGCAGGTCACAAACTTAAGGCAGAGGAGAAAACTCCCAGCTGCTCCCACAGGTGCCTTTATGCCTTCTGGTGGTTCAGCCCTCCCCTTTCCCAGGTGATCATGGTCAGGGTGGTGGGTGGGGCCTGGGGTATATGAGCCACAGCCTCTCATCAGGGAGCTCATTCTGCTCTCGGGCCTCTCTGAGGTCAGTGCTCCGGTGTTCTTCAGAGTCAGTGGCAGATTTTGAGCTGAGGAAGCTCTTCATTCTGCTCTCGGGCCTCTCTGAGGTCAGAGCTCTGGTGTTTTTCAGAGTCAGTGGCAGATTTTGAGCCGAGGAAGATCTTCATTGTGCTCTCGGGCCTCTCTGAGGTCAGAGCTCTGGTGTTCTTCAGAGTCGGTGGCAGATTTTGAGCCGAGGCAGCTCTTTGGGCAGGTGTGTTTTAATAATCACAGAAATAGAGGTACCTGAGACAAGAGTTTCAGCATCAGTCAAGGTTCAGCAGTGTGTATAGTAGGAAGTAAACAGGTACATAGTGGGTTTATTTCAGGTAAGTAATTTTGTATCCGCGGGGCGGGTAAAACAGTTTAATAGCGTACACTTACATTTTTTCTTTTCATTCTAGATACATTGCATTTTCCTGACTTCATCGAAGATGGGACCTCGGTTTTTTCCCTAGCGTCGGTGTATACATCGTAAGGCGTTGATATCATCCACATAAACGGGACCAAAGGGGAGAGGATGGAGCGAGGGTCAGAGCGAGCATCTCGTAAGCATCCGTATATGGAGTTTTAGCCTTTCTCAGAAAAACGGTGGGGACATTCTAGCATTCGTCAGGAAAGAGGCAGGGACGTAAGGCACGGAGTCTTTAGGGATCCGGGACGGCTCATCGCGTTTCACAATCGCCCGCAGAGCGCCATATCGTCTCGCGGGCGCAGTGTAGGCAGCCTTTGGAATAGGATGAGCATTTGAGGCGAACTGGGGCAGCGGAGAGGAGGGGCACGGGGCCCGGTGTTTTCCCCCGAGCACAAATATAATATTCCATCTTTTGACATCACAGGCGCCGCAAGCGACGACGGCCACGGCATCCGACACCGAAACCAGCACGGAGCGGGTGAGCTGAAAGGGCCACGCTTTCAAGGAGGAGGGCGTCGCGGAAGAGGGCCGCGTCGGCCGACACGACGCCGACCGGTCGCTCGCTTCGCGGACGTTCGGCGGACGACGCGGAGGAACCCAGCGACTCGGGAGCGTCCCGGTCAGCCGACGCGGTCGTCACGGAAGACGGTCTGGCCTCTGGCCCTCTCAAAGCTAAGTCGAGGGTCCAGGGTGGGAAGGGTCCGGGAGGAAGGGACAGGGTCGGGAATCGCAGGGAGGGCTCTTCGAGGTAGCGTAGGGGAGAGGACTGTCCGGGAGCGGCGCCCCATGCGCCCGTAAAGGGAGCGAGTCACTTTTCAGCACCAGAGTACCGTGGTCAGGGCAGTTCCAGCCCGCGTCTGTGTCATTGTGTACTTTGCGTGTTCTGCGTTCCGTATCTTATACCGTGCCATCCTGAGGTCTAGATGTCTCTGTAGGTCTTTGCGATCGTCAGGCATCTCGATAGCCCTCCCGAGAGTCTCGAGTACGTCCCCTCGTCGGCACGGCACCCATCGAGCCCTTCTCGTCTCGCAATTATAACCGGAAGCGCGGATCCGTCCCGCGCGTGTCGCGTCGAGGACGTTCTCGAGCGGTCGTCTCTCGCAGGGGCGAGCTAGGCGGCGCCCCAGGCCCTGCTTTCGAGCGTCATTTTGGCACCTGGTAGTCTTCCGGGGTTTCATCCCCACATCTTATGACTTAAAACCTGGCTTCTCACGCATCCGTCGTTCCGGTTTTGACGGTAACTTTGTCTCACGGGCCGCAGCGGTCACCTCTCATTTCGGGGCCGCCATCGCGGCTCCGTAGGCCTTCTCCACCGGCGGCATCTTCCCTACGGCCGTCGTTCTCGTCGCTCGCCGTCTTCTCGCGTCACTTGTGGCGTCTGCGTTTGGCGTCTGTCTGCGTCCGGGTCGGACCCGTCCCGCCCAGGGGTTTAGCCATAGTAAAGATGAGGGGAGCGCGTAGTAACGCATCCATCCGCCCGGACGCTTTTGGCGAAGACCATGCGGTCCATCTCCGGGCGAGTAGCCGTAGAGAGCCTTCACGGTTATTTTCCTCGCGTTCGGCAGGAATCAGAGGGCGGACTCTGGCTTGCAGGGAGCGGGCGATCGAGCGGGTCAAATGAGCCTTAGCTTGCACGTGAGGCTCGGTACTTAGGATTTTGGGTATTTTAGCAGTAGTCAGAAGGGAGATGGAAAGGAAAGACAAACCTTTGGTCTCGTAAAAGTCTAGGTTAACACCAAGATGCCTTTCCTTACAGGGTTCGGGTCGTTTAAGTGCAAAGCGAGAAGCCGCTTCCCGATGGGCGACGGAAGAGGTCAGAGGACCCGCGGGACCGGCGGCTCCGAGGGGCTCACGCCATTCCGGTTTTATTTTCTAGGCACGAATCGACGCGTGAAGCGGGATACCCGCGCCCTCGGACTTCGGCGAGGCGAGCGATGACCGGTGTGCCCGAGCGGCAGTTCTTCAGGTGTCATAATAGTATCGTAGCTAAAATCATACCCCGTTTGAATCGCACAGGCGGCGACCGGGCCTTGGCACAGCGGACCGAAGAATCCGTCTCCGAGCGGCCGAGGTAAACGAGCAGGGGAGAGGAAGCTCCGCGAGCGAGCCGAGGATCGGGGCGGCATCTTGCCGCGCGCTTTTACCTCTTTCTTTTGCAGGTGCCACGCTCCTTCCCGGAGCGTCGACGCCGCAGAGTCACGAGCGGTTTGAGAAAAGGCGAGAGAGTCGTTAAGCGGTCCGCCGGGACCCGAATCGCCGAGGATTGTGCGGCCATACGAACGACCGTTCGCCTTCGCTTTTGCGGGTGTCGCGAGGTCTCCGCTCGAACGGCGGAGGCTTCGAGGCGAGTCGTCGGAAGAGAGGACCGGGAGGCCAGGTGCCGCCGAGCGGGCGATCGCTTACGAGTAGGACGGCGGCTGCGTTTCTCCAGTTTTTAGGCTTCCACGGGAGACGGGGGGGCACAACGTACGGTTATCGGGAGCTGCGCGGCCATTCCGAGGAGGGCATCGCCGCGGTAGAGGTCGATACATGTCGGCGTGTCGGTGACCGGAGATGTTCTGCGTTACAGGTGATGAAGAGCAATGCGGTGACCGCAGGGAAACCCTGGTTAGATGACGTGCTCCCGATGAGGATGAGTTCTGGACCGTGCTCTCTGAAAGATAAGTCAAGGGGCCAAAGCAGCGGGTGGGGCGGGGCTGGAAGAGGGGGTAGGACATCGGGGTCGGCGGGAGGGCTCTTTAGGTTTTGTGAATTCTGGAGGCAGATAGCGGGCCTCGGGCCCGTGCGGGGCGGTGGCGCGTCTCTGGGCGGCGGCGGGCAGCGGCGCGTCTCTGGGCGTCTCTGGGCGGCGTCGGGCGGCAGTGCGTCTCTGGGCGTCTCTGGGCGGCGTCGGGCAGCAGCGCGTCTCTGGGCGTCATCGGGCGGCAACGCGTCTGTGGGCGTTGTGTTTGGTTGTGTCTGATCTGAGTGTTACGCTCTCTGGCATTAAAGCAGCAAGAGCGGCGCATAGCTCTATATCTGTATTTCGTGAGCTTGCGAAGCCAGTGTTCACATGAGCGGGAGTCGAGCAGATCTCAAGCGAATTGAGAGGTAACACGAGGGAAGCCTGTAAGTCAGCTTTTGCATTGTTCTTGCAGGCAATTTGCAACAAGAGTGTAGAAATGGTGAGTGATACCTCTCGTGAGATATGTGCCCTGGCAAAGCAGCTCTGGGCCGAGCGGGCAGAGCCGTACAGTACGCCTTGCGGGCGTTCCTTAGTGTCGATGTTTGTCTCGGCCTTCACTGTCGAGGAGTCTCGGGCATACTCGTATCCCGCTCCGCGTGCAGCAGCCGTCTGTCTCATTCTGTACCGCTAAGAAGCGTGACGTAGAAGGTCAACGTTCCCGATCTAGTTTAGTCTTGTAGGTGGAATCGGTAGGTCTTTCACGCAGCTCTCGCTCAGGCTTAAGTGGCAGGCGTAGTCTCTGTGATGCTCTGTCTCGTGAGGTCTTCTGAGGGATTCTTCCCTGCGTCATGACAGTCTTTAGTCTTTCCTAGCATTTTGTCTCTGTCGGTCACCGGGATGTTATCGCCCATCTTTCATCTGGAGTTCCGGCCGTCTCACACGGCAGGCCACGCCGGGGCATACGCGTCACATCGTCTTGGCGTCGTTGCGTGCGCCGTTGGGCCGTGTCTTTCGGTGCGGCGTTAACTCTACCCCGTGCGGCGCTCTCGCGTCCTCGGGTCACATTTACGGAGCACGTAGATGCCCGTGTTAGCGGCGGAGCCGCTTTGCGCGTTTGTAGCCATTCCGTATGGGGCGGAACGGTCCCAGGAGGGGACGCTAACGTGCCGGCGAGCGCGGCGAGCGGGCTCTAGAGTTCCTTCTTTTGTCTTTTGCAGGTACCACGGGGCTACCGGCATTCCAGAAGCGAATCCTTCCGTGAAGTTTGCCAGAGCGTACGACAGGAAGAAAAGAAGGACTGGGAGCGACGCACAGAGGGAAACGTATTCCTCTTCTTCTGAGGACGAGGGCCCATGGCACGGATCGAGCGGAGCGGCGGCGACGGCTCGAAGCGCACGATCTCCGATTCTGGGCACGGTTACAGAATCGGGGCCATCCACCACTCTGGCGGGTGACGGTTGGATAGAGTAGATGTGGAACGAGCGTTAGTTTTGGAAAGTGTTTATCATTGTATGTGAGGATGTTTTTCACTTCAGGGTATATTGATATAGAAAGAGTTAAAGTGTCTTTTAAAAATAGTAAAGAAGCTGTTGAGCAGGGGGATTTCTTAATCTCTTTGACCAGGTTTAAGTCACTTAGTCCCACCCGCTCCATCTGGTGACGTTCACAGCCGGTGTTCAGGGGGAGGTCGGGCTCGGGCCATGGCGTTAGCGGGCGGGGTGAATTTCGAGGCCTTCAGTAACCACGTTCTGAGGAGCCACGGGGCGAGGGCTGGCGGCAGCGATCGGGTAGCGGGATGGGTTTGCTGGGAGCAGGGGGCGGTTAGCACGGTAGCCGAGTGAGCGGGGTGCTTAGAATGTGTCTGCCTGTGCGTGACTGTTTAAATTAATGTTGTTTTTGTTGCAGGTGGAGTTGAGTTTTTTGAGTAGTTAGGCAAAAACAATAAAATAGCCACGGGGCAAGGCCCGGTAGTAGCAGTTGGGTAGGGGGATGGGTTTGCTGAGAGCGGGGCGGCAGTTAACGGGGTAGCTGAATGAGCGGTGTGTTTGGAATCTGTGTGTGTGTGTGTGTGCATGGCTGTTTAATGTAATTTTTTTTCTTCTTGCAGGTGGAGTATAGTTAGGCAAAAAACCAATATAGAATAAAAAAACCCCAGCCGGGGGATTTTTTTTTTTTTTCCCCCCCCCGGCTGGGTTTTTTTTTCCCCGGTCCCGGCCAGTCTGCGAGGCGACGATCGTCGCCAAAGTTTGGGCGCGGAGCGGCGCAGGGACGGGGTTTTCGCAGGCAGGGCCATCCGGGAGGCTCCCGGGAACGACGTTCCCAAGGAGTCACGGGGTGAGGGCCGGTCGTGGTGGTGGGGTAGCAGGATGGGTTTGCTGAGAGCAGGGGGTGGTTAGCAGAGTAGCTGAATGGGAGGTGTGTTTGGAATGTGTGTGTGTGTGTGCATGGCTGTTTAATGGAAATTTTTTTCTTCTTGCAGGTGGAGTCTAGTTAGGCAAAAAACTAATATAGAATAAAAAAACCCCAGCCGGGGGATTTTTTTTTTTCCCCCCCCCCGGCTGGGTTTTTTTTTCCCCGGTCCCGGCCGGTCCGCGAGGCGACGATCGTCGCCAAAGTTTGGGCGCGGAGCGGCGCAGGGACGGGGTTTTTTCAGGCAGGGCCATCTGGGAGGCTCCCGGGAACGGCGTTCCCGAGGAGCCACGGGGTGAGGGCCAGTCGTGGCGGTGGGGTAGCGGGATGGGTTTGCTGAGCGCAGGGGGTGGTTAGCAGAGTAGCTGAGTGAGTGGTGTGTTTGGAATGTGTGTGTGTGTGTGCATGGCTGTTCAATGTAATTTTTTTTTTTCTTGCAGGTGGAGTATAGTTAGGCAAAAAGCAATATAGAATAAAAAAACCCCAGCCGGGGGATTTTTTTTTTTTCCCCCGGCTGGGTTTTTTTTTCCCCGGTCCCGGCCGGTCCGCGAGGCGACGATCGTCGCCAAAGTTTGGGTGCGGAGCGGTGCAGGGACGGGGTTTTCGCAGGCAGGGCCATCCAGGAGGCCTCTGGGAACAGCGTTCCTGGGGAGCCATGGTGAGAGGGCTGGATGTGGTGGTGGGATAGTGGGATGGGTTTTCTGAGAGTAGGGGGTGGTCATCATGGTAGCTGAATGAGTGGGATGCTTAGAATGTGTCTGTGTGAGAATGGCTGTGTAATGTAATGTGGGGTTTTTTGTTGCAGGTGGGGTAGAGTTTTTGGAGTAGTAAGGCAAGAAAACAATATGGAATAAAAAAATCCCAGCTGGGTTTCCCCCCCCCCCGTTGCTCCTTGCAGCGATGCTTGTTGCCAAGGTTCAGGCATGGAATGGTCCAGGGATGGGGTTTTCACAGGCGGGGTGATTTGGGAGGCTGACGGGAGTGGTGTTCTTGGCATCATGTATATCGTAGTAGTCTCTGAACAGTTATGAATATATTTAGTAAAGATCTGATGGTAATATAGATGTGTGGAATGACCCTAAATGTCAGCAGGTGAAGCACCCCTTAGGGTTTATGAAGTCCATAAGTGTGTTTGTGTAATGTAGGTTCAATGAAGGTGTATTTGTTGTTTTTTTAAGGTTTAATTAGTAAGTAAAAGATGGTTTGTAATGTGGCTGTAGCAAAGGCATATTTGCCATGCTTGTAAGGTTTACTAAGGAAAGAAAGGGTTTGTGTGGTGTAGGCTCCTCGAAGGGGTATTAGCTGTTGGTTGTTATGTTATTAAGTAAGTAAAAGCTATTCTGTAATGTAGCATTAATAAAGGTGTGTATGTTGGGGTTGGCTCTGTGTGGTTTTTTTGGGGGGGGTAATAAAGGTGTGTATGTTGGGGTTGGCTCCCATGTGGTTTTTTTGGATGTCTGAATTTGTCTCTCTCCCTGCCTGACTTTGCCCCCCTTTGCATTAGCTGTCGTCAGACTTTGCCCCTCCGTCTCTGGCTTTGTGTCCGTCTTTGTCTCTTTGCCTTTGCCTGTGTGTGTCGGACTTTGATCGTGAGAGTTGCGGTTGGATGTTGCCCTTGATTGTGTGCATTTGACTTGGACTTTGTGTTGGAGTTTGACTGTGTGCATTAGACTTTGATTGTGTTGTAGTTTGTGTGCTGGACTTAGGCTTTGACTCTGAGTGAGTGCGTTGGACTCTGAGTGAGTGCGTTGGACTCTGAGTGAGTGCGTTGGAC